>NC_064921.1:151662123-151969523 GCF_023897955.1 Schistocerca gregaria | reverse complement strand
TTTTGGTATGCAAATTTTCTTGGAGTACCAGTACTTTATTGTCTCAAGTTTGGTTTTTTTATTATGTCATAACGTCATACGTGCCAGAAGATGAAAATGTGCACTTGAAATTCAGTGAACAATAGTGTGGAATGAAACACTTCACTTCTTATAAATTGACTGCATCTCTGGAAAAGATTAATAAAACCCTCGTTTATTTAGCAAACTGATAAAAATAACTTCATTGTTGTGCAAGGCGATTAATGCTTGACTGCCAAAAATATGGAAGCAAATTAAAATCAGAAAACTGAAACTAACAACATATTTTAGTCTTTCATAATTATGTGAATGTATTTTAATTCATTTGATAGCTCCCGCTGACAGAAATCTGTTTTGTTTTCATTTGACGAATAAAATGTAAATGAAGGGAAAACAGTAAAAATCACTTAACGTATACAGGGGTCACTATCCGCCTCCCTCTTGCGTGAATCTGGCAGCTTGGGCATGCCAGAAAAACTCTTCTGTGTAGCATGACTGCTTTTTGCTACTGCTGCAGCCACACTTCAAGTAGCCAGAAACAGGAGAAGGTACTGCTCATACGTGACTCAAACTGTGCATGTGCATGAGCCTGCTGGCAACTGCTCAAAACGAACTTAATGGGAACAGTTGTGACATCACGCTCATCAGAAGCAGTTTGCTGTTATGAGCTATTCCATAGTCTTTGTCTTCAAGCCTTTCACACATTTTGCTTTTGGCAGGTGCTTGTGTGTGTTCTGTGTTTCGTTGCTGTAAATGTCGCATTTCCTTTGCAAACTTAAGTTTTATTTTGGTTTTATTCTCTCATTTACATTTTATTGCTGCAGTATTATTCTGCTGTAGTGGGATACAGTAAAATTCTTCATTGGACTATCAGTTCTTACTAGTTAAAATTATAAAAATTTAACTGAAGACTAAAACAGTGAAAAATTACTGGAATTCTAAAAAAATTTCCGGGGTTTTTTCTGGTTTTCTCCTAGATAAAAAAATTCCCAGGTTTTTCACGGATTTCCTGGTTGTCTCGGCGCATATACACCCTGTGTCTCTTGGCCACAGTTTGTTGGTGGTCATTCATGCAGAAAGACAGCCTGTTGATTATCATGCCCAAGTACAATGCAGCACAGCGGTTGCACAGCTTAGTTTGTAGACAACATGATTGGTTTCACAGGTAGCTCTGCCTTTGATAGGACAAGTCCTGCATCTAGGTCTATTAAGGGATATAGGCTATGAGGTGAGGGGTTGGGAGCAGGGCTGGTGTAGGGATGGACAAGGATATTGCGTACCTTCGGTGGGAGGTGAATACCACTGTGGGAGATGTGGGAAGGATAGTGAGTAGTATATTCCTAATTTTAGCTAGTTGAAACCCCAGAGGAGAATGTAATTCAGTGCTCTATACCCGGGCCGCTGAAACATTGCACTTGACGTTTGCGTATGAAGTTGGCACCGTAACAGAGTAACAAGTGAAGAACGATAGGCGCTAGGCGTTCAGCGTGGGGCGCCAGCCAATCACAGCGCAGTGAGCACTGCGGTTACTCACGTGCTGTGACGTCAAAGTTCCCGCGTTGCCAGCTTTGTTTAGTGAATGTGTATACAACGTGAGTTGTGTGTTGTTTACCGCGTGTTTTCGTTGTACTGTGTGCTATATCGTTGTGACTTTTGTTACGTTGTGAGTTTACGTACTTGGAAAATGCCACCGAAAAGACTTCGTTCACCTAGTGACAATCCTTTGCGTCGAGGGGTGCCGCTAAACAGCCAGGCACTGGAGTTGCTACGCAGAACTTGTGAGTTTTACGTGCAGGAGAAAAACTACATAAGCATTCATGGACAGCCATCAATTCCTGCCGACAAAGTGGTGGAACGTACGTCGAAAACTCTTTGTATTAGTGCAAGAACGGTAGTAAGTAAGGGAGTATTACTACAAAACTTGGAAGATACTGAAGTGAGCCGTAATAATTCCGAGCTGTCTGGATCAAATAATACATTTTTATCAACCCCGGGAAAGAAGAAAAAGCGGCGTAGTCCTATCACAGATTTAGATTCTTTCCAGACTGATGCAGTTCGTAGGCATGTTTATGCTTACTACAGCAGAAAAGAGTATCCGACTGTAGCTAAGTTATTAATCTCTTTAAAAGAAAGTGAACTCTTCAGGGGTGGTAAAACATCACTAAAAATTGTGCTAAAAAATATGGGTTTCCGTTACAAAACGCTAGATGGACGCAAAGTACTGTTAGAGAGGGCACATATTGTTACCGCTCGTAGCATTTTCTTGCACAAAATTGTGGGCAGAGACATTCATTCCATAATTTGGCTAGACGAAACGTGGGTTAATGGCGGGGAAGCTGTCAGTAAATGTTGGACGGATAACACACCCAGCAGTAGCGGCCATCAGCCGAAGGGAAGAGGAGCTAGATTAATTGTGGTCCATGCAGGCTCCTCCAGTGGTTTTGTCCCTGACGCACTTTCAGTTTTTAGATAAAAAAAGACTGGTGATTACCATGAAGATATGGATCACGCACGATTTGTTGAGTGGTTCAGGAACCTTTTAAAACAATTTCCTGTCCCTACAACAATTGCAATGGACAATGCTCCATATCATTCGGTGATACAGAACAAAGCCCCAACTACAAATGATCGGAAAGAAATTATGGTGCAGTAGTTACAGGCTCGAAATATTGTATATATGGGTATGACAAAGGTTCTGTTATATTCTCTTGTTAAAGAAAATAAGCCTACGACACCTACATACGTAGTAGACGAAATTGCCAAGGAGCAGGGTCATACTGTAATAAGGCTGCCACCATATCACTGCCATTTCAACCCTATTGAGTTAGTATGGAGTGACGTAAAAATGTATGTAAGGAACAACAACAAGTCCTTTACAATAACAGAGGTGGAAAAGCTGTTGCGTGAAGCTCTTGTGACTGTGGATGCAGCCTCACGGAGAAAAAAAAGTAGAGCACGTCGAGAAGCTTATACGAGCAGCACAGACAATAGAAGGCATTATCAGTGGCCATGAACAATTAATGATTTGTCTTGCCGATGACGATGATGAAGACGGTTTTAGCGATGAATCGGACAACAGTGACGATGGCGAGCTGGGTGGAATTGCGCCATTATCGCTGTAAATTGGTGAGTGAAAAAATTCTAATATTGGTTATTTATTGCAATCTCAGTTATTATTTATTTTGTAAACTATGTACATTATTGATTTTAAAGTACCAGTCGTCAGATGCTTGTTTTTTGTATTTATTTGCTCCGTTATCGAAAGGGTGCACATTGTTATGCTTTTACATGCATTATTATACGGTTGTTTACTTCCTGTCATTGTAGTACAACTAAAAATGAGTTTTTATATACATTGTAATTGCTCAATCGCTTGCATTTACGAGACGGGACGGCAAACTGTATCGTCTGCTGTGTGTATAGAGGCTGCTGTTGCAACATCGCTATTACAGTATAGCCAACTTAACTAGACAAAAAGCGAATTGTCAAGTGCAATGTTTCGCCGGCGGGGTATAGTTCTCGGTGGTACTGAGTCATGAGAGGAGTGCTCCTTTGTGGCCAGACAGTGGGTATGTGGGAGGTGATAGGCGGCTGAAGAGACAAGGCACAGGAGATCTGTTTCTGTACAAAGACGGGAGGGTAATTGCGGTCAATGAAGGCCTAAGTGAGATCTTTGGTCTATTTTGAGAGGGACTACTTGTCATTACAGATGCAGTAGACTCAGGTGGCTAGTGTATATGGAAGGGAATTCTTAGTAAGGAATGGTAGAAGCTATCAAAATGGAGGTATGGGTAGTAGGTTTGATATGGACACAGGTATTGATGTAACCATATTTGGGGTGGACATCAGCATCAAGGAAGGTGGCTTGTTCGATTGAGAAAGATTAGGTGAAGTGAATGTGGGAGGTTCTGGAGGAATGTGGAAGATATCATCAACGAATATGAACCATGTGAGGAGTTTGGGAGTCTGGGTAGTTAGAAAGTATTCCTATAGGTGGTCCATGAATAGGATGGCATAGGTGGTGCCATGCATATGCTTATTGCTGTACCACCGATCTGTTTGTGGGTGATGCCTTCAGAGATGAAGCAGTTGAGAGTGAGAATATAGTTAGTCATGGCTACCAGGAAGGAGGTTGTCGGTATGCAATCAGCCAGGCATTGGGAAAGGTAGTGTCCAATAGCAACAAGGCTATGGGCATTAGGGACGTTAGTGTAAAGGGAGGTGCCATCAATAGTGGTAAGCTGGTCCTGTGTGGTAAAGGAATAGGAACTGTGGAGAGTCGGTGGAGGAAATGCTCAGTGTCTTTGCACTAGAAGGATAGGTTACAGGTAACCACAAGAGCAGAGATTCTCTCGTCCTGGATGGTTGGGTTTATAGACTTTAGGAAGCATTTAGAAGGCAGGAGTGTGGGGAGTGGTAGGGTGAGGAAAGAGAGACATGCAGGGGAGACATTTGGTCATGGGTCTAAGGAGCTGCGGATAGCCTGGATATCCTGCTGTATTTCTTGAACGGAGCTGCTGTGGCAGGGTTTGCAGATGGGTGATCTGAGAGTTGGTAGAGTTCTTCTGCCAGTTAATCATTGCAGATCAAAACCAAAGTGGTGGAACCATTGCCAGCAGGTAGGATGATAAGGTCAGGATGAGTTTTTAGGCGGAGGATTGTCGTTCTTTCTGCAGATGTGTGGTTAGCTTCTATCTTGAGCAAATTGGGGAATTACAGCGACTCAAGGTTTGAAGTTAAGAAATTCTGGAATGCTAAAGGCGATGATTTGGGGGGCAGTGGGAGGGCAGTTGGATAGCAGAGTGAGCTCAGTCAAGCAGGGTAAAACACTGGTAGCATTTCTGGCAAAAAGTGTTTCCTCTGTATGGACCTAGAGAATGTCTATATGCTATTCCCCGTAGTCTACCCTCCTACATCAATGACGTCAACCATTTCCTCCATCAACTTTCGACAGTTCCTGCCCATTTAGCACAAGGCACTCTGCTCATCACTAATGATATCACTTCTCTTTACAATAACATTCATAATGCCCATAGCCTTGCACACTACCTTTCCCAACACCTGAATGATTCCAAACCCGCAACCTCATTCCTGATCACCATGACCAGCTATATCCTCACCCACAATTGCTTCACATTTGAAGGTATAATCTACAATTCAGGATACACCAAAGAGCATCCACATGACACCATCCTATATCCGCCTACTCATGAGCCACCTAGAGAAATATTTCCTAACCATGCAGAATCCAAAATCCCACACATTGTTCAGATTCCTTGATGATTTCTTCTTGATCTGGACCAAGGGTGAGGACACCCTATCCACACTCTTCCAGAACCTCAACACTTTCTCCCGCATTTGCTGTACGCAGTCCTCCTCAACCCAACAAGCCACCTTCCTTGATGCTGATGTCCACCTCAAAGATGGCTAAATCATTACCTCTGTCCATTACCCCCACTTCAGCAGCTGACACACACTCCATAAGAAGAGACCCTTCCATGCACTCTAACCACCCATGGCTATCGCATCCATCCTCCTCCAAATATACCAAGAGTCCCAATGAGGCCTTTGAAGTCCGAAATTACCCTCTCAACTTTGTACAGTAACAGATCTCCCAAGTCTTGTCCCTCCAGTCCCCTACCACCTCCCACATTCCCACCATCTGGCCACAAAAGAGCACTCCTCTTAGGACTCAGTACCACCCAGGACTAGAGCAACAGAATCACATTCTCCGCCAGGCTTTTGACTTTTCGACTACTCTCATTATGCTCTGAAATGAGGAATATCCTACCCACTACCCTTCCCACATCTCTCACAGTGGTATTCCACCTCCACTGAACCTACGTAATATCACTGTCCATACCCACTCCACCCCAACTCCCAGCCCCTTGCCTTATGGTTTATATCCCTGTAATAGACCTAGATGCAAGACCTGTCCCATAAGTCATCCCACTGCCACCTACTCCAGTCTGATCACAAGTGTCATCAACCCCATCAAAGACAGGGCCACCTGTGAAACCTGTTGTGTGATCTACAAACTGAGCTGCATTCTACCTGGGCATGATAACCAACAAGCTGTCGGTCCGCATGAATGTCCACCAACAAACTGTGGCCAAGAGACAGCTGGACCACCCAGTTGCTGAACATGCTGCCCAAAACAATGTGCTTGATTTCAATGACTGCTTCACAGCCTTTGCCATCTAGATCTTCCCTACAAACACCAGCTTTCCTGGATTATGCAGGTCGGAACTTTCCCTGCAATACATCTAGCTTGCATTCCCGTAACCCCACCCCCGGCCTCAGCCTCTGATAGTCCCTGTCCTTTGCCCATCTGTCCCCTTCTCTGCTCCCACTCCAGTACTATCCAGCCTTCTACTCCATCAATGCATCCACTAGTCTCTCTCTTTTTCCCTGCTCCTCTACTTCTTCTTCCCCCCCCATCCCCCCCCCCCCCCAAAAAAAAAAAAAAAATTCCCGACTGCTTCAGCAGTCCTACCTTGCCCCACCATGTCCCTGTATTCTCCCACAATCATCACTACACGCTCCCCCACCTCCTCTACCATGCTATCCCTCCCCCTCCCCAAAACCAGCCTCCTCCTTACCCCTATCACCCAGACGGTTTTCATCAGGCGTAGTTGTTCGCAATCCAGTCATGAGTGTGTGGGTTATGCTCGTCTGAGTCTGTGTGTGTGTGTGTTTTTTCTATGTTAGAAGAAGGCCTTCTGCCAAAAGCTCACATGTATAGCAGTCTTTTGTTTGTGCCTGTCTGAGAGTCAACATGTTCTTTATGTAGTGAGTAGCAATCTATCATTTTCTTAATATTGTCATTATTTCATCATGGACTTTACTTTGTTTGATTATATTTCTGTTGTGTTTGATATTGATTGTGATAATTTTAATAACTAATCAGCCTTGTGAAAAATATTACTAATTCTTTCTTTTGTGGATTTACGTTATGAGCCATTCTGGAACAAGTATCTTTATTTTTTCACTTCTGGCTTCTTTATTCAGTTTGCTTTTGCCAAATACTGAAGGAACTTTGTGTGTTCCTAATCTCTGACGTTCTTCTCATACGATTTCATGAGATGGCTGGTTCACCACAATCTACTTTTGGAAATCAATTCCTTTCACTACAAGAGCATGGCATGTAATTTACTTTGTTCAGTATGCGAAAGATTATTTCTGTATCTCATGAAATGAACATGACTCCTGATCCATTAAAAATAACAATAGGACAAAATCAAACTTGTATTGTTACTTTATGTGGTCAGATAAATGTAATTTGGAATCTGGCCACAACTTGTAGGCACAGGAATAAATTTGTGTAACATCACTTTCAATCTATACCTCTCATTCTAGATTTATCATCAATTCAAAATTTTTGCATCAACTGTAATCAGTATAAAAGAATTTTAGAATGATAGACCTCAATATGTTTGAAGGTAAATAACAAAGTCTTTTACACGCTGTTAATGAACATAATGCTGAACCATAACATACATGTACTCATCCCACCATGTGATTACTTGTTGTTGTTGTTGTGGTCTTTGGTCCTGAGACTGGTTTGACACAGATCTCCATGCTACCCTATCCTGTGCAAGCTTCTTCATCTCCCAGTACTTACTGCAACCTACATACTTCTGAATTTGCTTAGTGTATTCATCTCTTGGTCTCCCTCTACGATTTTTACCCTCCACGCTGCCCTCCAATGCTAAATTTGTGATCCCTTGATGCCTTAAAACATGTCCTACTAACCAGTCCCTTCTTCTTGACAAGTTGTGCCACAAACTTCTCCCCAATTCTATTCAATACCTCCTCATTAGTTATGTGATCTACCCATCTAATCTTCAGCACTCTTCTGTAGCACAACATTTCGAAAGCTTCTATTCTCTTCTTGTCCAAACTGTTTACTGTCCACGTTTCACTTCCATACGTGGCTACACTCCAAACAAATACTTTCAGAAACTACTTCCTGACACTTAAATCTATACTCGATGTTAACAAATTTACCTTCTTCAGAAAAGATTTCCTTGCCATTGCCAGTCTACATTTTATATCTTCTCTACTTCGACCATCATCAGTTATTTTGCTCCACGAATAGCAAAACTCCTTTACTACTTTAAGTGTCTCATTTCCTAATCTAATTCCCTCAGCATCACCTGATTTAATTCGACTACATTCCATTATCCTCGTTTTGCTTTTGTCGATGTTCATCTTATATCCTCCTTTCAAGACACTGTCCATTACTTATATCTCCCCTTTTCACTATTTATTAACAATATTATGAATATAATATTTTCATAATATTTTTACATTCCATCCTGGATTTTTCATTGTTTGACTTTTCAACACTTGGTTACTGTGATGTCCCTACAGGGGCTTCCACGCTGCTCACTCAAGAACAGAAATGTGACGACTACCTGCTCAATTTGGAACAATCAAACCTTTCCTATTAATGTGTTAAAAGTATACTTTCCTGTTACAACACTAGTGAGATTTCTCTCTTGCTACACAAAGGACAATGGGCATACAAGCCAATGTCAGTGTCTTCTTTTTTTTCTACTTCTACTATGGAATCAATGAAATTAGTTAATAACTTCAGCAATTATATACCTGCAGAGGAAGATGCTTTGAAATCAATAAAATAAATTTGATTATTGTGAATGGCGATGAAGTGAGATCCCTTATTAATGATTAAATTAATAGAGTGACATTCATGTGGTATAAAAACTGAGCAAAGAAAATTACCTCTTCTGTGTCAGAACCAGCAACTTCCTCATAATTGATTTTCTTTCCTCGAGTTCTTCGCGACAGAACTTCATCTTCATCAAGACCTCCAAACTTAATCTGCAAGTGTAAGTATTTGCATTAGCTTCTATAATTAAAGAATGACATATGGCACCTTGAATTCAAGGTACATTGCAGATTACAGAACTAATATTTCCCATAAGTTAATTTGGGAATCAATGGTGGTTTTAAAAATTACTGAATAAATTGTACTGATAAAGATTTCAACATATATAAATGAATTCTCAGAGTAAGTAGATCTTTCACACAGTTGTCTAAAGGAAAATAACATTTCCAAATGATTGTATGTACATTTCAGAAATTTGCCACAAGTATACAGGCACGACAATACGCATAAAAATGAAACAATTATGACAGTACTTAATTACAATTATAAATCACTAGAATGTGCCACATTCGTTGATTACCTTGGGGTTATGTTATGAAGGTACACAATGTGAAATGAACATAAGGAAAATTAAAGAAAAGTATTGTGCATCTGCAAAGCACAATGAAAGTAAGACTACTGTGTTGTACATTCTTGAGCACTGTTTGAACATTATTGTCTGATTTAAACTAGTGCTCACTTGACAGGTAGCATGCTGCATAGCTCCCGCCACCAATACACTGCTGGGAGCCAGGCGCTGTCGGCTTCCACTAAGTTGCCACTTCCAATGCACTGCCCTACCTAAAGCATTGTGCCAGCCAGTCCTCAGCAAGCCGTTGTAGTGAGAGATCTGGATGACTTTCAGCTTCACATGACTTACAATGTGTGATGAAAGTAATCAAAAGAAAGACAGACAGAGGCTGTACGCTCCTAGGAAACTTTCAAAAAGTGCTGGACATGGCATGATTATATGCAGTCAGTGGCATGGGTTCATGTGTTCTATGAGAGAGTATTTTGAGAGAGAGAGAGAGAGAGAGAGAGAGAGAGAGAGAGATGCACGAGCATCTCTACTTCCTTTGGATACAGTGGTGGAGCAAACTGCAGCTGCCCTCCAAATAAGTGAATGACCAATGGTAAGAATCTGGAGACAAATTTGCAACAGAAGAATCAGGCGAGTCATCTAAATTGGAGGCAACTGGGAAGAGGAGGCGCCTCAAGAATAGGGTCATAAAACTTGAATCTTTTCAGGAAGAAGCTATTCGCCATCAGATATATGCATATCATTCAAGGAAGGAGTGCGTAACACTCAAGAAGCTATATGCTAATCTTGTAGCAGCAGACCTATTTCAGGGTAGTAAATCATCCATGTTACCAGTTGTGCAAAAGTTAGGATTCCGCTATAAATCTGTTTCTGGATGCAAGTTATTAATGGAATGCCATGATGCTGCTTTCTTAGAGGATTAGTGGGGACAAAGTTTGAAAGCAAGCTGCACAGGTGATACCATCAGTGGTAGTATAGCAGCACGTATCGAGAGAGGAAAAAGAATAACTGTAGCACATGCCAGAAATTCAAAAGGATTCATTTCTAATCATCTGCTGTTATTCCCTTCAAACGCGATCTTCGACTGTCACAAAGGATGAACCACAATAATTCTGCGAAATGGTTTGAAGATGACATTGTTTGCTGGTTAGAGAAATATAACAGCAAATTGACAAGGGCAGAATTACTAGAACATGTGTCACAATGCAAGCCAAAGAAACTAGTTTACATTGTGGATAAAACAGAAATAAATAAATAAAATTTTACAGGCTTAAAATGCTCAGATTCTCTCCCAACCATTGCCACTTTAATGCAACAGAACTGATTTGGGCTCAGGTTAAGCATCATATGACAGAACAAAATAAAAAACAATTACACTGACCAAAGTGGAACAGCTTCTGCAGGAGGTACTTGAGAAAGTGGCACCAGAAGACTGTAGAAGGTAGTGGGACATGTGAAAGAAGTTATACAGAAAAGTAGGGAACAATGAAGGTGTGTTGCAACAGTGCATCGAAGACTTGATAATACTTGTCACTAAGAGAACCAACACCGATAGTTCCACTGACATTGACTCTGATTTAAATGGTGTCTTCTCATTGTCTAATTAGTATGTAGTGTATAGTGAACTTTAATGAATGTCTTACTTCCATTAAATCTTACATCTGTGACTTTATTTTGATGAATTTCTCTTTTTAGTTGTGAGACTAATGACTACTGTTCAGCCACCTCCCATCATCTCCTTATGCGTTATACTGCAGTTTAAATACATTTCATTTTGTGTAGACACAGAGACATTATTTCAGTGGGTACTAGTTTGTGGGACATGCAATGATAAGGAGGAAACTTTTCTGGATATGAAAATGTCTCCTGTTTAAATAACCAACATAACACCTGTCCTAATTAAAATCAAGAAAAGATTTCCGACATGCTTAGAGATACCACAGAGAGCAGTGCTATATGTAAATTATAGATTTTTTAAATTATTTTTGTAGGAGATATAGACTTTAAACTTCATACCTAATTGGAGTTTAAGATGACACAGCTACATAAAAACACCATTTGTAGATGCATATATATAGGAAACGTAATGTAGTGCAAACATTTTGAAAAATTCATCATTATCATATTTTAGTAAAAAGCAAAAAATAAAAAATACTGCAGTGATAGTACCAGTTTTTAAGATATCATGCAATAAGTTTGAAGCTGTTTACAAACAGAAAAAATAAATCTGTTTCAAACAAATTAACATAACTCTTTCCCTAATTAAAATTAAGAACTGATTTTTGACATGCTGTAGAGGTCTATATCATATGTTAATTTAAGATTTTTTACTTGGTTTTTGTGAATGATTGAGGCTTTAACACGATTTTCTATTGCAGCAGAGAGTGATGTGCTGTAGTGGCTGTCTGCATATTAGTACTAGATGCAACAACGTTGCACCTCTGGAGCTTAATTGTAATGTGACAACTAGCTCAAATAAGGCTATAGGGATCATCACCAGTGAATCTGAACAATGCAACTGAATGAATTCAGAAGTGTGCTGCTCAGATTGTAGTCTGGATTTAGTCCCTACAACATGAATATTAAAAGTGCTAAGGAAGTTCAATGACATCACTTGAAGAAAGAAAATGTCACAAAGCAGGCCTAGTATTTCAAACACACTGTAAAACAACACCTCCGAGCATATATTATGTAAGGACCGTAAAGTAAACATATAGCAGTATTACAATAAAGTAGTATTATAACAGATAGGATAAGCAGAATGAAGTTCAACTGACATATCACAACATTAAAAACTGTGCCACATGTGGAGATTACCAGCAGAATTAAATAATGTTACTTACTTCTCTGCAAAGACATTATTGCAATATGCTGTAAATATACATGCCATTTTGGAATTGTAAAAAAAAAAAAAAAAAAAAAAAAAAAAAATTAAAAAAATTTTTGAAATAGAAATGAAGCTGATCATACCCTAGGCTTCTTGGGCTTCTTTTTTCTATAACTTTCCAAATCTGAATCCTCAAATACCCTCCTTTTCTTTTTCTTTGTACGGGACTTAGATGATGAACTACCACTTTTCCTGAAATAAAAACAACCATATTTGTAGTTTGATTCTGAAACAACAATCACAAACACAAACAAACATGTCAATTAGATTGATACTGAGTGGACAACAACAGTTCAGCAGCAACTAGGAGCACTTGCGAGATTTAAGTCACTGATGTGCCAAGATCACTATTCACATAATACATAAATGACAAAACCCACCTGCAATAAGGAACAATTCTATAAAACAAAACAATGAAGGAAGACGCTTAACAACATTTATTACATCACGTGAAAGAATTAGGTAGACATAAAAACAATACTTCGATGTTCTCACAGCTTCTAAAGACGTGTTATGTGAATAAGTCCTAGGACTTTCCAAAAACACCTATGCTTCAGAGAAATCAAATTTTATATACCAGAATATTTCCTTTTTAAAATGAGTACGCTATGGCAATGTTGAGGATGTAATGAAAGTACACCATTAAGAGACTACATCTTTCCACTTTGGCACCCATAAGAACTGCAAAATGGTTCAAATGGCTCTAAGCACTATGGGACTTAACATCTGAGGATATCAGTTCCTTAGATTTAGAACTACTTAAACCTAACTAACCTAAGGACATCACACATATCCGGGCCTGAGGCAGGATTCGAACCTGCAACCGTAACAGGCATGTGGTTCCGGACTGAAGTGCCTAGAATAAGAACTGCAATGGTTTACAAATAACGGATAAGAATGATCTCAATATTTCCTTTATTTGTTTATCAACTCCATTTCAGAGTGATACATGACAAGGCAAGAATTTTGTTTAACTGCGCATTACCACTATATTATGAGTAAATGATAATTATCACACTATGAGACATAATAGAAGCAAGACACTTGATCAGCAATTAGACTTGTTTAAAAAGAACTATTCTTCATCTAAAGGGGAAAATATGTAACAAGCATGACTAGAGTATGTGGTGTCTCAAAGGTATGCTGCAACTTCAATGCATTACAGTACCCAAACTAATTAAGATATTCACATCATGTTTGGCTTACGTGCCAGAGAAATTAACAAAGTTGTTCCAGACTGTCATGAGCAAAGCATGATGATAACAGTTCAAGAAAAGGCTCAGTTTATGAAATGTTTAATTCAGATCAAACTGGACATGTAAGTATCAAAGAACTTCCTAGCGCAGTGTAGGAAACAACCACCCTTGTGGATGTCTATATGTCGGTGGTACTGGAATTTTATGCAGCCAGAAAGTTTTGATGTGAGGCATTATACTGGCTGACCTGGAACAAATGACAACCTCACACAAAGGATATAGTTGCTTTGCAAACATTCACTGCAGAAATTGCAGGAACTACAAATCGCAAGGGTGGACATACACTGAGTCCTTCAGAAATGTGTGCAACAGTTCCAATCAGTATGAATACAGATGCATCCATACTGATTGCAACTGTTCACAGACTGAAATCAGATGGCACACCACAATGTATGTAATTTGCTGTGGATGTTCTTCACCGCTTGGAGGAGGATGGAAATTTTCTAAACAACTTAACACTTTCTGACAAAACAACATTCCACATGTATGGTAAGATAAATAAAGATAATGTTGACATCTGGGGCACAACCAATTCACATACTGTGACAGAATAGGTACATGTCAGCCTGAAAGTGAACGTGTGCTGATGTTCGATCGCATTGCAGGACCAATTTCCCTCCACCCAGAAAAAATCATTTAATGTAAGTTAATTCTTACATAGAAGAAAACAGCAAACCAGCCACTATTAATATTGCTATTTATTTAGGTAAATAGTGCCGTTACTGGTTTCGAACTGGCAAGTTCATCATCAGATGGATGATCACATGATTTTCAAGATACGCTTTACATTATCGTCTGTTTTCGATTTTTGTTATTCAACTGTGGAGAAGTATTTTTGGTGTGTTGTTGTCGTCGAAAATTCCACGTGATTTCGTTGCGAAGTTGCAGCATTGTATTTTCCAAATATTCCTAAATATATTCAGCACTTATGTAATTTGTACATCAGCATATTGTGCAAAGCACCACACACACACACACACACACACACACACACACACACACACCAAAAAGAATTTGCCACATGTGAAGTTATCACAAAGGTTGCAGATTTACAAATCATTGTGTTTGTAAATCTGCAATCTTTTTGTGAAACACGGGAGGAAATAGGATTAAATTCTATCAACTTACTATCATACAATGTATTTCAATAGGTTTTCAATAAATGGTCTCATAGATGTACGGATACAGTATACATACATTTATGCTATTTTTAAGTAAAGCTAACATTTAAGAGCAAAAAAGGTTGTCCCTGCAAATCCATTACGTGATTCTGGTCCCAAGTCACTATTCTATTTGTTTATGAGAAACTGTAGTGAATTACCAAGTGGCTTGCAAATGAGAAATTTGTTCACTGTTCACACCTAAGAATACAGGGGGAAAAACGTCAACAGCTTCACAACAAGATGGTGACATTCACATGAAACGAGAAAGACAATTAATCCAGAATTAAATGTCTAACAAACAAAAAGCATATTAAACTGACAGCAGCTGTTATCACAAGAATAAATTACAGCATAAAGACCCATTGTGGAGATAGTACCAACAGACGTCATTAGATCACAGGATGAGTGATATTTCAAGAACTGGCTCAATCATGATTGTGATCTTTTATTTACATACTAATTGATGTTGTTAACATGACCTGTACCCTAGAAGATACTGCCGTCCTTAATTCACCATTGCTCAAGCATAGCACTACGGATTAGTTGGAGGTGAAACTGACACCAGCTTGGCTGAGAAGTGAGAACTACAGTGAGTGTGGCGAGGGAGGGTGTAGAACAGGCAGTAAATTTTGCTGTGCAGCCAACCATAAGAATCTACACTGTGTATTTTGGCTTTTTATGAACATTCATCACTTTTGAACTGCAGTTCGCTTGAATTAACTTGTACTCGGATTCAAACTGGCTTTAAAATTAGACAAATACTCAACAATAGCAAACAACAGCACACATTTCTGCAGGAGATGGTAAAACTCTTAGAGTGGAGCTAGTGGCGTAATTGGTGTTTCATGCAGCAATGTTGTCGACACCCATTGTGAGGTATGGCACAAACTATAGGGGGTGTGTCAGCTGCTGGTTCTACATAGCCATTGACAGAGTGGTGGGCAGAGAGATGTTTGGAAGCAAGAGACATTGTAACATTCTCACTTCAGAACAAAACCGAAATCCACTATTTATTTGGGGTGGGGGTGGGGGTAGGGGGGTGGGGATGGGGGGACAGCTGTGTTCTCAGGTCCCACTGAAAACATAACCTCAGAAATTGCAACATATTCAGAAGAAAGAGCCAAATATTTGTGGTAATGAAGATATAAGCTTCACAGCTGTCCTTTTAGGATGATGATTTAAAATAATGATACCATAAACGACAGGCTAACTAAACATAAAAGGCTGTAAAGATAAAAATTAATGTGAACAATTTCTTTTTGTTTATTTCTCCTCATATTAATAAAATATTGACAGTTAGTAAATGACAAAGTTTAGAATATTTGTAACATAAACATTTTTGGCAATACCTTTGCTCAATAACATTTTGTGACTTTTATTAGTCAGACTATTTTTTCCCAAGAAGCCTCTTTAAAAAAAAGGGAAAGGGGGGGGGGGGTATCATCTTATATTCAGAGTCATCTTATGCTTGGGTAGATACAGTACGTAGATGCGCTCTACATTAGCTGTTACTCTGAATGCAGGAAAAATAATAAAAAAATAAACAAATCTAAACATGTTTAACTTTAATACACCAACCAAAACTCATCTAATACAGCTGTTTCACTAAACATCAAACAAAAATGAGGAAAGGAGATAATTCACTTCCACATATTGATGTGTGGTGCACACATACATATTAACAGCATACAACATTTCACTAACTTTTTGAGGAAGCCACCAATCAACTGCTCGCTAGCATCTTTTGTGCAAGTTGCTGCTTGCGGGATCATTCAAAATTGCTGTGAAATGATTAATGCTGTTAACTATGACTCTGTATCATGTATCAATCAGCTACAAGTTAATGGTTGCCTCTCTTCATTTATGGTTTTTGTTTCCAATCTGTAGTTCAACTGTTTTATATGGGCACACTGCCAAATATTCTGCTGTTTCATCTAGCAAAACACCACAGACAAGAACATTCATGCTCCCAGTTCTTAATGGATCAGTTCAGTTTAAGTACTGATCAGAAGCAACTTGCATATATTGGCTCTTACTTAAGAGTTAACTGCTCATCCGTGAAGTAAAATTTTTTGGTTACATATACATGGGGCAAGTGCACATGCAAAAACAGCTTTAGTTTAAACTGAGATCATTTCAAAAAAAGAAGGAAGTAAAATTGAGATTTAACACCCTGTTAACGACAAGACCACTGAATAGTCTTTTTTTCACAATATTTTAAAATCTTTGCTACACTAACTGAATTGTCACCTAAAATAAGATGGAATTTCTACAGGTAACTGAACATCTATCCGCCTGTTACAGGTTATTAAAAATGAAGCATCAGCTTATACAAAGGTGGCAGAGGAAATCAGGGTGGTCACATTAAAGGAATTGCCCAGGTATCTGAATCAGGTCTCACAAGCATTCTATCAATATTGTGTTTGTCCAATTGTTCTTAGTGTTATAGGGATAATAAATCTTTTGAAAACAGAAATTCTCAGGGGGCAGGTATTTTCGATGTTTTGGACTTGCAGATGGATGACATCGGTATCTTACCACAGTAGTTTGGCTGACAACCATTCAGCCATTTTCATGTGAGTTTACACTGAAGATTGCTGGTGAAAACCTGTGTGTCCATGCCACTACACCAATTTTTGGTATAAAACCAGCGACGTGCACCAGCAATATCCAGTGTAACCTCTTCTGAAGATGGCTGAATGGTTGCCAACTGAAATATTGTGGGAGACGTTGATGTCACCTTGCTGCAAGTCCTGAAATTTCCCATTGTGCTGGGAGAACTTCCAGAATCACACATCAACATTTGTTGAGAGAAACTGAAATTTTTGTGGTGCATTGAAAGAGGCCCATACTTGCCAAACACTATTATTCATTTTTCTGCTTTTATACTGCACGCATGGTTCAACAATGATAGGTCACCTTTCAGGGTGTACATGTGCACAAGGAAAAAAGTTCTTTGATTTTTCCCAGATTTCCCGGTTAAAAATAAACTTTCTTCTTATGAAAATATAATTTTTTCGTATTAAGTGACAGTATACTTTTCCTCGTAACTGTATGGTTGTGGTTTTATACAATGGTGTAGAATTGCCTGGCACTGAAATTGAGATTGTGATGCACTTTTGTAAGCCAGTCATAGCTCATGTCAAGTGATCCCACCAGCCAATGACAGCGGATATTTCGAGCATAGGACACATGATGTAGTCAGCCAATAGCAACATCACTGTTAAGTAGCGAGAACCCACAAATAGGAAAAGGTAATGGTTTGAATTAATATACATACTGTTGCTACAAGAAAAGAATAGCTTTCACGTATAATATTGGTCTCTAAGATTAATAAGCTGCAAGAGAAGCTAAGCTTCTGAACTACTTTTAGCGGATAAACACAATGGAGAAGACAGAGGAACTGAGATAAGTGAGCAACCAGCAATGCTTCTCACAGATGGCACAATATTTCTCAGGTAACACAATACATTTCAAGAGTTTTGATATGCTCAATATTACTCACAATTGCTAAACCTAACCACATGTTCAATATTACTGTAAATCCAGAAGTATTGAGCAATAATATTGTCTGTCTAGGGCCACAAAAATTCAGTCTTGTTTCAATTTGGTTGGAGTATATACAAACACACTATAAATTTTACAGTCCAAACTGTTCCTTATCCATAGATAAACCAAAATCTAACTTTTTCAAGTTTTATTTTCTTCTTTTTCTTTTTTGTAAAATGAACAATTGTATATATTCTGTCACAATTGACTGAACACAATGTGGTTGGTGTCCTAATGAGTGTGAATAGCTGTCTACGTCCATCGTTTCACTTGCTTTGATGTATTCAAATTGCTGAGAGGTTGATTCCTTTGGGGAAACTTAATCCCAAGAATTTTTTTGGTAGGGTGTCTACACCTGTAACATAAGGCACACCTGCTAATAATGCTACAAACCATAGGAATGTGCTCAGCCTGCTACACTTTCAGTTCCCAACATAGCTTCACCTGTAGAATGGACCCATTTTAATGAATTTCTTTCCTGGCTGGGAGAGGATTCACATTACAACCTAAGCAAAATAACTTTATGTTGTGTTTGAAAAGAGTAGATTTTATATCAGGTTCATGCTTTTAATGTCATGCCACCTGTGGCAGTATGTCAACAGTGAAATACAAGACGCAGGTGGCATTATCTGCTAGCAACGGGGGGGAAAAAAAACATTATTATACTCATATCAACAGAAAAGCTTTTCACACACACACACACACACACACACACACACACACACACACACACACAAAATAAGTAAATTGTTTAGCATAATTTTGAAAGCTTTCATACACACACACGCAACAAAATTCTTATAATTTCATATATAAAAATCTTGTCAAAATTAATAAACAGGAATATTATCAGTAACAAACCTTCAAATTAGTGTGGAATGCACAAGAATTACAACAAATATTATCAAAAGTAAAAATGAAAGTTCTACTTACTTTCTTTTCTTCTTGCCCCAGTCACTCTCTTCACTTTCAGAGTCTTGCCACATACGACGACTCTTTTTACGCTTGGGGACATCGCTATCCTCACTATCATCATTAACTGTAAAATCAAACACACTGTGATGATGACAGTTACAGTGGATGGATATAGGAATTGCAGGCCACAAATAAAACAAAACTTGCAAATAATAATAATAATAATAATAAAATATCTAAAACTGAGTGACGAAAGCCACAATTCCTCATGGATGCACTTGTCCTCCCCTCCTCTGACTGTGATCTCTCTCTCTCTCTCTCTCTCTCTCTCTCTCTCTCTCTCTCTCTCTCTCTCTCACACACACACACACACACACACACACACACACACACACACATTATATGTTCAGAGCTTCACTATATCTTACAAACAAAGATTAACATCCTAGCAGGTAACAGAGACTATTATTTTAAACAAAGGAGACTATACAGACATATGTCTTATTGTGAATTGTTTCCAAAGCTGAACACACATAACGTATGAAGTTGGGTATATTGCTAGTAACACTACACTCTATCTACAGAACAAAACAGCTTGTATATTCTGAAAAATTTCTTAGCTTAACTTACTAGATGATATTACATTGGGCAGACATACTTCCAACATGATGGAGCTGCTAAATTTTCTCCCACACATGAACTCGCCTTTTTCCAATGGCTCGAGTGGTAATACTACTGTCTGACCACCTATATCTCCTGACCCAATAGTGTAGTATTTTTAACGGTTGGATGAAGATACAAGTATACAGCAGGAAAATGGATAAAAGAGGCAAACTTCTAGGTTGCTCCTGGACTTTCTTACTCTCATGGATGAACAAAGATACACACTAACTGTAAGACAATTGATAAGACAGGTTCCTGCAATAATATAAAGTGCAGAGAAGTTCATAGTAGACTTTGGAAAAATTACTGAGAGTTTTTGTACATTTATTGAAATTGTGAAAATATATTATGAATTGTAAATTTGTAACAGGACACATAACAACTTGACATGAAACTTCCTGGCAGATTAAATCTGTGCGCTGGACCGAGACTCGAACTCGGGAACTTTTCCTTTTGCAGGCAAGTGCTCTACCAACTGAGCTATCCACGCACGCCTCTCCTACCCTCTATTTTCATTCTGGAAACAACTTGACAAATTGGGTGGTCAGTATTGGCCTTCACGAGGTACAACTCCCAAGACAAGAGATACAAACATGAGAAAATATACAGGGTGGTCCATTGATATCTTACAAAATAAGCATCAAACAAAAAAACTACAACAAACGAAACTCGTCTAGCTTGAAAGGAGAAACCAGATGGCGCTATGGTTGGCCCGCTAGATGGTGCTGCCATAGGTCAAACTGATATAAACTGCATTTTTTTAAATATGGACCGCCATTTTTATTACATATTCGTGTAGTAAGTAAAGAAATATGAATGTTTTAGTTAGACCACTTTTTTCACTTTGTGATTGATGGCACTGTAATAGTCACAAACGTATAAGAACGTGGTATCACGTAACATTCTGCCAGTGTGGACGGTATTTGCTTCGTGATACATTACCTGTGTTAAAATGGATCATTTATCAATTGCGGAAAAGGTCGATATCATGTTGATGTATGGCTATTGTGATCAAAATGCCCAACGGGCATGTGCTATGTATGCTGCTCGGTATCCTGGATGACATCATCCAAGTGACCGGACCAATTGCCGGATAGTTAGGTTACTTAAGGAAACAGGAAGTGTTCAGCTACATGTGAAATGTCAACCACGATCTGCAACAAATGATGATGCCCAGGTGTTTTAGCTGCTGTCATGGCTAATCCGCACATCATTAGCAGACAAATTGCATGAGAATCAGGAATCTCAAAAACGTCGATGTTGAGAATGCTATATCAACATCGATTGCACCTGTACCATATTTCTATGCATCAGGAATTGCATGGCGACGACTTTGAACATCATGTACAGTTCTGCCACTGGGCACATGAGAAATTATGGGACGATGACAGATTTTTTGCACATGTTCTATTTAGCGATGAAGTAGCACTCACCAACAGCAGTATCGTAAACAAGCATAATATGCACTACTGGGCAACGAAAAATCCACGATGACTGCGACAAGAGGAACATCAGCGACCTTGGCGGGTTAATGTATGGTGCGACATTATGGGAGGAAGGATAACTGGGCCCCATTTTATCGATGGCAATCTAAATGGTGCAACATATGCTGATTTCCTACATAATGTTCCACTGATGTTACTACAAGATGTTTCACTGCATGACAGAATGGCGATGTACTTCCAACATGATGGTTTTCCGGCACATAGCTCGTGCGTGGTTGAAGCGGTATTGAATAACATACATCATGACAGGTGGATAGGTCGTCGAAGCACCATACCATAGCCCGCACGTTTACCGGATCTGATATCCCCGGATTTCTTTCTGTGGGGACAGTTGAAGGATATTTGCTATCGTGATCCACTGACAACATGAGCCAGCGCACTGTCAATGCATGTGGAAACATGATGGAAGGCGAACTACTCGCTGTTGAGAGGAATGTCATTACATGTATTGTCAAATGCATTGAAGCCGATGGACATCATTTTGAGCATTTATTGCATTAATGTGGTGTTGTTGTTATGGTCTTCAGTTCTGAGACTCCATGCTACCCTATCCTGTGTAAGCTGCTTCATCTCCCAGTACCTACCGCAACCTACATCCTTCTGAATCTGTTCAGTGTATTCATCTCTTGGTCTCCCTCTACGATTTTTACCCTCCACGCTGCCCTCCAATACTAAATTGGTGATCCCTTGATGCCTCGGAATATGTCATCTAGTCAAGTTGTGCCACATATTTCTCTTCTCCCCAGTTCTATTCAATACCTCCTCATCAGTTATGTGACCTACCCATCTAATCCTCAGCATTCTTCTGTAGCGCCACATTTCGAAAGCTTCTATTCTCTTCTTGTCCAAACTATTTAACGTCCATGTTTCACTTCCATTCATGGCTACACTCCATACAAATACTTTCAGAAACGACTTCCTGACTCTTAAATCAATATTCGATATTAACAAATTTACCTTCTTCAGAAAAGATTTCCTTGCCATTGCCGGTCTACATTTTATATCTTCTCTAATTCAACCATCATCAGTTATTTTGCTCCACAAATAGCAAAACTCCTTTACTACTATAAGTGTCTCATTCCCTAATCTAATTCCGTCATAAACCCCTGACTTAATTCGACTATATTCCATTATCCTTGTTTTGCTTTTGTTGATGTTGTTCTTATATCCTCCTTTCAAGACCCTATCCATTCCGTTCAACTGCTCTTACAGGTTCTTTGCTGTCTCTGACAGAATTACAATGTCATCGGCGAACCTCAAAGTTTTTATTCTTCTCCATGGATTTTAATACCTACTCTGAATTTTTCTTTAGTTTCCTTCTCTGCTTGCTCAATATACAGATTGAAAAACATTGGGAAAAGGTTACAACCCTGTCTCACTCCCTTCCCAACGACTGCTTCCCTCCCTTTCATGTCCCTCGACTCTTATAACTGGCATCTGGTTTCTGTACAAATTGTAAATAGCCTTTTGCTCCCTGTATTTTACCCCTACCACCTTCAGAATTTGAAAGAGACTATTTCCAGTCAACATTGTCAAAAGCTTTCTCTAAGTGTACAAATGCTAGAAACGTAGTTTGCCTTTCTTAATCTAGCTTCTAAGATAACTCGTAGGGTCAGTATTGCCTCACGTGTTCCAATATTTCCACGGAATCCAAACTGATCTTCCCTGAGGTCAGCTTCTACCAGTTTTTCCATTCGTCTGTAAAGAATTTGCGTTAGTATTTTGCATCTGTGACTTATTAAACTGATTGTTCAGTAATTTTCACATCTGTCAATACCTGCTTTCTTTGGGATTGGAATTATTATATTCTTCTTGAAGTCTGAGGGTATTTCGCTTGTCTTATACATCTTGCTCACCAGATGGTAGAGTTTGGTCAGGATTGGCTCTCCCAAGCTCGTCAGTAGTTCTAATAGAATGTTGTCTACTCCTGGGGCCTTGTTTCAACTCAGGTCCTTCAGTGCTCTGTCAAACTCTTCATGCAGTATTATATCTCGCATTTCATCTTCATCTACATCTACATCCTCTTCCATTTCCATAATATTGTCCTCAAGTACTTCACCCTTGTATAGACCCTCTATATACTCCTTCCACCTTTCTGCTTTCCCTTCTTTGCTTAGAACTGGGTTTCCATCAAAGCTCTTGATATTCATACAAGTGGCTCTCTTTTCTCCAAAGGTCTCTTTAATTTTCCTGTAGGCAGTATCTATCTTACCCCTAGTGAGATAAGCCTCTACATCCTTACATTTGTCCTCTAGCCATCCCTGCTTAGCCATTTTGCATTTCCTGTCGATCTCATTTTTGAGACATTGGTATTCCTTTTTGCCTGCTTCATTTACTGCATTTTTATATTCTCTCCCTTTCATCAATTAAATTCAATATTTCTTCTGTTACCCAAGGATTTCTACTAGCCTTCGTCTTTTTAACTACTTGATCCTCTGCTGCCTTCACTACTTCATCCCTCAAAGGAATCCATTCTTCTTCTACTGTATTTCTTTCCCCCATTCCTGACAATTTTTCGATTATGATCTCCCTGAAACTCTGTACAACCTCTGGTTCTTTTAGTTTATCCAGGTCCCATCTCCTTAAACTCCCACCTTTTTGCAGTTTCTTCAGTTTTAATCTACAGGTCATAACCAATAGATTGTGGTCAGAGTCCACATCTGCCTCTGGAAATGTCTTACAATTTAAAACCTGGTTCCTAAATCTCTGTCTTACCATTATATAATCTATCTGATACCTTTTAGAATCTCCAAGGTTCTTCCATGTATACAACCTTCTTTCATGATTCTTAAACCAAGTGTTAGCTATGATTTAAGTTGTGCTCTGTGCAAAATTCTACCAGGCGGCTTCCACTTTCATTTCTTAGCCCCAATCCATATTCACCTACTACGTTTCCTTCTCTCGCTTTTCCTACACTCGAATTCCAGTCACCCATGACTATTAAATTTTCATCTCCCTTCACTATCTGAATAATTTCTTTTATTTGATCATACATTTCAGCAATTTCTTCATCATTTGCAGAGCTAGTTGCCATATAAACTTGTACTACTGTAGTAGGTGTGGGCTTCGTATCTATCTTGGCCACAATAATGCGTTCACCATGAAATTGTTGGGGGATGTTTTACAGCAGGACCCAAGCTAAAACCACTTGTTTATCAGCTGACCTGGGAGTTACACCACTTGACTGGCAGATCTGGTTGGCCCACATGTCTCTTTGTGTAATTAACAAATTTCTTAATGGACTTTCACTTTTATACAAATACTAATATAAGAGTACTCAAAAATAAACTACAATATAAAATAATTTCATAATTATAGCGAAGGATTAAAATCCTTTATCTCTGGAACTATTTGATAATTAAACATCACTAATTGAGTGTGTATACTATTATGAACAAAGTACATTCACTTGTTTTTTGATTAGTTACTGCCATCTATCTTGCCTACGAAATACAGATAAACAAAAGCACAAATGGTGACAAAATTTACAACACAAATAATAAAAGAGTTTGCGTGCAGCGTATTTGTAATGAGAAAGAAGGAATTAATTTGTACTCACTAAACTCCTTATCAAAGCGAGTGACCCTAGCACGTGACGATCTGCGAACTGGCTCGGCGTGCCTCTTTCTGGATCTTCCCCTGCGCCCACGCCCGGGTGCCTCGGAATCATCCGATTCATCTGCATCTTCTTCCTCTTCTTCCTCCTCCTCTGAGCTACATATCATTAAACATACAGTTACACACTTACTTCAGTATTCCACCTAGCAGCAGTAATCACTTTATGTAACAAAAATAACACGTAAAAGTGTTTGACAATAGTCTAAATGCATAAAAGAAAACAGTCTTCTTTTCTTAACTCCTCAAGTGGAGCCAACAGAAAAATGAATTATAATTGGAATGAAAACATGACAAGTAACATTCCAACAGCTGTCTTGCTAAATAGAGAACATACAATGATGACAAGCAGCAGCAAACAATAACAGCAGCAAAAGATATAGCTGTAGCCATACTATATTGAAAGTTGTTGGATATTTTTATATGATGAGATCACTAGCAAATTATGATTAATCACTTTCTTTTCCTTTTCATATAATCATAAAACCTAGATGCACTATTTTTTTTACATCTCACACCACAGATGCAAACCCCATTGCTGTTGTAACTGTTAATACAGATATTTTTCTCCTCTCACCTAGATCAAAATTTTCACATGTCTATTATAAACAAGATTTTACAATGGATTGTGAACATCAGAACACAAGAGATATAAAACAAGGTGTACCATAAAAAAGTAAAACCTATCACTTTACCAGAAGAAATGGTTTAACTCACACAGGATATGAGACATGTTAAACCCAAGCAGTTATACAGTTGCACTCAGGCAGCAATAAAAATCTAGTAGTACATCAGACAACATGGATTGTTAGGATGAATTGCTTAGAAGATAATTAATATGATACTGCAAAATCATGAGTGAAGTATCACAATGCTATAGCCAAAGAGCTGTGCAGTTGACTGCAGCACTAACAAGAATGAAAATGCTAATGAACCTTCGGACAAGCACCTTATTTGGAGCTAACTAGCCCCCTCTCTCTCTTACACACACCCACACACCCACCCATCACACACACACACACACACACACACACACACACACACACAGAGAGAGAGAGAGAGAGAGAGAGAGAGAGAGAGAGAGAGAGAGAGAGAGAGAGAGCTTCATGGTCCTGCTCAACTATACTGTCTAATTGTTGGAGTCCTGGACTATTCCAATTCTATCTCAACTATGTTATTCTACAAGAGGCAGAGCTACATGTGAAAGCAATCATGTCATGATATATCATCTCTGTGGTAACTCCTACACAGCATTTTATGTAGGTCTGACCAAACCAATTGCCCAACAAAATTAATTGTAGCCACAAGTTAAGTGGATACCCAGTGACACAATTGTTGTTAAGCACAACATCCTTGGTTTCACTGGTTGCCAATCTGTGTCCCACAACTACCTACTTCACCCCCACGACTGGCAAAACATACACCATTCAAAGCAGGGTCACACGTGAAACAACACGTCATGTGACTTGTATTCACTACATGGCCTTCTACATAAGTGTGACAACCACCAAACTGGCTTAGCGCATGAATGGACACAGAAAAACTGTCTGCCTGGGATTACCCAGTGATGGAACATGCCCTCCAGCACAATTCCATGGACCTAGGTGCCTACTACATCACATTAGGAATTTGGAATCTTTCCACCCAACAACGGTCCTTGCAATTGCACAGATGGGAACTTGTGTGCCAACACATCCTTTCATCCTCCCTCCTGGACTCAACCATTGTTAACCTCTACTCTTTCTCCTTTTTTGGCCCTTTACTAATTATGATTCTTCAATTTCTCCAGGTGTATTTTATGATGAAATTCAGTACATCAGCGCACCTGATGATGGCAATGTGGTCGATTGCAGAATTATTTTTCACATTTTCATTGTTAATCTATTTAATTTATTTTGTTTTCTTTCTCTTCTTACTTAGTATTATTTATATTATTCATCTCTCATATACCTCTTTACTCCTCAACTATCTTCTTTGCTTAGAAACTGGCACAATACTTACGATGCGCTACCTTTGACTTTCTTTAAACGCCCTATACTACTCCTTTGCTTACCCACCAATGGCTACCTCTTGACCTAGATTGTCAGTGACCTACATCCACTTACCCTATCTTCCCTTTTCTTGTCTCCTTCCTCTCTTCCCAGATGAAGGACCATGTACAGGAAGCAGATTTTTTATTGATTTTTGTCAGTTATTTATTCCATTTTTGTGTTACTGCTTTTCTAAGTTACACTGACGGGAACTGTCCTTTCAAGATATCCTTGAGTCCCCAATACTTTCTGTTTGTCACTGTCTCACAACCACCTCAATTCCGGTTCCATCCACTGCAGTCCATTAACCTACACTCACACTCTCTCTCTCAAACCCAACTCTTCCTGCCAGTGTCATGAAGGATATCATTGGCATCATATTTCCATGTGGTCCTGTTGCTGTCTCTCTGTCCCAACCATAGCCCCACCTTGAACTCCCCGTTGCCTCCCTTCTTATCTCATCATCTCCATCACACACAACATTGTGTTTATGTCACTCTTGAATGCTCAATGTATCATCCATTGTAGTGTAATAACTGTAACATATCACATTCATACATTTAAGAAGTGTCACTCGATGTGGCCTGACTGATGAACAACTGTCACAATATTTGAAAGTATTCATTTTATTATTTAAGCAATTTAGAATCACAAAGTGTTCAAAAGTTTATTTCATATTTTTGTTTCTACTTGTGTTTGGATGGATGCAGCATGTCTGGAAGGTGGGACAACATTGGCAACACACCTCTGCTCTCTGGTAGCTGTTGGTTTGGCAGTTTCTTATCAGCTGTGGTGTCCTGGCTTGGAGATGTGTGACGTGCCATGGAACATTTCAAATTGGATGACAGCACAGAAAAGAAAAAGCTAGCAGATATATTCTGTTTGTCATTTTGAACTAAGAGGACTACCATTCATATCAAATACAACACAATGAAAATCACAGTTTATGTACTTATGACATGTTACTGTCTTGAAGAGGTTCTAGGCGCGCAGTCCGGAACCACGGGACTGCTACGGTCGCAGGTTCGAATCCTGCCTCAGGCATGGATGTGTGTGAAGTCCTTAGGTTAATTAGGTTTAAGTAGTTCTAAGTTCTAGGGGACTGATGACCACAGAAGTTAAGTCCCATGGTGCTCAGAGCCATTTGTCTTGAAGAGGGAAGATCAATATAATATGAATTCTGAAGATACACTTTTTATTAGTGATAGAAAGTTGAAGCTAGTTAATGGCTATCAGTTTTCAGCAAAGTAGAAGCTGCAATGGAGAAGTAGTTGACAGTCAAGACAATGTACATGGTTATTCTGGATGTTGAATTAATAAGCAACAGTTCAGAATTAAAAAGTAATGGCAATCATAATCTAATCAAATATACTCTCAAGCATGGAACATTTCATTCTGGTGCCTCAGGTGATAGGACCCAGGACACTTCTGTGCTGAGAAATATCTGAAATTTTAATAAAAAGAGTTAATAAAATGTGAACTCAGAGGTAACAATTTCGAAAGATGATGTCATGAAACTGTACGCTTCTGTCCTTAGCAATTGAATCAAAAGTCAAGATTACATTGCAGTAGAAAAGCCATTAACAGCAATGTAGCAATTAGGAATTAAGAAGAACTGTGCAGTCAATGAGCAGTCGCTGAAATCACTGACTACATTTACATCGAAGAATTTAATAACTCCATGAATTGGAAGATCATTGACTGCAACTTCTAAGGCTAAAATTGTTTCTTTGATGAGCTGTATTAAATACAAGCTGATTTGTATTAGTTTTGGTGGTGGTGTGTGTATTGAGACAGTAATTAAGAGTGGAACTGGCAACCAAAGTTTATTGGGTTTGTTCAACAAGAGAGACATTACTCAGTGACAACTGGAAGCCAACTACAGTTAATTATGTTTAGTTTTGTTGATAATGTTTGTCAGTATTGACAAGAGACATGGAGACGCACTTACAACATTTGTTTCAGAGTTTTAGTGAACTGAGTGGTAAGCTAGATGCGAGAAACACTGAGTTAAACATAAGTATCAAAGCTCAAGATGATCAATTAAACACCAGTGTAAAAGCATATTAATTTCGAAAAAGTTTTGATGGAGACAAAAGAAGAAATGATAATGGAATTAAATTCTAAGATAGATAGTACAAATACCAACTTAAAAGTTGGAATTAATGGCGGAAATACAGACAACTGATGCCAACCTCGAAAAACGTATTACTGAGTCTCTTAAAGAAAAACTAAATAATAAGTTTTCTGTTTGTGGAAAAGATTTGGGTGTAGTGTCTGTCATTGAAGGCCCTCATGAGACTTTCATCATACTGGACAAGGGAGTTCTCGTCACCACAGATGGGAAGAAGCGATGACAGCTGTCGAGATGAAGGTAATGTTGGTGGTTAGTAGCTACAAATATCGACAGAGTTGTGGATGGAGCCACCTGTGAGGTGGAGGTTAAAGCCCAGGAATGTGACATATTGGGTTGAGGAGGACCAGGTGAAGTGGATGGGAAAGAAAGTGTTGAGGTTGTGAAGGAACAAGAATATGGTGTCTTGGGCCTGGATCAAGATCATGAAGATATATCACTGGTAAACCCAATCCAGGCAAATGGTTTGGCATTTTGGAAGGCTACGAAGGTTTCCTCCAGATGGCCCATAAAAAGGTTGGTGTGGATGGGTACCATGTGGGTGCCCATGGCTTTGATATGGATTTGTTTATATACCTTCCCTCACAGGAAAAGGAGTTGTGTGTCAGGATATAGTAGGTAAGTTGTGTGAGGAGCGGGTTTGGTGTCTGAAGGACAGTGGAGAGAGAGTGTTTGACAGTCACAAGGCCATTGGCATCAGGTATATGGATGTATAGGGAGTTGGCATCAACAGTAAAAAGTAGGGATTCAGGAGGTAAAGAGGTGTTGATAGTGAAGAGTTGGTGAAAGAAGTGGCTAGTAATCTTGATGTGAGAGGCTAGGTTTTGGGCAACAGGTTAGAGGAACTGGTCAACAAGAGCGGAAATTCTTTCAGTAGGAATGCAATAACCAGCTACGAAGGGGCATCCAGGATTGTTGGTTTTGCGGATTTTGGGGGGCATGTAGAAGATGTGCGCGGTGGGGGGAAGTGTGAGGAGGGAAATGGATGCAGGGGAGGGGTTCCAGGAATGACTTAAGGATTTCAGTAGGCACTGGT
Organism: Schistocerca gregaria; assembly: GCF_023897955.1. NCBI lineage: Eukaryota > Metazoa > Arthropoda > Insecta > Orthoptera > Acrididae > Schistocerca > Schistocerca gregaria. The sequence goes on along the minus strand of NC_064921.1, from coordinate 151,939,537 downwards.
GGTTATGGTGGTCTTCTGGGATGGGATCACTATGGTAGAGCTTTAAGGTGGAAGAGTCAGACAGTTGGTAGAAACCTTCTGTCGGGTAGTTACTGTGATTTATTATGAAAATGATAGACCACCAATGCTAGTTCATCACTGAATAGAAATGGCACACACAGGGAGAGAGCAAATGATGAATACAGAAACTTCATCAAACTCTACCACAACAATCACCTGTCACTTAGTGCATTGTCACGGCAAGTTTCAAACAAAAAACATGCGCACAACACAAATTGAGCAAAAGATAAAAACATTTATACTCAGAAATGAATAACTGCTCATGATGACAAAAATTCACAAAGTGTAAAGTGCACTAACAAATTTATGCTTATTTGATGTTCTAACCACACCTCTGCTCGTATTGTAAACATTTCTTGCTGCTTTTGGAACATAAAAATATATTGTGATCCTCAAACTACGGCTGCATGTGCCATGTGCAAAGACCCTACGTCCTAGCCACATAGGCCACAACAGAATCCATCTCTCACAATCATACACAAATCAAACGATGGAAAATCCAAGATGGAATGCAACAATACAAGAGAAGGAAAGTGCTACTCACCATACAGCGGAGATGTTGCGAATGATAGGCACAATAAACAGATTCACACAATCATAGCTTTCAGTCATTAAGCACACACACACACACACACACACACACACACACACACACAAAGTGCAACTTCCACACACATCTGCAGTCTCAGAGAGCTGAAACTACACTGTGAACAGCAGCACCAGTTCATGATGGGAGTGGTGACTGGGTGGGGGGTAAGGAGGAGGCTGGGTGGGGAGGGGGAGGGATAGTATGGTGGGAGTGGCAGACAGTGAAGTTTTGCAGTTTAGACGGCGGGTAGGAGAGAATGTGCGGAGGGGGGAGGGGGTAAGTAGTGGAAAGGAGATAAATAAAAATAAATTAAAAGACTGGGTGTGGCAGTGAAATGACGGCTGTGTAGTGCTGGAATGGGAACAGGGACGGAGCTGAATGGGTGAGGACAGTGACTAATGAAAGGTTGAGGCCAGGAGGGTTACGGGAACGTGCCCCCTCCTTACCCCCACCCAGTCGCCACTCCCATCATGCACTGGTGCTGCCGTTCGCAGTGTAGTTTCAGCTCTTTGAGACTGCAGACGTGTGTGGAAGTTGTGCTTGTGCTTGGTTTGTGTGTGTGTGTGTGTGTGTGTGTGTGTGTGTGTGTGTGTGTGTGTGTGTGTGTGGGCGCGCGTGTGCGCGCACGTGTGTGTATGTATGTCTACTGTTGACAAAGGCCCTTATGGCCAAAAGCTATGATTGTGTGAATCTTTTTATTGTGCCTATCGCGGTTCAGCATCTCCGCTATATGGTGAGTATCAACAATCATACACAAAATATACCATAAAGAAATACTTTACCTGGATCCCTTGAAATCCTCATCTGAATCTGCATCATCCTCAGAACTTATGTCTAGACTGTTAAGTCGTCTATGCTTCTTTTTGGGAAGTGGATATCTTCTCACAGGAGGTATGTAGCCCTCTGGTTCATCTTCCTCTTCCTCTTCATCTGAGTCTCTTCCTTCCTCTCCATTTTCTTCCTTCTTTTTCTTTTTGGTTTCATCATCTTCAGCTTTCTCGTCACCAGCCTCCAACTTTTCCTTCTGCTCCTCCTTCTCAGCATTAACAATAGTTGCAATATCTTTTCCTCTCCCTTGATTCCCAGCTCCTTTCACAGCTTCCATTTCATCCTGGAAATCGAAGAAAAGTTGAGGGTTACACTACACATCATTCTCTGTCCCAGAGCACAGTTAATATATACTAAAGGAATTTACCATATTTACTCGAATCTAAGCCACACCTGAAAAATGAGACTTGAAATAAAGGAAAAAAAAATTCCCGAATATAAGCCGCACCTGAAATTTAAGACTCGAAATTCAAGGGGAGAGAAAAGTTTTAGGCCGCACCTCCAAATCAAAACAAAGTTGGTCCATTGTAATATGAGACACAATTTAGGTAGAATGAATGACGATACAGCTACAGTAGTTTGGTTCGAGTCGTAAGCTTAGCAGTTAAGCTTTACCAGGTAGCCATTGCTATGCGTCAGGCGCTCCGTCCGTATTTATACGGGTACCCTTCCTTTTTCACGTGCTTCGTCTAGTTTGAATTGATTGCTTATTTTGCGTTGACCTGATAAGTGCAATTTTCTTTGTTATAGGTGTTTACGTCACTCTAAACTGAAAATGCATTACTGTACTGTGCCATGCATTGTTTGTCTCATTCTGATAGTGCGTGTTTACAGCCTGTCGCCGATCGCGGCACGCCTTGCTTTTGTGCGCGCTACCGCCGCTTACGAGAGGAATCGTCTCATTAGGGAAACAATGGCAAGAGACTGCTATTTGTTGTTACTTACACTGCTGCTTTCTTTGATAATGATCAACAAGAACCTAATAATAGACTGCGTATGATAGAACGTGTTCTGAATGAGAGTTAGGCGAAAATTTTTCTCTGTTTGAAAATTATTGCGGCCGCTTCTTTAGTACATCAATTTCTGCACAGAAATTAGTCATCTTAGATTTAAAAATCTGGTCAGTTGCCGTGCTTCATTTCTGACTGTATCACTATTAGGCATAAGAATAATACGAACATAAACATGACATGATATGTATATTCTTCCGCGTTTGCTGTTGTCTCACTCTAGTTGCGTAGTTTATTAGACAGACAGGATTTAAATGAGATAGCAGCAAACACGAAAGAATACGTGGCATAATGTTTACATTAGTATTATTCTTATGGTGAAGAGAATATGGCATGCGATTCACATTTAATCAGGTTCCTATTAGCAACCATCTCTTCCCACAGGTAGGAAAAAATTCAGAACGTAGAGTTGGCCATATTGACAAACATCCCAGTCTTGCCAGTCGGGTTTTCGTAGTACATTGAAATTCTGCTACATTCGAAGGTGAACAATACGGAATTTGTATTTAATTCGTTGGATAATGTATGAAAATGCAGTGATTGAAACTCGGGGCGGAGAAAAAAATTCCGTCTTCCATCTTTTCTTTTTTATTTATTTATTTATTTACCGACGCAGAGGTTTTGGCGCCAGTATTTATCTTTGTGCCTCCAAAGCATGCCTGTGTAGCGCTACATATATTCAATGGCAGAAGTTAGTTGTGGCGGCACCTACCAACATTTTTCAGAACTTCCGCTTGCCCCACTTGCCTTGCACTCAATTCTAAGCCGCAGGCGGTTTTTTGGATTACAAAAACCGGAAAAAAAGTGCGGCTTAGATTCGAGTTAATACGGTAATTAAATGTCCTGTTTGACAGAGTGTGCGCTCCTGTTGCTATGGCAAACAGAATAGTTCAGCATGTCTTGTGATAGGATGTACCAGCTTTCGACGAACAATCATTCAAAGGATGTGCAAAATGCATAATAATGGTGCATTTGGTTGCATCCAGATTGTGAGTGGTCAAAACACAGGCTACTCCATTTCAAAGTTCATGCAGGTACCAGACTGTTCACATGCCATATCGTGGCTCAAGCACCTCAGGTTGTGAAAACTGCTGTAACTTGGGACAACTGTCATGGGAAACAATTTGTTCACTTTAATGTTACCGTTTTTCGGATGTGAGCTAGTGTTTTTATACTTTATCAGTAATAATTATTGTATATTGGTCATAGCAGCTCACAATTACCTCTAGACACCAGGAGGAGCACCAAGTGAACACTCTTGGTACCCACAGCTGAAGCAGACATGGTCTGCTGCTTGGTTGCAGTGTGTGAAGTGGCCGATTTTATGTAAAATGAGGACCAATAGTTGAACGTAATTTTTATTTAATTTAACAAATGCCACAAACTGAATGTAAACAAGCTGATAAGAGCATCTCTTGAGACCAGCATTTGAACTGTATCAAGTGTTATTAAAGTGGTTGAGTGCCAACAGTTATTACAGACTTGTTCATTAAGATTTGCCATTAACTGATGCAAATGTAATAGTAGAAATGGGATCACATTGTAATGAATCACTCACTAATTCAGTGTTGCACAACAGAAACTGGCGAACTGCTATACAATCCAGAACCATCATCTTGCTTTGAAGCACAGAAGCAAATGCTCCTCTACTCACCATACATCACAGAGTGAACATATCAGCAAGGGTGCATGACCACCATCAGTGAATACTCAAAGCACAGACAAACGTCAGCTGGACTAATGAGTTGTGTACATGCTGGTGCACACTGATGGTACATTAATTCAAGAACTGATGCAACCTACTTGCCAACAGGGTATTGTTAAGGTAGGTGGTGGATATGTACCCCCTCAGCACATCTAGGATTGCAATGGGCCACGTGCACATGCCTTGAACACAGCTATTAACTAATCTATTAGTTACAGGCAGAGGTGCAGCAATTCCCACATCTTGTGGAGTCCATGCCATTATAAGCTGCTGCCATCATCAGGTAACTGTTCGAGAGTAACTTAAAATTAACATGAAAAACACCCTTAACTTTATTCGACTAAGGTGTAAAAATTGTAATAATGTATAAATAAGAGTAATGCCATCTTTAAACAGTATACACAAACCTGAATTGCAGAATAAATGAGATCATCATAGTCATTGTATCGGTAGCTAAGAACAGTCTGACGCCTCTGTCGTAACTGGTAAACTGGCTCAGAGTCATCAGATGATGAGGCAGAACTAGATGAACTAGATGATGACCTCCTTGAGCCAGGTACAGAAACTGCTGAAAGACAGAGGGAAATATTATTTCAACAACAAAACGACTGAAATCATACTGTGAAGTGAAGTGTGTGCAGCATTTTCCTTGCATCTTACAATAAAGAAAATGGGTTTTTCAGAACATTGCAGCAGACTGTACATCCAAATGTACTCTCCTGACAGATTTCAAATGTGTATCAGAGTGAGGTTGAACCTAGGCATTTGTTTCTCATGGATAATATTCTGCTCTACGAATCATCTAAGCAGGTAAGGAATATGAATTCAATGCTTCATTACATTGTACCTCTTGCTAGTTTTTCAAACTACATACAACCTTTATTGCATGCCTCACTGAACTGGTTTCTCTATGAGGAAATGAGTGAGGCTGAAGCCTAAGTGGAATGAAATTCTCACTTTTTGGCAGATAGCACACTTGATGTAACCTTCATGACTGTGACTATCTGGTAGATGATCACCACTGAAGACAAAGATTCTAGCTGTAGTTCTGCTCTGCCCCACAATCGTAACAGATAAAAACAGATTTACTGAAATGCGTACATGTAAATTTCTATTTTCCTTGCTTTTTCGTTATTAGGAAAAAGATAGGTGGGAGTGGGGGGAAGGGGAGTAGCAGGCTTAGGAAATTTGATTCCATGCTGTGATATAGCATTTGTGCCTCAGAAAATTTCGTTACACAATATCTTAAATGAGATTCATCCCAAAGTCAATTTCACTTTAGTAAGTCAGGTCAGTCTCCCGTAACTAGATACAGTGATCTATAGAAGATCTGACAGTACTCCAGGGCATGGAGTGTATAGAAAGCTTACGAACACAAGTTGGTATTTAGATGCAACTTCACACTGCCATCCAGTCCAGAAGCAATCGGTGCTCAAAACACTCCCTTCACGTACCTTCTGTACCAATGACAATAATGGCTCAGAATCGACATTGGGGTTCTTAAAGGAGACAATGAAGGCCAACAGCTACTATAGTTTGTCCATAGACAGGGCTTTCAAATGAAATATTATTATTTATGCTTATACTGAGTGTCAAATAAAAAACTGTCTTTTCCAGTCCCTAACCAATTTTTATCTATTTTATCACAAAATCTAAATATTTTATTGATATACAAGAACATAATGGAGCCTATACTTGGAATTAAAATGAAAAATAATAAGACAAGGAGATGGACTATCCCACTCCTTTTCAACTGCGTCTTGGAAAAGGTCATTCGAGAGTGGAGAAAGTTGTTAGCCCAAGAAGAAACAAATGAAGAGCAGTTCAGACTTGGTCCTAAAGACTAAAAGGGTGTACATTGACTGCTCGGGCTTTGCAGATGACCTAGCCATTTTTGCTAACAACATAGAGTCAGCAGTCAACAAGATCAATAGGTTGTCAGTAATTGCTGAAAAAATTGGACTCCAGATCTCTATTCAAAAACAAAATATATGACGAACACCTGTGATGGATCTGAACGGATCACCGCCAATCTGGGAAAAATCAGACAAGTTAAAAATTTCAGGTATCTTGGTGAAGTCATCCAGGAGAATGGATTATAAGGACAAACAGTTAATGTCAGGATGAGGAAGTTAGACCAGGCATACCAACTGATAAAGAATACCTATAACAAAAAGTCTATGACTATTGGGGGCAAGTTTTGACATTGTAATACAGTTGTAAAACCTGAGGACTTATATGTGTCCGAAGCTTTGACCATGAATAGACAACGTCAAGCTGAGCGGCTGGAAAAGTGAGAGCGTAGGATATTAAGGAAAATCCTAAGTAATAGATGGGCTGATGGACAATGGTGAATGAGAACAAATGAAGACTTGTACAGCAAGACAGAACCTATTACAACATCCATTAAGAAGAGACGATTGTTATGTTACGTCATCTCAAGAGGATGGACGGTGACTGACTTATAAAAAGAATATGGATTTTCATCCAATCTAAGAACACAAGGCCGAGATGGTTCGAAGAATGTGAAAAGATCTTAGACAGATTGGTACCTCAGAGAGAAAAATTCCTAACAAGAACAAATTTAGAAGATTGGTGAACAACTACCAAGGTTTCAAAATGGAATCAACATCCACAAGATGGAGAAGACCTTTGTCTTGAAGTGCATAAACAGGTACTTCTTGGTGGGCTCAAAAGATCAGATTCCCAGTACATTCAATCACAGATGCTCTGCCACCAGACATAGCATTTTAAAGGCTGAGCCACGATGACAGAGGATCAGACACTGCTTATTTCCCATACACAAACTGTATTGTTAAGTCATTTTTATAAGATTGGTAGGTGCTCACAAAAAAAGTCAATACACGGATTCTGTAGTCTTTGATACAGTGTGCACACATCACATTACAATCTGGCAGTCTGCACATAATGTCCTCCGCAGCCAGCAACGGCCACGTCTGGTTGGCTGGGCTGTTTTGTTGGACGGGGTAAGGGGAGAGGAAGGGGCAGGGTAGTGAAGATGGTAGGGAATGCTGAAACACCTGCAGCAGGCAATAAATGCAGCTCTGCACTGAGTCATGCAGAAGACAAGCAAATGCCTCTGCTGAAAAGCAAATCGAGTACTGTGCCTTTTCCAAGTTTTTTTGGCAAAATGGAAAAATTCCCAATTTTTCCAGAACAAAAAAATTCTCTAAGTTTTCCCGGTTTTCCAGGGTGTGGGACACCTTCTAATAAAAAAGATGAAGTATTGCCTTCTCTCTCTCCTAGGTTACCATTTGTTTCTAGAATTACTGACCAAGTCAGCAGAAGTCTATGATACAATGGTGTACAGAAGTAAATGAAGAACTTTTCCCAACACAGAATGGACACCCCAGATTTCCTCCACACTACGGGAGTCTATGAAGTGACATGAGACTATGGCAAAGTGTATATATGTGAATGAAAATAAAACTAATTACTAAACAGCATTAACACCTCATGCGGTTTACACAAAGTGTGAAATCTATGGTAGCAGGAAAAATATGGCCAAGACAACAAATTTAACAATATTCATATGCTAGCAAGGACAGCAACAGTTACAGAAGTAAAGTCAGAGAAGTGGTTGAGATTTCTAAGAACAAATGTGATTTAAATAGGAATGATATCTATATGCTTCCAGCTTTGTGAATCCTACCAGCTTTGTGACCTCCCACCATTGAGGAAGTTAATACACAGTTACGGAAGCAAGGAATACAAATGATCTGGAAGGCACTTTTGCAACACATCAATAATACTTTGATAAAACATTTCCCCTCTCTTGATCTGCCTATTTTGCTTATTATACAATGACAGTGGCCAACCAATAGTAGCCAAAAGATTATTATCGAACAACTCCACTTCTTTAGAATAAGTGTAAAAAAGCTCACTCTTTTAGGTGTATGCAATACTGCTCTTTGACAGTGTTCAGCTAACCAAACACAAGGAAATCCTAAAGAAGATCCCAGACGAGATGTCAAAACACTGATTGTGTAGAAAGAAAATAAAGAGGAAATGGACACAGCCTATTGACTCACATTTTATCTTCAACGACAATGGTCCCAAGAGCTGCAGACTTACATCGTGATTCAAATTTTCCATTTCTAACCTAGAGCTACAAATCACTGACTATGAGAAAGAAAGATTGAAGAAAAACCCAGCAGGCAAGATGAAGTACATTACAATGATGAATGGTAATACATCACACATGAGACTGATGAATACCAATCAAATTATCAAGGAAATGTATAATATGGAACTAAAATACTGTAGACTCAAAGGACACCGAAGACTGAGATTTATCACATGGTGAAGATTGGTGTAAATATGACAGAAAACAACAGTCCCAGCATAGAATAGGAAGCAACATACAAAGTTAACAGTTGGTGGAAAGGTTTATTATACCAACTTTTCAAACAGATGAAAATACATAGAAGTTAATCAAACGCTGTTTACAAATGATGCAATTTGAACCAAATACATAACAATATGGTGCTAATATTCAAACTATAGCAAGGACCTAATAATTTATTTAAAATGTGGAGACAGTTTTGCAAATGGGACCAGAGCTTAGGCACTAACAAAGCCTTGTACATTTGTTAACTTAATAAAGAAATGTCTGTTGCAACACATGAAGTACAAATTATTTTGATGGGTGGCAACATTTGAATAAATGCATTTTGTATCAACACAACACTTTTTCAACAAACAACAATTCCAATTCCTGGAGATCATGAATTTATGAACCTTATGAGAATGAGCACAATTAAGGAGCCAGTGAAAGAACATTGCACCTTGGGTGGGGATTCAGTAATTGAGATGAGAAAGAGCATCTGATGGATTTCCATATGGTGTGAGCGAGGACTGTGTACATCTTGGATGCTTCCTTTCTGCACATGCTTTAACCTCAGTTTTCTCAAAGTTGGCAAAATTTGGTTTCAGGTATCTTCCCAGTACTGTCGAGGGTGATCTTGCAGAAGTTATTGCTTCAGCTTTATTATCAGAAGTTTTCCTTTTTATGTAAGGGGAACATTTCCAGTCATTAAGACTGGTAAATAATTATAGTGGTCCTGTCATCTTACAGAGATTTGCAATTTGTTCAAGTGACTTGTCCCAATGTTAGATAGGTTGTGTTCTCACTTAATGTACAGCTGCCCTCTTGTCAGAATGTAAAATTAACTCAATTAAAACACAGTGTTTTTGAAATACAATATGTAGGTCTTTACTCCAAAATACAAGGCACTGAGTCAGAGGAAAATGTCCTGTACAAAGATTGGTCTATATTGTTTTGCACTAACTGTGTGTCCAGAAGATGGAATGGCATGAATCAACAGCTGATTTCCTTGCCTGTGGGCAGCTTATTGATCATCATTTCCCTTCACTCTCCTCTCCATATTTCTTGATGCTCTGGCTCAACAATGAGGTAAGGGCACACAGCACAATTTTTGATTGTTAAATGCGCAGTATCTTTAGATAAACTTTCTAATTTCAATTTCTCTGATTTCACTGTGGGCAATTTAAAACCAGAATTTCTGTCCAATTCTTCTGCCTGGAATTGTAATTCACAAATGATATATGGTTGCTCGATGAAAGAAACTTCCACATGGGAAAAATATATTAAAAACAAAGAAGCCAAGACTTACCAAGCGGGAAAGTGCCGGTAGACAGGCACAATAAAATAACACACAAACACACACACAAAATTTCTAGCTTTCGCAACCAACGGTTGCTTCTTCAGGAAAGAGGGAAGGAGAGGGAAAGACGAAAGGATGTGGGTTTTAAGGGAGAGGGTAAGGAGTCATTCCAATCCCGGGAGCGGAAAGACTTACCTTAGGGGGAAAACTCACGCGCACACACACACACACACACACACACACACACACACACACACACACACACACACACACACATATCCATCCGCACATACACAGACACAGGCAGACATTTGTAAAGGCAAAGAGTTCGGGCAGAGATGTCAGTCGAGGCGGAAGTACAGAGGCAAAGAATTTGTTGAAAGACAGGTGAGGTATGAGCGGCGGCAACTTGAAATTAGCGGAGGTTGAGGCCTGGTGGATATCGAGACGAGAGGATCTACTGAAGGGCAAGTTCTCATCTCCGGAGTTCTGACAGGTTGGTGTTAGTGGGAAGTATCCAGATAACTCGGACGGTGTAACACTGTGCCAAGATGTGCTGGCCGTGCACCAAGGCATTTTTAGCCACAGGGTGATCCTCATTACCAACAAATACTGTCTGCCTGTGTCCATTCATGCGAATGGACAGTTTGTTGCTGGTCATTCCCACATAGAAAGCTTCACAGTGTAGGCAGGTCAGTTGGTATATCACGTGGGTGCTTTCACACGTGGCTCTGCCTTTGATCGTGTACACCTTCCGGGTTACAGGACTGGAGTAGGTGGAGGTGGGAGGGTGCATGGGACAGGTTTTACACCGGGGGCGGTTACAAGGGTAGGAGCCAGAGGGTAGGGAAGGTGGTTTGGGGATTTCATAGGGATGAAATAAGAGGTTACGAAGGTTAGGTGGAGGGCAGAAAGACATGAGGATTTCATGAAGGATGGTCTCATTTCAGGGCAGGATTTGCGGAAGTTGTATCCCTGCTGGAGAGACACATTCAGAGTCTGATCCAGTCCCGGAAAGTATCCTGTCACAAGTGGGGCACTTTTGTGGTTCTTCTGTGGGAGGTTCTGGGTTTGAGGGGATGAGGAAGTGGCTCTGGTTATTTGCTTCTGTACCAGGTCGGGAGGGTAGCTGCGGGATGCGAAAGCTGTTTTCAGGTTGTTGGTGTAATGGTTCAAGGATTCCGGATTGGAGCAGATTCGTTTGCCACGAAGACCTAGGCTGTAGGGAAGGGACCGTTTGATGTGGAATGGGTGGCAGTTGTCATAATGGAGGTACTGTTGCTTGTTGGTGGGTTTGATGTGGACGGATGTGTGAAGCTGGCCATTGGACAGATGGAGGTCAACATCAAGGAAAGTGGCATGGGTTTTGGAGTAGGACCAGGTGAATCTGATGGAACCAAAGGAGTTGAGGTTGGAGAGGAAATTCTGGAGTTGTTCTCACTGTGAGTCCAGATCATGAAGATGTCATCGATAAATCTGTACCAAACTTTGGGTTGGCAGGCCTGGGTAACCAAGAAGGCTTCCTCTAAACGACCCATGAATAGGTTGACGTACGAGGGTGCCATCCTGGTACCCATGGCTGTTTCCTTTAATTGTTGGTATGTCTGGCCTTCAAAAGTGAAGAAGTTGTGGGTCAGGATGAAGCTGGCTAAGGTAATGAGGAAAGAGGTTTTAGGTAGGGTGGCAGGTGATCGGCGTGAAATCAAGTGCTCCATTGCAGCGAGGCCCTGGACGTGCGGAATATTTGTGTATAAGGAAGTGGCGTCAATGGTAACAAGGATGGTTTCCGGGGGTAACAGGTTGGGTAAGAATTCCAGGCGTTCGAGAAAGTGGTTGGTGTCCTTGATGAAGGATGGGAGACTGCATGTGATGGGTTGAAGGTGTTGATCTACGTAGGCAGAGATACATTCTGTGGGGGCTTGGTAACCAGCTACAATGGGGCGGCCGGGATGATTGGGTTTGTGAATTTTAGGAAGAAGGTAGAAGGTAGGGGTACGGGGTGTCGGTGGGGTCAGGAGGTTGATGGAGTCAGGTGAAAGGTTTTGTAGGGGGCCTAAGGTTCTGAGGATTCCTGGAAGCTCCGCCTGGACATCAGGAATGGGATTACCTTGGCAAACTTTGTATGTGGTGTTGTCTGAAAGCTGACGCAGTCCCTCAGCCACATACTCCTGATGATCAAGTACCACGGTCATGGAACCCTTGTCCGCCAGAAGAATGACGATGGATCGGTCAGCCTTCAGATCACGGACAGCTTGGGCTTCAGCAGTGGTGATGTTGGGAGTAGGATTAAGGTTTTTTTAAGAAGGATTGAGAGGCAAGGCTGGAAGTCAGAAATTCCTGGAAGGTTTGGAGAGGGTGATTTTGAGGAAGAGGAGGTGGGTCCCGCTGTGACGGACAACGGAACTGTTCCAGGAGGGGTTCAATTTGGATTGTGTCTTGGGGAGTTGGATCATTAGGAGTAGGATTAGGATCATTTCTCTTCGTGGCAAAGTGATATTTCCAGCAGAGAGTACGTGTGTAGGACAGTAAATCTTTGACGAGGGCTGTTTGGTTGAATCTGGGAGTGGGGCTGAAGGTAAGCCTTTGGATAGGACAGAGGTTTCGGATTGGAAGAGAGGTTTAGAGGAAAGGTTAACTACTGAATTAGAGTATTGTGGTTCCAGATTGTGTTGATTGGAATTTTGAGGTTTTGGAGGGAGTGGAGCTGGAAGTGGGAGATTGAGTAGATGGGAGAGACTGGGTTTGTGTGCAATGAGAGGAGGTTGAGGTTTGCTGGAAAGGTTGTGAAGGGTGAATGAGTTGCCTTTCCACAGGTGGGAAACCAGGAGATTGGATAGTTTTTTGAGGTGGAGGGTGGCATGCTGTTCTAATCTGTGGTTGGCCTGTAGGAGGATGCTCTGAACAGCCAGTGTGGATGTGGGAGAGGAAAGGTTGAGGACTTTTATTAAGGATAGGAGTTGACGGGGCAGGTATACACTCGCACACACACACACATCCATCCGCACATACACATACATGTGTACCCTTAAGGTAAGTCTTTCTGCTCCCGGGATTGGAATGACTCCTTACCCTCTCCCTTAAAACCCACATCGTTTTGTCTTTCCCTCTCCTTCCCTCTTTCCTGAAAAAGCAACCGTTGGTTGCAAAAGCTTGAATTTTGTGTGTATGTTTGAGTGTCTATCGACCTGTCAGCGCTTCTGTTTGGTAAGTCACATCATCTTTGTTTTTAGATATATTTTTCCCACGTGAAGTGTTTCCCTCTATTATTTATATATATATAAGAAACTCTGGACAGGAAGACATTCTCAGAAAGCCATGCGGAAAGCTGTTCGAGCATACTGAACCTTCAAGTATTATTTTAAAAGCTTTTTTAAAAAATAAAATGTGAAATAAAAACTCTTATGTGACATTTGCACATAGCCTGCTGAATGACTGCCCCCAAAAACGCCACTAAAATCAACTTTTAACACTATTACTGGTATTACCTACAATTGTATTATCTAACTTCTTTGTCTGTTTTTACTTAACGTGGATTCTTTATCACCAAGCTCTTTGATGTACAATCTGCGTAAAAGTTTTATTCATTATTTATGACCATTTATGTAATTGTAATTGTAATTAATCTATGGATGTATTTTCAAAAGTAATATGCTGTAACATAATGAAATGTTAAAAATTTTGTTGTAATACTGGTTCATGCATAAGGCATGTAGGTTTGCAATCCCATAAAACATGGAGGGAAGCTCCTCTGCAATGAAACAGCTTGGTGGGAATAGAAAAGGTGGATACGGTGATTCAACTGCATGACTCCTTAGTGGTAAGAGTCGCCGGTGGCCTGCAGGCAAAATATTCGCATCTTGTGAACTGAAAGATGCGAGAAGAACTTCAGTATTATATAATACAGCCTCATATGCACAAGTAATTTGGCTAATTATTCATGGCTTACTTTGGTTAGCTCTTTAATACAAAAATCTGATGCTCAGAAGAGAATTCTCAGAGCTTGTTACACAGCAACACTCATGGACACTTTCGCCACCATTTTTGAATAATCACAAGAGATCAGCACTGCCACCACCTTCATCGCAAATTACCAACTGAGTTCTGTATAACTGCAAGGACCAGTGATGCAATTGCTTTTTCAATAATACATTTGTGTTTTGTAAACTTTCTATTGAGCCCTGTATTTTATCCCTCGTTGGTTACCTTGGCAGGGTCCTATTCCAAGTTCTGTGATACTTCCAAAGCAGTTACCTTCTTTAACAAAAGTTAATAAACTCTGTGGGGTTGTAAAGCACATAATTATTTAGTGAGCAAAAGTTTTGAAATACTTCACACAATTTTTATAAAAGGATAATTAAAATTTCATCAAAATACTATTACTAAGAGAAGATTTAAAGTATTCAGGTTCTTGGTTGGTTGGTTTGTGGGGGGTTAAAGGGACCAGACTGCTACGGTCATCGGTCTATTCAGGTTCTTCTTATTGAAATAACAATGTTTATAGGTCCATGTGTTGTATAATTAACAGTGTTTGTAATATTGTGTTGTGACTAAAATGTTTGGCATAGATTCGAGTCTATGCTAATAGCTGAGCTAGATTTAAATTTCATATTACAACAACAGTACTCAAGAAATACAATTTTCATTCTTATAACTTGTGTGCACTGCAGTATGCAAATAGCTTTAACTACTCAAACTATACTAGCTTTAGGTAGTCCATGTTCCATCTGCACTAAAATAGTATAAGGAAGTGAATGGTCCTTGAGAATACAAATAATAATCAGCACAAATAAGACTGTTACTATGAAACATTTCAGTGGTAGTAATTTCCACTAATTAAATTGACAAAAGAACCCCTGTCCAAGTTAGCAGTGCTCCAACATTGGCAATTATTTATCTATAATGATCATTAGCTACCTACTGTACTGTACTGTACAGATAGTAAGTGTTATTGAGAACCAGTTGTTGCCTCGACATATTAATACTCCTCTTGTGTAGTTCATGTCAAGCCACTGGTTCATTACTTATTAAATTGCGCTACTGCCTTGTATCTTATGAGCAAAACAGAATTTCAGTATCAGATTAAGTCAGTCCCAATAGTCAACTTTATTTATGGATCGTGCTCGTACTTGGTACAATTTTGCCTAATTAGTCTGACAACCATTTCCTTTCACAAAATTACAGTTTACTTAATTACTAATAGAGCCCTGGTTTGATTCCCATTTATTCTGTTACTGTTTCTTTTCAGTAGAAATCTTTAGAGAAACAAAACCAATCCGATACCTTTCCATACCTACAGTCATGGTCACAAATTAAAACCCGTTCACAGTAGTAATGTTATCCCTCTGTTGCCAATTTAGTAATAGCCAGTAGTGATATAAACAGAGTAGCTGTATAAATTCCAGGACCCAGACACAGTGGTAGTCGACCAACTCCCTCGAGGTCTGTCTCTCACAGTAGGTGAAGGAAATTATATGAAAACTACTTGTACATGGATGGGCCTTCCCACTTTCAGGAGGAGAATTAGCTTCTTTACAAGAATCAAGGCATTGTCCTGTTTTATAAAGAAGTTTCTTCACCACATGTTATAGTGTAATTATTCATGACCTAGTGATATGTCACAGATGATGTCAACTCCAGCACCTGCACTGAGAAAGGACAGTTGTAGACCTCATGATTTGAAGAACTATATTTCCAACCATTCACCTCGGTGATCACTTACAAGTGGCAAAAGACTAGGTCCTGTCTGACAGTAATACTGGTTTTAATTCAAGAGGAGACTTACCAGCTTACCATAATGACATAATCTGTATGTGAGCTCTATTGTTATGAAAATATTACAACCATACATAAAAATGGTCTAGTCTCTCACCTTCTGGGTCTTCCTTTTCTGATTTGTTTGGAAGCACATTGTCTAAACTAATTCCAACATATGCTAGTCTTTTACGCCTTAGTTCTTCATTTTCACGGCGTTTCAGTTTACTATCAAGATCTTTTAAACTTTCTTGGAGGTTACCAAGTAATGTAGCCTAAAATAGAACAATTTCACGGATTATTTTTGTTAGTTACATGTACTATAGATTATTAATACACTATGTCGTAATGACATAAGAACATAAATCACTGAATCACCATTTAAATTGAGATAAACAAACATATACAACAAAAGATGTGATCAGACATTACACATTGGATTTAGCAAGAAACACCCTTCATATTTATATTTTTATGTTGGTAGTGTACTTGTATGTTAACTACACAGTATCTGACTAACTGTGCTGTCTAACTGTTTAATCCCTTGCATAATGATAAATTTGGTCCTATAGATTCCTTAGCAGAATTGGACAAAATGTTGCATGTAGTTCAACTAGCTAGCTAGCAAACCACATGATTAATGAAACTCATGCGGCATTTGGATGGGAGTGTTCTGATTAAAAAGATTAAAAACACAATGTGCCTGCACCTCCCCACCCCCCTATACACACACACACACACACACACACACACACACACACACACAGTAAATCTAAAAAAATAAATCACTTAGACAACAGTACAAAGAAAGACAATTATCTGTCCTATAGAGGAATTATTGGACAGCAGCTAGGTCTATAACACAAAGTGTTAATGATTTTGCCTCATTAAATGAACTATTCTTAATCTATTTAACGAGGTACAACCTTCTACACCTACAAAATGCCAGCTAAGTTTCATTAGTAATTCAGTTATCATGGCAATGTCTTTACAAGATTGAACTGCTATCAAAATTTAGTTCAGTTTTTGCAAAGAAAGCAATCTGACCAAACTAAGTCTAAATGGGTCCACCATCAAGCTACGGAATAGATAGTGCACTGTGTCAATCACTGCGTAGTTAGCATACAAGTACACTGTTGTTGTTGTTGTCTTCAGTCCAGAGACTGGTTTGATGCAGCTCTCCATGCCACTCTATCCTGTGCAAACTGCTTCGTCTCCCAGTACCTACTGCAGCCTACTTCCTTTTGAATCTGCTTAGTGTATTTATCTCTTGGTCTCTCTCTGCAATTTTTACCCTCCATGCTGCCCTCCAATACTAAATTGGTAATCCCTTGCTGCCTCAGAACATGTCCTACCAACCGATCCCTTCTTCTAGTCAAGTTGTGCCACACAATTCTCTTCTCCCCAATTCTAATCAATACCTCTTCATTAGTTATGTGATCTACCCATCTAATTTTCAGCATTCTTCTGTAGCACCACATTTCAAAATCTTCTATCCTCTTCCTGTCCAAACTATTTATCGTCCATGTTTTACTTCCATACATGGCAACAGTCCATACAAATACTTTCAGAAACGACTTCCTGACACTTAAATCTATACTCGATGTTAACAAATTTACCTTCTTCAGAAAAGATTTCCTTGCCATTGCCAGTCTACATTTTATATCTTCTCTACTTCGACCATCATCAGTTATTTTGCTCCACGAATAGCAAAACTCCTTTACTACTTTAAGTGTCTCATTTCCTAATCTAATTCCCTGTCCGCCCCCGGTAGCTGAATGGTCAGCGTGACTGATTGTCAATCCTCTGGACCTGGGTTCGATTCCTGGCTGAGTCGGGGAATTTTCTCCGCCCAGGGACTGGCTGTAGTGCTGTCCTCATCATCATCCTATCACCCTAATCGACTGCGGGTCGCCGAAGTGGCATTAAATTGAAAGACCGGCACCTGGCGAACGGTATGCCCAATGGGGGGCCCTAGCCATACAATTAAATAAATCTAATTCTCTCAGCATAACCCAACTTAATTCAACTACATTCCATTATCTTCATTTTGCTTTTGTTGATGTTCTTCTTATATCCACCTTTCAAGACACTGTCCATTCCGTTCAACTGCTATTCTAGGTCGTTTGCTGTCTCTGACAGTATTACAATGTTATTGGCGGTCCTCAAAGTTTTTATTTCTTCTCCATGGATTGTAATTCCTGCTCCAAATTTTTCTTTTGTTTCCTTTATTGCTTGCTCAATATAAAAATTGAATAACATCAGTGATAGGCTACAACCCTGTCTCACTCCCTTCCCAACCACTGCTTCCCTTTCATGTCCCTCAGCTCTTGTAACTGCCATCTGGTTTCTGTACAAATTGTAAATAGCCTTTCGATACCTGTATTTGACGCCTACTACCTTCAGAATTTGAAAGAGCATATTCTAGTCAACAACGTCAAAAGCTTTCTCTAAGTCTACAAATTCTAGAAACTTAGGTTTGCTTTCCTCAATCTTTCTTCTAAGGCAAGTCATAGGGTCAGTATTGCCTCACGTGTTCCAACATTTCTATGGAATCCAAACTGATCTTCCCCGAGGTTGGCTTCTACCAGTACAAGTACACAGTGCGAGTACACTACCAACACAAAAAATTAAAAAGGAATTTCATCATGAAAATTTTTAACTAGATCAGTTGATCAATTTGTAATTAACAACTTTTAAACAAACAAAGGAATATCTAAGACATAATACTGACAGTATTATGAAAAAAGATAGAGTGCTACTTACCAAATAGTCGAGATGTTGAGCCACAGGCAGGCACAATGTAAGACTGTTAAACAAGTAAGCTTTTATACAAAAGTCCTCTTTCTGAATTAGACAACATAAACACACATTCAGCTGATCCAACTTGCACAGTCTCTAGCTGCCAGTGCAAGACTCAGAGTCTGGTCTCAGCAGCCAGAGAGTGCTGCATTTGTGTGAATGTATGTGTGTTTGTTGTTTAATACAGAAGAAGAGCTTTTGGCCGAAAGCTTACTTGTTTAGCAGTCCTTTTTGATTTGCCTGTCTGCAACTCAACATCTCTGCTTAAGTAGCACTCTATCCTTCCCATAATATTGTCATAACTTTAAAACACATTTATATAAGATATCCAGTATAACTACCATTACTTTAAATAATGGTTTCCCAGAGGATTTCTGAGATGTGATATTAAATTCCTGGTAACTATGATAATACTATAAACATTTTACAAGAATGCCTTAATAAATGTAAGGAACTTTTATAAGCAACACTAGGGATGTGCAACACAGACAGCATTATATTTTTCAACATTTTCTAAACAACTACACCAATAAAAACCACAGATTAATGAAACATTAACATTCCTTGCAAATAAATAAATAAATAAATTTACAGTGCAGCTTAAAACAAGAATGAGAAGAAGAAGAAGAAGAAGAAAAAAAAAAAAATGAACAGTAATGACAAAAATATTAAGACTAATTATTTGTGCCCCAGCGAGGAATTCCAGGGAGGTATCTGTGCGTGAACCATTTCAGAGTGTCTGCATAGCCACATACCAAATTATGATTCTCTTTTTATCCACATAATGACAGGTATTATTTTAAAGAATGTTTTATTTCTCTATTGTAAACTACTTACATGTTCACAAGGTGGACAGAACCAGTCACCTTCAGGAATTACAAGTAGCGCAGGTCTGAGACAAGATCCATGCCAACCAGAATCACATTTATCACAAAGCAGAATCCATTCAGGATGATCACTTTTGCCACATTTTTGGCAAGCATGTTTATCTTCCAGTTCTTCAGTTTCAGTATCTAAAAATGTATTACAGATAAATTACTAGAACAAAAGACTCTAGTACAGCAAAATAAAAGTTATGAATCACAAAGTTTAGTTGGAACATGGTACATACTTCATATGCCACCTTACTATGTTTTATTCTCACAAGAGGAATACTGAATTTTAGAATCTCAAACAAGAACATGTAATTTCAAAAATAACTACACAAAAAGACTTGCTGGTCATTTCAAATGTTTTTAGTTTCTTTGGTCTCAAAATTTCTCAATTTGGTCAAATTAAAATTAGCAGCCAGCAAACCAACAACCTTCTCAACACTCATAAAATCCTAAAATGAACACCTATTTAATATGATGGATGAAAATCTTTGGCAACCAAAATAGCCTGAATCTCCCTACGGGTTGTTTCCTATGAAACTATATATCGCTTCTAGCAAAGCAGCTGTTATAATTCCTTGAGGGGTGATGGAAAAGGATAGCAATAGAAAGTGGAGAAACCCTAATTACGGTATAATCTGAAATGCCCTCTATCATGCACTTCTACTAGACTGTCGTCTCCACAAGAAGGTTTACTTACATTATTTACAATGATTAACTACAAGAAATGAGAATTATAGTGAGTCTACAAACTGAAGAGTGAGCAGATGAGTACCCACTCTCTCTACCCAGCTTCATCACAAGGAGCACCTATAGGCTGCTTCACAAGGTTGCAATGACCATTTCAAAGAATCCTTTAAATCGGTCTCCACACAGTGCACAGACCTGCCTTTGGACTGTTCATTTTTAAACAAATGCATTAAATCGATATGGAACACAGAATTAGTAATTACTATAACAAACAGAATAAACACACATGAATGGAATCTGCACAAACCAGTATCAGCTGTGCTGCACTGCTAGATGGTACACAGATTCTTAGTCATCCTGTTGCAGCATTTTTCCTGGAAAGGTCATTACCCACATTCTTCAGTTTACAGACGAATTATGGTATGGAGGAAACCATACAACCAGGGAAATAAAATTCCCAGATATTTCCCAGTTGAAAATACACTTTCTCCCAGGTGAAAATACACTTTATCTGTGTTAAGTGACAGTATACTTCTCTTCAGCACTGTAAAATCCTTTGAATGTTTACGGTTTTATACACTGATGTAGAATTTCCCAGCACTTTAGAAAACGAAACTCAGGGGAAAAAAAACACATTTTGGAAAGATCTTTGATGTGCAGTAACATGTACTCTGCATATTATCGTGTTACGAAGGTATAAATTCGAATTCCACCAAACACTGTCTGTTACTTTCCGAAGCATTGAAATTGATATTGCGACACGCTTTGTAAGCCACTCACAGCTCATGTCACGTAATCTCGCCAGTTGATGACAGCATAGGACACGTGATGTAGTCAGCCAATAGCAAGATCACTGTAGAGTAGCGCGAACGCACAAATAAGAAAAGTTGATGGTTTAAATTAATATACGGAGTGTTGCTACAAGAAAAGCAAAGCTTTCACTCATAATATTGTTTTTGAAGATTAAGAAGCTGCAAGAGAAGCTAAGCTTCCACATATAATGTTTATCTTTTTTGCATGTTACACTTTAAGATACATCAGTAGTTTTCAATGACAATGTAAATGTCTGATCTCCTGGTCTCGAAGTTCTTCTAGATGGTCTTCATCAAAGAGTAGTTTTTTAAATGAGAGTGAAATGCTCTGTTATTTAAGAAATTTGTTGTACATTCTCGCACATAGTTCATCTTGCGTAAAACGAAATTTACTTTGAAAGTAATGCTTTTCAAACCAACATTTGCAATATTTTCCCGTGACCGGTTAGAAACTGGTTCGTTTCAGCAGTTCCACAGAGAGCCAGATAACAGGCGTCACTGCACTTGTGCAGTTACGATGACGCAGGAAGCCTGTACATTCGTACATGTAAAACATTAAAAGATCTTGCATTATATCATAAAAGAAACAAGAAATCGGAGGATACTTCAAGAGCATCAGAATTTTGTGAACCATACTAAAATGCATAACTCGGCTTAAAGTGCACATTCGTATGTCCAGATTCGGATGTAAATTTTCTTGAGTACGAGTACTGCATTATCTCATGTTTGGTTCTTTATTATGGCATAAAGCCATATGAGCTAGAAGATGGAAAACGTGCACTTTAAATGCGGGGAACAGTTGAAAGTAGCCAACAGTGCGAAATTAAATACTTTGTTTCAAATAAATTGAATGCCTCGGCAGGAAAGATTAATAAAATTAATAAGTAACAAGAAACCTATCAGTGCAACAAAACAATAGCTAAAGTATCTCAAAATCTATTTAACTAATCATCAACACTCTGATCTGGAATCTAATTTATGATATTCACAAACTAGCATTTCATGAATAGGCATACAGCAAATATTATTACCCTTCCGTGCAGTTCTGGCTCTGCGCAAGGGAAGGTCTTCTGTAGCGCCCTCCTCTAGGTCAGATTCTGGGGAAAATTCATGATCTGATTTGAACACAAGCTCGGGTTCTTCCTCCTCTTCTTCCTCTTCAGTCTGTAACAATTCTTCCTCTTCTGCAGATGAACTGTAAATTGTATCCAATAATTAACCTCAAAGTCAATTATTTGAAGCTCATACCATCAACACAGTACTTACAAACAATTAAGGTGTACCACTTATATCACAAAATTCTTCGAGTTACTAATCAATAAAATCTTTACAGTGTCTAGTTTAAAGAGATCAGTACAGCAAGAGGACAGAACGGTTACATCATCAAATATTGGAATGTTGAAATGAAGACATAAGAAACATACCTCTGTTTACATCACTCCAGAACATTAATATAAAGAGGTACGACCTCCCTCAACCCCCCCCCCCTCCTCTCTCTCTCTTTCTCTTTCTAATTTTTGTTTTGGGAAAAAAAAGACAGCCTGCTAAAATTTACAAAATTTTCAGTTTTTGAGCTGACCAGTATTGGGAAATAAACTTTCCATACAAAGACAGAGATCTTTCTATTACTTTGAGGTTACAAAATCAAAAAATAAGAACAGACACTATGTGGAATCTGCAGCTGTAATACACCTTATGTAAGCTGACAGTAGAGGGGGAGAAAGGAAAGGAAAGGAAAGGAAAAGGAACTCATGATGTCAGCTGCATTGAGACTTTATGTGAAGTCAGTGATACCAAGTGAAACTTTATAATGGACCGGGATTCAAACCAGGGATCTCCACCTTGCTGGGCAGTGCGTTAATCACTGCACCACCTGTACACAGCATTTATCACAACTGTGTGGACTAAATTGGTATACCCCTCAGCCGTTTCACATTCCCACCCTGCACCACCTATCTGCAGCCCCCATTCACGTCCTTCATTCTCGCTGCTTTAAGATTCCTGCTGGAGGTTGAACATGATTGTGCATTTGCACTAAAGGTGGTGGATTCATAGCCCATTGAGGCAATTCAATTATATGAATGTGTAATGTCTGTTCTTTTGGATGTGTTCGAAAGAACAGACACCATGCAGAATCTGCAGCTGTAATACATATTACGTAAATTGAAGGTGGGGGGGGGGGGGGGCTGACATCATTAGAGACTTCTGTTTCCTTTCCTTTCTCCCTCTTCAAACTTAAATTTACATAATATCTTAAAGTTAAGACTATTGGCAGAAATGTTATTTTAAAAGGAAGAAGCCTTTCATTTACCTCGATTCTGATGAAGACTGCCATGGGTTATTTTCATTAAATCTTGCTAATCCATATTTCTTCTTGCGTTTCTTCTTCTTGTTGGTCTTCTGTTGCTGTTGTGACTGCAGTGACTGTTGCTGTTTTCCTTTCCTTTTTGAAGTAGAAGCATCAGCATGGTCGCCCGTGGTATAATCTTCATCAGAATCAGTCTGTTAAATAGCAAATTATAAGGCTCTCACTTATTATTATAAAAAGAGAATGCTTTTCACTAATACTGTCAATTTTTCTAGAAATTTTGAGATTTATAATGCAAAGTTTGGCCACACAAAAAATAAAACATTATTACAAGCAATAAAATGGAAATTAAATACAATAAGTACAGGCATTATAATTTGCTTTAGCTTCTTTACAGTGATATTTTGAAGCAGAGGACAGGCTCTCATCAAATAAATGAGGCAGGACCTTTGTTACCAATTATTGATGAAAATAACTGGAATAAGGCTGACACACTGAACATAATCAATCATTTTTTAACATTTTAAGTTTCTTGGTTTTCCCTGTGATGGATCAAGGAACAGTGAGACTGTAATGCATAATTCTAAGGATCTACAGCAATCTGTCACTCCTAAAATAACTGGCTGTTGCAACTCCTCCCTCAGTAATATTTAGTTTCTGGATCAGAACAAGAAGAAATGGAAAGAATTAAAATGCTGTTCCAGCCCTTATTGCAAAATAGATAAACATGAACTAAATAAAATAGAAAGAACCTTCCACATGGGAAAAATATATTAAAAACAATGATTCCAAGACTTACCAAGCGGGAAAGCGCCGGCAGACAGGCACATGAACAAAACACACAAACACACACACAGAATTACGAGCTTTCGCAACTGGCAGTTGCTTCGTCAGGACATTTTTCCCTCTCCTTCCCTCTTTCCTGACGAAGCAACTGCCAGTTGCGAAAGCTCGTAATTCTGTGTGTGTGTTTGTGTGTTTTGTTCATGTGCCTGTCTGCCGGCGCTTTCCCGCTTGGTAAGTCTTGGAATCTTTGTTTTTAATATAAACATGAACTAATATTAACATGAACTAATAATATTTGTAACTGACAAAGGCACAACAAAAAAGAAGTTACACACCTGAAATTGTATCAAACATAAAAAGGCATGTTGTTACCTTCAGTCCAAAGGCTGATCTGATACAGCTCTCCATGAGAGTCTAACCTGTACAAGCTGCTTCATCTTTGCTTGACTATTACAAACTACATATTCTTGAATCTACTTACTGTAGTCAAGGCTAAGTCTCTCCCCTGACAATTATGCCCCCCCCCCTCCACACACCCCTTCCCCACTGCCACTTCCGTCCATTACCAAATTGAGCACTGAGCATTCCTTGAAGATTCTGAATGTGTCAATTAAGGGGCATTACCAGCATCAGACATTGACTGCCTGCTGTGCAAAATGGGGAGCTGTTGTGTGCTCATATGAGCCATCATTACTAGCACCTGACAGAGTGTGAAAGGTGCCTCACTGTGGGTACCCATTTGGCAGGCTGGTCAAATTGTACAGTATACAGATATGTGGGGCATTCAGATACGACAGTGGCCCTACATTGGACTGCATGAGAATATTAGGCCAGACATACCCATCATTAAGGTCCTGGTTGACCACGTCTGACCACCATATGGCAGGATCATTTTATTGTGCACTGAGCCATCATAACCCCTTCACATCTGCACCTACCATACGAGAACAAGTAATGGACTCCCTGCAACATTCTGTGTCATCTCACATCATTAGTCAGAGACTAACAGCAGCTGGACTAGGAAATTACTGTCCAATGCTTAGGCTGCCATTAACACCACAACACAAACAGCCACATCTGGAGTGGCACTGTGAATGGCAGCACGGAGTGCTGATGAATGGTGTCGCATTGTGTTCAGCGATGAATTGCAGTTCTGCACTGCAGTTTTTAAACAGAACAATGCCCTTCCATACATGGCACATCACTTATTTTGCTGCCCAAATACTAAAGCCCATTAAACTTTCAGTATCTCATTTCCAAAACCCAATTTCCTTCACCTCGCTCATTAAGGACATAAAATATATTGCCTGATAAAACTGTAAAATTTGGGGGGCAGGCGGGGGGTTATACTGAGTAGTTGGAGGAATAGGAGGAAGAGGAGACTGATGGAGGGATGAAGAAAAGTAAAAAATAAGAACATGCAAAGTGGGAGGCAAAGACCAGACAGACTGTGGAATGTCATTGAAGGGCTGGGTCACCCTGATTCAAACTAAACTGTATGGTACTCATACAAAAGAAAGAAAATAGTATTCCCTTTATTACACAATTCTGCCCTCAGGATTAGACTCCACAACTGTTATGCCAAAGCAGTGAACTCCTTATGTTAAACTCTGAAGTATGATTTAAATCCTCAATCAAGGTCATCATCAGTTCCTTGATCAAAAGAAAATGCAGCTGAAGTTAGTGACGTCAGCCAGAAATTTGACAGAATGATGAAAGTGTATGAGAGGGGTAACAAAGAGCCACTTTACGTAATATTGATACCAGAACTAAGAAATAATTTAAATAGAAGTAAAAGTATACGGGTCAGGGTAGTATATAGGTCAGAGTCTAGATCATGGCTCCTCCAGGCCTCATCTGTGGCGAGAGACCCTCCCACAGCCGTCCCACACCTGATCTGTTATAGACAAAAGTGTGAAAGATGGGAACAGCACACATTTTTCACAAGAGTGCTACCTGTCAAGGGGGATGAGGGGTGAGAGTAAACACTTTTAGACATTCCCAATTCATTCAGCATTTGTTGTTGTAGCAGTCCATATGGAGCACATGAAATGATTACATTTACAGATCAATAGCACAAGCAGTTCAGATGTACTAGGTATTGATCCCGGCTGAAACACCCATATAAATACACGATGTAGCCTCCACAGGCGGCAATGCAGGCACTGACTCTGGAATTCAGTCAGTTATACAAATGGCGAATACTGTCCTGGTATACTTTTTCCACAGGTGCTGGACCTGTTCACGTAGTTCTGTAAGAGTTGCTGGACAGCAAGTCACCCAAGTCACTTCTTGTCCCATTACATCCCATATGTGCTCAATTGGAGACAAGTTTGGAGAGCATGCTTGCCAAGGAACTTTCTGAACATCTTTCAGAGCATGTTGAGTTTAACGGGCAGTGAGTGGGCGAGCATTAACCTGGCACAACAGCACATCACCTTCCTGTTCCGAAAACGACAAAAGAATGGGTCTAACAACATTCTGCACATATCAAGCACTGATTAGCGTCCCTTCCAGAAATGCCAAAGGTGAACAAAAGTTGTAGCTTATCGCACCAAGAGCATAAGGCCCGAGATGGGGCCAGTGAGTCTTGGACGAATGCACTCTATGAGACAGAACCCACCAGACCGACATCGTACAAACAAGTGATCATCACTTGCATGCAGGCAGAATCTGCTTCCATCGCTGAAGAATATGGCACACCTTTCCATCTTCCAACTGATCCTCTGACGGCACTAGTCAAGCCATTCACATTGATGCCGTAGCGTGAGTGGTAGTCTCACTGCTAATAACCAGTTCGCAACAGTTCATGTTTACACATCTGGGCTCAACAGCACTCTAATCTGAGGTGCAGTGGCTACACAATCTACCACTGCTGCCCTTACAATATGACATGCCTGGAGAGCACCTGTGCTGTGTGGACATCCAGAACCTCATCTCTGGAGAATGTTAACGTGACAACTGATACCAGCATCGTTGCACAACTGACACACCATATCCAATTTGAATCACAATTCTTCAATAGGACCATTCCACCACTTGGAAGGCCACAATTTGACCCCCCTTCAAACTCACTCAGTTAGCCATAGGAAGTACGAGGTGTATCCTTGGCATTGTTGTTTCACACTTCTACACCACACTGAGCCTTCTGTCTGTGAACATTCCCTACTACTAAAGGGTAGACAAGATGGTGTTCTGGTAGCTATGCCACTATGGTACCTGTTGGCAGACTAAGTTGAAACCATTATCAGTACATCCACTAACCCCAGGTGGCATAATATAGCACCAGATTAAAATTGACATCATCTTTCCAGAGTAGTAATTGCTTTTCTTTTTCTTCATGGTAGTGTAGTGTGTGGCAAAAAAGGGACTAGCCATATCCAAAAGCAATTAAAATAGTGAAAGAAGGATGACCAAGCCAGTTCACAAAAGGAGGGAGCACTGAGAATCTGCCAGACCCATCATGTGCCAGGAGATGCTTCAACCCCAATCACCTTGCCCCTGGCCAGAAAGTGGTTTTAAAATGTTATATTTAGGAATAAAAACCATTATAGTGAGAAAAAAAGAATCAGTTCACTATCCACAAGTCATCACCGATGTTAGAGGCAGAGACTCTAGAAGACCACACTCAGCATGGAGAGCTAGGAGGGTACATTCCACCAGGATCTCAGCTACTGTCTGTAAAACTCCAAAAACACACAATGGCTTGTTACATAAGATAAAACCATGGGTCATTCTTATATAACCAATGTGGAGGATAGTATTCCTTCTACGAGGAAGGAAGCAGTAGTGCCCTTGATAGTCTGGAGTTTATTAAAGGTGACAGTAGCCCACCTGCTCATCTCTGAGTACGGAGAGATCTTATTTGCACCTGCAAATCCACCCCAGTGATTATCAAAGCAAATTTTGGGCAAGTAATGACTTCTCTAACTGAACAGTTGGCAAGTTCATTTCCCAGGAAGCCACCAAATTACTTGGGGACAAGTGAACATGTAATAAGACTGTCGGAGTACAACATGAGTAGCAGATACCACAAGGTGACAAGAGTAACATTGATCATAGCCTGGAGACTGATCATTGGGTAACTAGAAATTAAAACACAGCTGAGGGATGTCTGCTTAATGAAAGAGGGACTCAACATATCTATCAGGTCTACAGCAAAAACATTCCTGATTCACAGATGTACAAGCAAACGGTTTTAGAGTGATCAGTGTAAGTTAAGGTACCACCCTGATACTCCTGAAGAACTGAGGGGAACAGACACTGAAAGGTCATGGAGGTGATTGAAATTTCAGGTCCGTGAAACAGAACAGTCCTAATTCATGGTGTAAGTGAAATGAAATGAGAGTATGGCATTGCTGGCCAGGAGGCCCCATCCGGGGAAGTTCGGCCGCCAAGTGCAAGTCTTATTTCAGTAGATGTCACATTGGGCAACTTCTGTGCCAGTGATGAGGTTGAAATGATAATGAGGACAACACAACACCCAGTCCACGAGTGGAGAAAATCAACCTGGCCACGAACCAAACCTGAGCCCGGAGCCCGCTGCATGGGAGGCAAGCACGTTATCACCCAGCTAAGCAGGGACACATGCTATAGGTAATAACCTGTAAGGGGCTTAGGGGGGGGGGGGGGGGAGCATGGCAAGCTCATTCTAGGGGGTTAAGCGGAGGTCCCAGCACAGAGTCTTGATGCACATTCATCCTCGTAGCTCTACCTGAAGGCAGGTGTCAAGAATGTCACAGATGTCAAGTTGTCAATGCCCCTGGTATGCAAAAACAATCTGATAAGTAGGATGATTAAGAAATTGTCAGATTATGATTGGGTAAGTGTGCAAGTGTTGGCACCATCGGAACTGATGTGGTAAGATACGCTCTTCAGCACGACATAGGGTTAGTCTGTAAGGCGCAAATGGCCAGTCTTACTCCACAACACTGGATTGGTTCCAATAATTTCAAAGCCAAAGGTGTTGCTGAACGATAAACCTACCAACAGTAATCGTATCAGGATGAGACCATAGCTAAGTAAGTATGGAGTAGAGTAGTGTGGTCTGCACCCCAAGAGGTGTGGGCAAAGAAGCAGAGAGTGTTAAGTTTCTGCATGTAACTAGTCACTAGTCAACAAATATGGGGCAGCCATGTCAGCCTTTTATCTATGAGAAAACCCAAAAATCAGAACAGTGTAACAACATCCAAATGCTGAATACCCAAGTAGAGTTCCAACTCAGGGTGCACCATGATACAACAATAGAAATGCAAGACTTGCCATTTTGTGGGAGAGAATTGGAAGCCATGGGAAAGGGTGTGGGGGGGGGGTTAAAACTGGTGAACTGAAAATGATAGGAAGCCTCGTAAGCTCCAGTTATGGAGGGTCAGTAAAATGTCATGGCACCAAGAGGTGTCGTATGCCTTATGTAGATTAAAAAAAAAACTGCATTGAGGTTTTGGTGTTTAGATAAAACCTATCAACTGCTGTTTCCAACCAAACCAGGAAGCACACTGATAGGGGGGGTAAAAGCTCCTGGAATTTGAGAACCCTGGAAAACTGTCAGACCATCTATCTTTCAAGCAGTTTGCAGAGCATGTCGATTGAGCAGCCCACAAATCAAACCTTATCAGACCATGTCGATGAGGCTATTCGGTCAGTAGCTGTTAATAGATGTGAGATGTTTGCCTGCTTTAAGGATTGGGCTGATGATTACATCTCACCTATGCAAACAGAAAATACGGCTGAAGGTACTGAATGGACAGATTCATCATCTGATTATGAATCTAAACAGGAACTGGGGCTATAGTGTGTGACATGTCAAGAGCCTGAAGTAGTTTGTCACCAGTGAAAGGTGCACTATATAGTTTGGTGTGATGGTAGAGAGGAGGGGGGCGAGGGTGGGGGCTGGGGGTGGGTGGGGGTACGGGGCGGAGTTTAGAGGTATGTCTTCAACCTGTCTTCTACCCATTCGAAAGGTACCTTGGTAAGAAGAGGGCACCATCTGCTGTATCCTGTTACTAATGCGTGTAAGTGTGAGTACACCGAGTGTTGTGTTGCTATGTACTAGCAACCACCTACTATTTCTGCATGGGCCAGCCACTAGAGGCCGCCTGTAGGAAGTGTGCACACAGTAGCATCTACATCTACATGACTACCCTGCAATTCACATTTAAGTGCTTGGCAGAGGGTTCATCGAACCACAATCATACTTTCTCTCTACTATTCCACTCCCGAACAGCGAGCGGGAAAAACGAACACCTAAACCTTTCTGTTCGAGCTCTGATTTCTCTTATTTTATTTTGATGATCATTCCTACCTATGTAGGTTGGGCTCAACAAAATATTTTCGCATTCGGAAGAGAAAGTTGGTGACTGAAATTTCGTAAAAAGGTCTCGCCGCGACGACAAACGTCTATGCTGTAATGACTTCCATCCCAACTCGTGTATCATATCTGCCACACTCTCTCCCCTATAACGCGATAATACAAAACGAGCTGCCCTTTTTTGCACTCTTTCGATGTCCTCCGTCAATCCCACCTGGTAAGGATCCCACACCGCGCAGCAATATTCTAACAGAGGACGAACGAGTGTAGTGTAAGCTGTCTCTTTAGTGGACTTGTTGCATCTGCTAAGTGTCCTGCCAATGAAACGCAACCTTTGGCTCGCCTTCCCGACAATATTATCTATGTGGTCCTTCCAATTAAAGTTGTTCGTAATTTTAACACCCAGGTACTTAGTTGAATTGACAGCCTTGAGAATTGTACTATTTATCGAGTAATCGAATTCCAACGGATTTCTTTTGGAACTCATGTGGATCATCTCACACTTTTCGTTATTTAGTGTCAACTGCCACCTGACACACCATACAGCAATCTTTTCTAAATCGCTTTGCAGCTGATACTGGTCTTCGGATGACCTTACTAGACGGTAAATTACAGCATCATCTGCGAACAGTCTAAGAGAACTGCTCAGATTGTCACCCAGGTCATTTATATAGATCAGGAACAGTAGAGGTCCCAGGACGCTTCCCTGGGGAACACCTGATATCACTTCAGTTTTACTCGATGATTTGCCGTCTATTACTACGAACTGCGACCTTCCTGACAGGAAATCACGAATCCAGTCGCACAACTGAGACGATACCCCATAGCTCCGCAGCTTGATTAGAAGTCGCTTGTGAGGAACGGTGTCAAAAGCTTTCCGGAAATCTAGAAATACGGAATCAACTTGAGATCCCCTGTCGATAGCGGCCATTACTTCGTGCGAATAAAGAGCTAGCTGCGTTGCACAAGAGCGATGTTTTCTGAAGCCATCTCTACCATTCTGTTTAATGGTGACTAACAATTACATACAAATGAAGCAGTGCTGACATACTCTCTTGAAGATCTTTTAGCTTGAACTGCTCACATCAGTTGTTGTGTCTACTGCTTGTGTTGTACATTCTGTGTACTTATTTTGTCTTGTTACATGAGGAGTCACAAAAGGCTTATTTATGTTATTGTTCAGAGATTTATGAATGAAGTCATATTTGTGTTACATCAGTTTCATGTATTACTTTGTTACTACACAGCTGGTGATGAGTTTGGAATGGTATCAGAATGTAGAGTCTTTAAGTGCTGTTTCAACAGGTTCAGTCATTATGGATGCCGTGTTACTGACCCTGATTGAACAGCTTACTTCGACAGTGACCATTAACAGAAAGAGTACCATTCAACCACTATTATCCACCCACTTGTCCTCTGTATGATGATTCAGCCGAGAATTGGAAAGCTTAAGAGAAAACTGAGACAGAATTTTTTGGCTTTCAGTGTGACAGACTCGAATTTGTGCAAAGCCTTACCCCTCTCAAGCATTCCACCTAAGGTATATCAATTACTGTATCAGCTTGCCCCTTTACAAGAACCAGTAGCTCTTACTTTTGATCACATGTGCAGTTTATTGTCCAACCAATATCGCAAACAAATGCATGTCATAGCTTTGCGAGTTGAATTCTACCCGTATGCAAGAAACCCAACCAGTCATACATGGTCTGGGCAGCTGAACTTCACGGCCTTAGAAGTAACTGTCAATTCATTGCTGATGCGCACAATGACTCTTACGCAGACTCTATGGTGTGCGACCCAATTATCTGTTTAGCTCCGGACAAGGAAGTGTGCCAGAAAGCTTTATTCTGTGAAAAACCCCATAGGCAAAAGTTCTGCAAATAGCACAATCTTTTGTAATTTCTCGGGCAGTGGGTGACCAAATTAAAGCTTGGGGCGACGTGGCAATAGTGTCATAAGATGTTCCCACTGGGATGACAGATAACTTGCACAAGGAAGTGGCACTGGCGGTGGTAAATGTGTGGGCCCAGTGCAAAGCAAACCAAGGCCAGCCCAAGCTGCCATAACTGCCACAGCACCAGCTTCTTCATTTTCTGTTTCCATCTTGGGGTTTCTGTTTTGTCCAGCACGAATGTTCGGTGCGTCCTATGCACTCGGCTATTTATAATGTTTACCAGAAGAAAGGCCATATTGTCTTTGTGTATCATTCGTCAAAGGTTTCTCAGGATATGGACATGGATGTAAACTGTGTGACTACAATGCTTGTGACTTCTTACATGTTGTTTATCGAGTTAAGTGCTTTTCATCCAAGTGCTCAGGCTACAGGTCGAAACAGGTGCTGCAGTGACATTACTGAATTCTCACAACTATGTGAGTTTAGGCTTGCCGTCGTCTGTACCAGTGATGTGGAAGCTTGCAATTATAACAAACAGAACATTGTGCAATTTATGAAATCTGCCTCTTATAAGTCAGTGGTTTGTTCCATTACATTTTTGGTGCCTGATGATGCTGATGTTGAAAACTTATTCGGGATGGACATGTTTTGGACATCTGGATTTTCTATCACAGATGCAGTTCACCTTGTGTCCGATCAAGTACCATATTCTCAATAGGAAATGCTGTGTGAGGAGTTTACAGACTTGTTTTGGAAGGTGCTGGGTGTGTTACAAATTTTTATGTTCATATTTCTTTGAAATCCACGGCTTGGCCTCATTTTTGTCATGCACATCCTATTCCCGTCACCCTTAAAGATCAAGTGGAAGTAGAATTGGACAGACTTCAATCTCTAAGGGTGGTGCAACCTGTTATGGCTAATGAATGGTTGTCTCTGCTGATTGTAGTTTGCAAGCTGTCATGGAAACTTTGACTCTGCTGTGACTTCAGTACGATTGTCTACATGCAGTCAATCATGGATACTTATCCACACCCAAGCCAAGAAGAACTGTTGGCAAAACTATCGGGAGGCCAGCACTTTTCTAAAACTGATTTGTTTGAAGCTTATCTGCAGGTTATTGCAGACAAAAGAGCCTTGGCAGGTTCTTGTTTTGAACATTCCTCTTGGTCTCTACCAATATATGTGCCTTCCTTTTGGTGTGGCTAGTGTCCCTGCTATTTTCCAACAATTTTTAGAGCAGCTGAGTATGTTTGTCCCAGGTTCTATTAATTATCTGGATAATATTGTTGTCATGGGTTCCTCCACGGCCAATCACTTGAAAAATTTGCATGCTCTGATTTCTGTCTTAAAATCTGTAGGCTTACACTATAAACTCTCGAAATCTCAGTTTTTTCAACCATCTACTGTTTATTTGGGGTTCACGGTCCGGCAGGATGGGGTGCACCCTCTACCAAGCCACATCTCCGCAGTTATGTCGATGCCTTGCCGCTCATCCATGAAGGAGCTTCAGGTTTTCCTAGGTTTGATAGCCTACTGTCATAAATTCCTGTCGGGGGCGGCCACTTTCTCCCACCTGTTGCATGCCTTGTTACACAAGAATGTACCTTTTTGCTTGAGCTCGACTTGCGAACTTGCTTTTCAAATGTTGAAAACCAAACCACTCTCGGCCCCTCATTTAGCTATGTTCTCTCCAAACCAGCATGTAGTTTTGGCAACTCACACCTTACAGGACGGCCTCAGTGCAGTCATAGCGCACAGATATGCCAACAGCTCTAAATAACCTATTGCTTTCACTTCTAAATCCCTCACTGTGGCCCAGCACCGTTACTCTCAGGTGAAGAAAACAGGCTCTTGACCATAGTCTGTGCTCTCCAGAAAGTTCATGTTTTTTGGTATGGTTCCAAGTTCCACCTTGTTACTGACAATAAACCCTTGGTTTCCTTGTTTAACACTCAAACTTCCTTGCCTGATTAGGCGGCACACCACCTACAATGCTGGGCGCTGTTATTGTCTTGCTACAATTATGAAATTCAGTTTCAACCAACGTCTCAACATGTCAATGCAGAAGCCTTGTCCAGCCTTACCATGGGTCCCGATCCTGACTTTGGTTGGAAGAATTGCTTTGCTTCCCTCTTGATACTGAAATGCAGGCCACAGTTGAGAGGTTTCCCAATTACGAGCTCGTGCACAGCAGCTGCCATTTTTGCTGACAAGGTTCTCCACAAAGTGGTTCGATTTGTTCAAATTGTTTGGCCTGATAAACAACAGGTCGAGCATCAGACCCCCTGCGTAATTATTTTTCCTTACAACACGGCTTCTGTTTTTGATGGTGGTTTACTACTGTCCATGGAAGACCAGAGAGGCGTGTTATGGTGCAAGGTTCTACACCTTCTCCACCAGGGCTATTGGGGAGTTTCGTGCACTAAACTGTTAGCTACAGATATGTTTTTTGGCCAGAGATTGATGGCAAAGTTGACTGTTTTGTCATGACTTGTGATCAGAGTGTCCAACAATGGGCAGCTTCCAAGGCGTCTCTGTACCCCTGGTCCGGTCCACACCAGCCATGGGAATGCATTAATGTAGACTTTACAGGTCCCTTCTTAAATTCCTATTGGCTCTTGGTTGTGAATGCATTTTCCCGTTTTCCTTACATTCTCTGGTGTAATATGATGTCAGCAGAAGTTACAATTCATTAGCTTTTGAGGTTTTTTTTTCCTATTGAGGGGTTGCCTTGTACCTTATATTCCGATGATGAGGCCCAGCTTGTTTTCCACACCTTTCATTTGTTTTGTTCCTGACACAGCATTCATGATGTTATGGCTCCACAATTCCATCCTCAATTAAATGGTAAGGCAGAACAACCAGCGCACACATTCAAGGTACAAATGAAAAAGTTTTTTGTGGATTCTTTGCTGGACAATGTCCTCCTCTGTTTTCTGAGCACCTATCATTTCATGCTATGGGGGGAGAAGGGCCCGGCTGAGTTGCTTCATGCCCAGCAGCATGCTCCCCCACTTTCTACAGCCTGCGACACAATTGCTGCAGTCAGTTTCGTCCAGCCGTTTTGCATCAGGCTCGCTGGTGTGGGTGTGAGGGTTTGGTCGCCGGCCTAAGCGGATGCTGCCCACTAGTGTCTGCCTCTCTGATCAGTTGTGTCCCCGCTTGGTGTTGGAAGCTACCAGTTCATGGATATGGTCCCCATCACCACAACCCGCACCACTGCCCTCTACTTCAAGCCCGTCGTTGCCTACTGTGTAGGTGCCCCCATTCCACTGCCTGCCTCCTCCAAGGGCGGTGCCCTCGGGTACCAGCTTCCAAGCACCAGTACTCTCCGGTCTTGGGTTCACTGTTGTAGCCTGCTGTTCAGATAAGGGCACCTCTACTGACCCCCTTGGCATCATCGCCTCAGCCTTCGTCACTGGTGGGTTCAGTCCTGTCTCCTCTGCACTAGGATCTGCCTTCTGATTATGATCATACAGAGATGGCGATGGCACTGACCTCCCTGATCTGTCATGAGGTGCCGCACAGGCCCATTACCCTTGGGCATGCCTATGTCTCCACGTGTTCCAGCCCTATGCTCCACTGCCCACCTGTCACACTGTCCCGTCCCCATCATCACCAGCTGCTGCCACTCTGGATCCAATGGATGTGTCTCTCATCAGGCTGCTGGCGTCTCCTCCATTGCTTAGGTGGTCTCTTGTACAACAGAAGGTGTGCTGTATCCTGCTACTAGTGCATGTGCATGTTAGTATGACTGTGGTGAGTGTAGTGATGCCACATGTGAATACTTAAATCAATTGCCATCTGTGCCAGAGTAGGTCAACCTCTAGAGACCACTTATAGGAAGCGTGCACACAGCACAGTCTCCACTGCACTGTCTGGTGTCTCATGTCTATACATGCACACAGCAGTGCTAACTCACTCCAACTATATTCTTTAAGTCTGTACTGTTCACATCAGTTGTTCTGTGTATCACCTATGTTACACCTTCTTTTGTCTTGTTATGTGGGTAGTCATGTGAGGCTTCCATCCATTATTGTTCACAGGTTTATGAATTAAGCTACATTTGTGGTTCTTGGATTGGTTCCATGTGTTACTTGGTTATTCCAATGATGACGTGCAATGTGGGTTGGAAGGTCTTCAGCAAAAACCAATGCCTTGGTAGTAATACCATCATGATGGATGAGATCTAGACTAGTCATTGTTCTTTTGTAGCCAAGTAGGCTATGCAACTTATCTCGGATGAAGAAGCACACCATCCAAAGCAGGATACATAGTACTCCCAGCATTTCTACCTACTGCATTTACTGATATGGTGAGCCATTGTAACCTGTGATGGACAAGTTTGTTGATTTATTAAATAATTGGGTGAGTCAACAAAAATTGATGACTGGTAGCAGTTTCCGAAAAATCTTTCCCTATGTCTTCAATCTTATTATGCACAGCTGGGGTACTTTTCAGTGGCTTGTGAATTTTTTGCTTCCTGTAAAATCAATTATTACCAAGAGCTGAGGCATATGCTGAATAATCACAAATCTCTGTGCCTCTCTAACACTTCTAGTGTCTTGTGGAGTCAATGACAGGGTTATCATCTCAGTTAAAACTGAGAGGCATAGTGGAAGGAGGACTAACCCAAGTGATGATATCTCCTACCCATATTTAGTTAATCGAATATCATGTTCATATCTTTTTCCTCTTGGATGTTGGAGATGTTTGTTTTGAAATGCGCAGTTCCTATCTTTTTTTGCATATGTGGGAGAGGTGAGCACCGTGAAGCAGAGCACTTAGCCACATTGTTGCAGCAGCAAAATGCTAATGTAAGTAGTTATGTTGGTAGTGAAAATAAATACAAGAAAGGAATTTCTTGACTGGATTCAACTTAAATATAAAATTTTGTGAAGTATTGGAAAGTAGTATATGTGCACCTTTGGAAAAATGAACCCTGTAAAGAAGCTCAAGAATGTGGAATTATGTTGTAATACCAATACAGCACCTATGTTTATCAAAAAGTGTCAAAAGAAACAAAGGATACAATTCTTTTGTGATTTCCATACATTATTATGCTAAAGACTACATTTAATACTGAATGAAAGAAAAGAAGCTAGTGAGGGAAATAACTGAACAACTTCCTACACATACATCACATTACAGCAGAAGATCAAATTTAAATGGAACATTCACAACCAGTGTTCATTCTAGGACAAACATTTATAAATTAATCGTACAGAAGTCTGTGACCAAAGGTGCGGATCAAAAGTGGGCATAACACTACAGAGAGCAATAAATGAGGAAAAATATTTCATGGCTACTGTTACCCACTGAATTACAAATACAAAATTGTGTTTCCCGTAATCTTATGGCAATACATACCAGCACAACGGAATTTCATGCAACAGAAACATGAAGGGAACTTTTGAGTCTTTGCATGTGCCTGCATAATCTGGAAAAGACAGGGCACAACACTGTACAACCTGTCTAGGTTGTGAACAGCATTCTTCCTTGAAGCATCGGCCACTCTTTCTGGTTCAAACTTCATGTGCCACGAGACTATACAATCTGTCAATGTAAGCAATGTGTGGTTCACAAGTTCCTGAACAACTGCTGTTTTCAAGAATGAGATGAGTTTTCTTTCCTGTATGTTCCCACTGCTGACTGA
Source organism: Schistocerca gregaria (assembly GCF_023897955.1). Taxonomy (NCBI): domain Eukaryota; kingdom Metazoa; phylum Arthropoda; class Insecta; order Orthoptera; family Acrididae; genus Schistocerca; species Schistocerca gregaria. The sequence continues at coordinate 151,901,819 of NC_064921.1, read as the reverse complement.
TACAAATCAGAACACTGATGTGTCATGAGATGCTTCTAAGGGAGAATAACATGTCCAGATCTTAAAATTGTTCAGTGTCTCATTAGATAGTTAAATTCTTTCTTTATTCTATCAACAATAAATGCAGAAGGAAGCACAAAGAACATTTCTTGAATTTACATAGCACTATACGGCATGAGAATATCTTTCCCCATTTATTACTCACTCTGCAAGAGCATGCACAGGCACACGTACACACACACACACACACACACACACACACACACACACACACACACACACACTTTTTTGGAACTATTTGGATGAGAATTTCAACTGCTGCCCTCCTAAATGCAAGTCATGTGCCTTATGAACTGCCTTGCTCATTCCCAATCCGTACACCTGAGTGAATTGTTACATCAGGAATACTCGCTGAAGTATTATTTCTTTTGCTATACCCTGGTTTCCTAACCTTTCTTTTACCTAAACCAATGCTTCAAACATAAAAATAAGTACATTCTTGGATCTTGCTACCCATCTGATATCAATTTGTGCTAGTGCATTCTCCTTTGTCTATTCATCTTCTTCTACATGCTCCCTTCCTCCACTTTACTGTTTATATTTGAAATCTTTCTGTCTTCTACTAGTGTCCCCTTCCTGATGTATCTTTTCACAATTCCTTTCAACTGTTCTTGTCATATTTTTTTGGTTTGTTTATTTTTTGTTCATAAGACTATAATTTCTCTTCATTTAGTCCCTCTCCCACCACCTGATCATCAGCATCTTAATATTACAACTCAGGGATAGTCAAAACTCTTACATTTCATTCATTTTCTTAACTACGAGGGCTATTCATATAATGAGGTCCAATTGGTAACAAAATGCAAACCACATTGAAAATCCGATGAAGCTTTGCACAGGTGGGTTGGACGTTGTCTCTAGTATGCCTGTTGATCGCATCTCGCTCTTTTCAGTTCAGAGCACACAGCGAGAACATTATGATGCCCAGAACAATAATGTCTCCCGCCTAGTATGAGTGCCAAATGAAAGGTTTCACTTGATTTTATGCAACCTCATATACTGTAACTGTCATGTGTTTTCTTCTTGATGACAATTCTCAGCTGCACATTGCAGGGGCAATGAGGACACCCCTGCACAGGTTTCAATGGGAACTGTTTGATCACACCCCACACAGTCCGGACTTGGATCCCTCTTACCACTGGCTATGAAAACAACATTTTTGAACAGACAACAAACTGTAGACCAGCACAGAAAAGTGTCACTAAGCACAGGTGGCTGCCTTCTATGATGAGGGTATTGGAAAGTTGGTACAACACTATGACAAAAACACAGCATTACAACAAGCATTCAATACCTCTTGAGAGTGATGAAGTGCACACAGACTAAAAATTCATAAGAAACATAATACTAGGAAGCATTTTTTTGGTAGAGGTGGTTTCAAAATGGACAGAAAAGTTTTTGCCAATACTGGCAATCTTTATAGTACTACATAGTATTAAAACATATTAGTATTAATTTTCTCCCTTTATGAAGGTTATAGTATATTGTAGGAATATCATTCATGGCCTTATAATAGCAGTTTTACACTAAGACTCACATATATTGGAGAGTAATTCAGAATATGGTGACATTGGACAACCTTTTAAAAATTGTTGACTTTTTTTGGAGATATTACAAATCTCAAAGTGCAAAAGAATTTACTGCACTCTTACACTACACTACACAACATTACAACAAAGACAATAAAACTTTTTACCCAATCATTAACTTCATGCAATAAACTTACATTTTTTCTTGATTTCCTTTTCTTCTTGTCCGACTTTGAGCCCTGAAAATGACAGAACATTACTTTAACAGCTTCATTAATAAATAAAAAACTGAAAAGACAAATGAAAGAGTATATCTCATACAGTAACACACAAATAAACATGAAAACAAAAATGACCCAAATTATGACACACTAAATCAAAACTTCCTTCTCTCCAAGTCAAAAAGGGATACATATGACAAAAGGTGTAAAATGATGTCACAGGGAAGTGAAAATTTCTCAGAATCTTTAATGACAACACATTATGTACAAAGCAGGAAGGGTGTTTCATGTGGGATTAAACTCCAGTTTTAAATATCCATGACAATTTCAAGAGGGATATCTCATTTTGAGAAAACAACACTTCAATACAATACAAGGAATAAAGGTGACCACTATCTGTTAATTGAGGTTTTGAGCGGCCGACAGGCAAAAAGCTCAGCAAGGTTTTCAGTGTTGTTTCTGTGCCAGCCAAACACTTCATGACTCACCTACATAGTGAATGGTTACCTTTACTCCTTGTATTACCTGGACTTGAAAGTAGATGGCAGGAGTTACTGAGTAACATGGAAAAGTCAAGTTACAGTAAGGCTGCGATAACCCGGCCCTTGATAATCCAACAGACCCGACAGTCTGGAACACATCTGAAATTTTCCTGTGTTTGTAGCTCAGTGCAGCAGGCAGTACAGGCCGTGGGTGCCTTCAGGAAACATCGGAATTGACACTGGTAGAAACTCAGCTACTGAAGAAGAGCTGACTGATGATGTGATATGAAAAAGTGTTTCAACTCACATGAGGCACCAGAAACTGACTGATGAAAAAGAAATGCCCACAACTCACAACTCTTGGGCTGAAGCTTCAGAAGTCTTACAACATTTTTTTTGGAATTCACTGAGAGTGGCTGACAATACAACACTTCTGAAGTTGTGTATCTGCACAGTGTACAAAATAATTTTTGTCAAAAAAGAGCTCAATCCAAGAAACATGTTAGCATTTCTTCTATGTTCCATAGCACTCAGAAGAAAATTTCAGCTAAACTATTCAAGATAGATACCAGTGTGACACAGTCATGCCTTCGACAAGTCATATCTGTGTGTTTCTTAGAGACAGTAATTCCAATTAAACTGCAGCAAATTTTCTGTAACTTTTTCATCAATTAGCTTGTTCTTGATCCTTTCAATCAATGGTGATTCTTTTATTTTATTTCATAATTGGTGTAAATAAATTATTTATATATATGAACAATTCTAATACTCAAGTCGTCAACAAGGCAATGTGCAAGCTGGTGGTGGCTCCATAACAGTGTGGGAGCTCAAAATTGTTATGTCCGGCTATTTGGAGACTATTTGAAGCCATACATGAACTTCATATTCCCAAACAACAATGGAATTTTTATGGATGACAATGTGCCATATCACTAGGCCACAATTGTTCGCAATTGGTTTGAAGTGGTGGTGACCTACAGATTGGACATACTGGGACTGAGTGAAATAAGGTGGCCAGAATCTGAGGAAGTTGGAGCGCTGCTGTTTGTATGATAGACAGGTGAAGATGCAAAGTACAGAAACAGTGTAGGGCTCTTAGTATCTAAAAGCTGCAAAAGAAGTTTACTGCAGTGGAAGCCAATGTCACAAATAATAACAACCTTAAGAACAAACGTGTGAAATATTACTATAATCCAATGCTATGCAGCTACTGAAATGGGTGAAGGAAAATTAAAAGATGCATTTTATACAGACATAAATGGAGTGCTTAGACGAACTAATTGTAGATACATAAAAATTTTAATGGGAAACTTGAACACAAAAGTTGATTCAGAAAATGAAGGGCTTGAACACATCATGGGTGCACACAGCATTGTGAACAGAAATGCAAATGGTGAACTGCTGATTGATACATGTGCTGAGCATGACCTAGTCATTGTAGACACACTGTTTCTATCTACAATATCTACGTCTATACTCCGCAAGCCACCTGACGGCGTGTGGCAGATGTTTCCACATCGCAACTACCATAATATAATGTGGGTCTTGCCATATCATGTTACTGAATACAAGATGGATCATACAGTCATAAGCCACACATTTTGACACACTCTGCTATGCACCAGAAATAATAAGAGTGGTTGTTGGAGGAGATCACCAACTAGTTCTGGATGGGTTCGGATTGAGGATAGTGGCAAATAGAACCAAGCTCAATCACAGCAGCAAAAATATAGAGGTAAGGTTAAAAGACCACCATATAATACAAAGATTTGCCCTTTAACTACAAAACAGATTGCAGATATGCTCTGACGAAAACTTTAAGCAGTAAGGAATTGAAACAGGTAGGCAAAATCTTAAAGATAGCTATCTATATGTTGGAGAGAACATATTAAGATTCAAGACACATCAAAGGAATGACTGGATCTCTGATGACACATGGAATGAAATGAGCTGCAGAAAAGAACTAAAACAAAAGTTACAACTTTATAGACAAGAGTGCAGAAGATTGAATCACATAAAGAATACATGGAGTCAAACAAAAGAGTGAAAATGAGGATATGGCGAGATAAAAGGAAACAGATAGATGAGAAAGCACAGTTGGCACAATGGCAGCAGAAAGGAAAGATAAAGAAGCAGTACAATATAAATGAAGAGCTTTAGATGTGAAGGACCAGTTAAGAGCAAGGGTGTGTTGGTGATTACAAACCAACAGGCACAACCACGGAAATGGGAGGAGCATTTCAAGGAGTTTTCAAATTGTAAAGACAACCAAGAGGAATAGGTGGGGGATGTTCCAGAAGAAGTCGAAGCAGATCGAGATATAAGTCTGTAGTGTCCCATAATGAGTGAAATTAGGAGTGCTTTGAGACACCTAAAAAATGCAAAGGCTCCAGGCCTACATAACATAGCACTGGAGCTGTTAAAAGCCCACCCCTTACTGAAGCATATTTGGTTTGAAGAGAAATTCCCAAAGGAGTGGAAAAGTGGATTGGCAGTAAAGTCCCCCCCTCCCCCCCCCCCCAAAAAAAAAATAAAAAATAAAAATAAAAATAAAAAAAATAAAAATGTTTCAGACTGTGACAACTGGCATGGTATAACCGGATTAAAAATTCAGTTGAAAATTGACTGCATAAAGAACTGGTTGATTTTCAAGCACAGTTGTGTGGATCTTATTAATACTCTTAAGATCATATCACAGTAAAGCAAAGAATTCCAGGCAACCCTGTACCTGGCATTCACTGATTCTAAAAAGGCCTTCAATTCTGTCACACATGAAGCGCTGTGGCAGTTGTTGTGGAAGTATAGTATACCAGAGAAGATTCTGATCATCAAAGATCTGTATGATGGCTACAAATGTTTTGTGCCCCATGATGAAATTCTCACAGATCCAACAGAGGTAACAGCCAGAGTTCGGCTGGGTTTTATTTTGTCACCAACACTCTTTCCTACTTGTCTCAGTTATGAGAAGAGTGACAGTGGGCAGGGTACGAGGAATCTAATGGAGGATAAATAAACATTTGGAGGATTTGGATTTCACAAATGACGCTGTTTTATTTGCTCAAAGGCTGACAGATATAAAAGCGAAATTAAGCCCACAGAAAAAAGCAGAATTTGCTGGGCTCAAGATAAACATACATAAAACAAAGAAAATGACAATAAATTCTGGGAACATGGACGTGCCACTGCTTGTAGGGGACCAGCAAGTGGAGACTGTCAATTCATTCTCATGTCTGGGTAATGTGGTGACAGAAGATGGTGGAGCCAGAACAGATGTGAAGAACCACATAAAGAAGGCAAATGCTGCCTTCATAAGTGTAACCAATATGGAGAAACAGAAGCTTCACATGCAAAACTAAAATTCATATTTTAATATAAATGTGAAGGCTGCTCTTCTGTATGGCAGTGAAAGTTGGAAAATAGATAAAAAGATAACATCATAACACCACTGTTAAAGAGCTTCACAAATAAATGTCTCTGGCACATAATGAATGCCTGGTTGCCAGAAAAAGTAAGTCATGAGGATCTCTGAAGAAAAACAAACCAGACACCTGTAGCAGCACATATATGTAAGAGAAAGTGGAGATGGCTGGGGTACACATTGAGGAAGCCAGATGGAGCAGTCAAAAAGAAGGCATTGGAATTAGAGGCTGGCCTAGAGGACAGAGAAGAGGATGGCTGAAGAGGAAGCAAGGAGAGTTGGAAAGACCTTGGCAGCACCGAGGGAAACAGCCAACTTTTCAAAATTTATCAAATTCTAAAACAGTTACATATTTAGAAGTTTAATGATAACTTGGTCCACAGCCTTCATGTATTTTTTAAATGATATTATTCTGCTTCTGGCTGTTTACATATCATTTATTGCAGTAAATAATGTTTTAACAGCCAGAAGCAGGATGATTTCATTTTTTTTTTAAGTGACATATTTCACTAATCCACCTTCAATTTTAATTTCAGGGAGTGTTTTTTTTATTATTATAATATTGTCTTGATGTTGTTGCCGCTGTTGTTTTGTGGAGTCTTCAGTATAAAGACTGTTTTGATACAGCCCTCCAAGCTAGTCGATCCTAAACAATTACCTTCATTTCTGCGTTAGAACTGCAAACTACACCAACTTCAATCAGCTTCTTGTATTCATGCCTTGGTCTCCCTCTACAATTTTAGCCCCCATGTCAAATTGATGAGCATCGAGATGTGACCCATAACTTATTCCTTCTTTTTATCAGGTTGTGCATGAATTTCATTTTTCCTAAATTTGATTTCAGTACCTCCTCATTAGTGACTTAATCTACACAACTAATCTTGCAGCAATGATGAATGATGGAGTGATTTTGAGTGTATTAGCAGTATGATATACACTGGACTGCTTCACTGCTTTCCAGAACAAACACTGTTGCTCTAATTTTGTCTTGGACTTTTGCAATTTTTAAATAATGTCAACAATATTTACCTAAGATAATAGGCAGGTAATTCTGTTAACAGCAATAGTAAATTCAGCAATGAAAGCATGCAGATACACTCTCTGCTCTTCCACTTCATCACAACTAAGAACTGGAGTGGGAGAACACATCTCAAGCAACTCTTTATCTTGATAATGTTTTGCAAAAATGTGTAAACTCATAAATGAAACTCAGCAAAAGGAGTGCCCTTGACATCCACTACAAAGACATTAAATACGTAATAGAGAGTTTTACTTTAACCCTATGTTGGAATAAAACCTGTAGCAAACTAAATCAACACCATTCCCAAACACTAAACTATTAAATAAAATGGACTTAACACTTTCTTTATATTTTATCTTACCTTGTTTTCCAATTTCTTAGCACGTTTGTATATGCGCTCATCTTCCTTTAACTGTAGAAAAGTTAATTCTTCAATTTTGCGTCTTTCAGCTTCTTCTTTAATTTTAATCTGGGCAATACGGCGAGACTGTCTCATTGGCAAATCTGAACTTGGCCCTGCATCAGATTTACTCTCCTCCAGAACTATGTCTACACCTACATCAAGCCCCAGTACTGTTGGTTCTGTAAAAATAGATATTATATAAAACTGAATACTTCTGGTAGTTTTCATTACGTATGTAAGAAAAACTACCTGTAATACACAACATGAGGAAAAATGTAGATGGAACACTGCTTTCACCATGTAGCAGAATTTTATTTCATAAACAGTAGCAAAATAATCATTTTACAAGTACATTTATTAAAGTATTTCAAAGAAAGAAGCTACAATTTCCAGTTAACCTCATGATACCATTGGTTTTTACTGGGCAGAAAAAAAGAATGACATGAGAAAATTATATGAGGGAGTTCCTACCCCTGATTTAGGTGGGGTGCATAAAATATCAAATTTTTAATTTTGGAGCATTATTTTAAGAAGTCATAGACACACTGAAGACACACTGAAGTCCAGGAAAGTACTGAGTAACCAGAGGTGTAATCCTAAGTTCTTTCTTTCTTTTTTGTGGGAGCTTTGAATGCCACAATTTTCAGCCTAGAACAAAATTTCAAAAATTGCTTTGAAGCTGCTTATCTTATCAAATGTACCAGTAGTACATAGGAATTACAAAAACTTGCGCAAAAAAGTCAAAGTTAAAATATATTGCAAAAGTCCTAGGTAGTACAGTAGAAAAAATGGCAGGCCACAAGTTACGAAAAAGTTTTAATGTAATTGTGAGAATATTTTATGAGTATAGTTCCCGCCAACTTGAAAAATGTTTTGAAAAAACAAGCATTTAGTTTCAACTTGTGTTTTTTAATATTAAAATTGAACAAATCTTTAACCTATATTAAAAATGAAGAAATTCCTCCAGCTGTATTTTATTTTGGCAACTAGTTTCAACATTGTAACATCATCATCTTCAGGCCCTGTCCTCCATTTCAACTATGGAGGTACGAAAAATCTTTAATCGGAAATACTAGCACCGTACAGTTGTCTTTCTTTTCATTGATGTTGGAACACACGGATTTTAACAAATTTATATTGATTAACAATTGCTTTTCAAACCTTTTTCCATCACTGTAAAATATGTTCGTTTGCTATTTTCAGGCACTAACATTTTATTTTTTTATATAAAAAGAAGCAAAATAACAAGTTAAACAGATTAAAGACAAGCATGTGTTTACCATAAAAGAATCAAGTTACGAAGAGAAATCTTATTGAGAATAGTATTTTAGTTGATTCTAATGCCGTCTGTGATACTATCCAAAACAAATGGGAACCCTCTTCATTCGGTAACTATCATATTATTACAGTGGGTGCACTCAAGTGCGGATGTGTCAGTCCCCCATGCAGTGAACCATGGTTTTAACATATTTTAACATTTATGGCACACTTTTTATGAATGTATCTTAAAAACAGACCCTCTAAGGAACATTTTAAGCCAATAAAAATATTAAGCTACAAAAATTTTCTACCCTGTTCTACACCCTTAAAAAAATTGTGTCAAGGGTTTCATTTTCCTGAGCATGAAAATTAAACACTTAAAAAAACCAAACACAAAAATCTGTGTGTTTTTGGAAGGAAATACAGAGCCCAAGAAAAGCAAATCATCAATCTGGGGAAAAGATACATGTGGGAACACAACATTAAGATTTGACATAGATGAATACTTCAGATACAACATAGAATTATGTGCCCTCACGAAGTGGACAATTTAAGGCATTCCCTTCTGCTCACTATACTCATTACTGCCCATACTGTGTGTCACCACAATTCCTATCCACAAACATTTCTGTCAACAACTGGTACAGCTTTGTCTCAACTTTATTGAACCATCATTGTACACAGATGTACATTTCTAACATTTACTTCGCTCATATGATCACCCAGGCTGCAATCAATACTCCCCTGGTCATTTATTACATTGGTTACCTTTCTGCTTATTATTTGTTTTCAGTAATTTTTTCAGTGCTGTGAGCCATTTTCGTCGTCATTGTGCTTTAGGCATTCCTCTATGTTACCCACATGTACCATTTCTAGACAGCCTGCTTCCTATTACTTTCACAGCAGTGCTACTGAACTGCACCCTTTTAATCTCAATCTTATACTGTACTTTTTCTGTAGTTTGATTCAACAATTACATACATGTGATGAACAACAATGTCTACTCTGTATTATATTTCAACACTAAATGCTACATCTTCACACTTATTAGGCTACCTTCATCCGAATTATTTGCAAAATTCTCAAACCATGTTTGACATTTTTGTACTGTTTGTTAACCCAATGCTTTGCTACTTACTGTAGTAGTTTTTTATTCCCATCTCCTATTTTTCTGCTTACTTTCTATCTCAAATGCTCTCTCCCCTGTAATGAATTTTAATATACTTCCTACTACAAAAGAAGATCGCACTGCAGAAAAGGAAAATTTAAGTGGATAAAGGCCTCTTATCATCTTAGGTAATGAAATTAAAGCTCCAGCAATATCTGAAATATGAGTTTTATTGTTAACCACACAGTATGCCCATGACTGTTTTCCACTGTATATGCTAGGCACAAATGGCATCATTGAATGCAGACTTTTTACATACTAAAATAAAAGTTCTGTAACACACAGAATGAAGGATACAACATTAAACAAAAAACCATGTTTATGAGAATATTTTTGCTAGAAAGAGCAGATAATCAGTTATTAGCATCCCACTTAACAATGAAAGCGCATCATTTAGTTCCAATGTAATACATGTAGAGTAACATGGGTGAAGTATAAACAGATTGCCAATCTTCCTCTGAAGAAGTATGTACTGAGTTAAGTGGATTAAGGACAGTAAAGGCCCACCTTGGTTTAATAACAAAATTCAGAATATGGTGATGAAGCAGACAACTGCACTTTTGGTTCAACAAAGAATATGCACATTATGAGAGGCAAAAGATAGAAAAGAAAAAATTCATGAGTCTGCAGAAAGGTCGACACATGAGGTGTAGAACAACTTTCACCATCATACCCTATCAAAATATCTTGCTGAGAACCTGAGAGAATTCTGCTTTGTGCATAAAGTCGATAAGTGGGTCAAAGGCTTCTATTCTGTCAGAAAGCGAGCTTTCGAACAACAAGACCTTTGTCACTCGAACAGCAATGCATGATGGGAGAGGCAACTGGGTGGTGGGCGTAAGGAGGAGGCTGGAGGTCAGGCACAGTAAAGTGCTAATTGTGAGAGTGTACAGGGACGAGGTGGAGAGAGAGTAGGGCAGCTAGGTGCAGTCGGGAGACGAGGCAGGGGGGTTGGTGGGGGGGGGGGGGGGGGGGGGTAGCTGAAAAGAAGTAAAAAGAATGAGGGTGCATTGGTGGAATAAAGGGCTGTGTGTGGTGAGGGAGGGGCTAGATGGATAAGGACAATGAATAATGAAAGTTGACACTAGAAGAGTTATGGAAAAGTAGGATATATTGCAGGGAGAGTTCCCACCTGCACAGTCCAGAAAAGCAGGTGTTGGTGCGAAGGATCCAGATGGCACAGGCTGTGAAGTAGTCACTGATGTGAAGAACATAGTGTTCGGAGCTGTTCTCAGCAATGAAGTGGTCCAGTTTTTTCTTGGCCACAGTTTGTTGATGGCCATTTATGACAAGACAGCTTGTTGGTTGTCATGCCTGCATAGAATGCAGCACAGAGGTTGTGGCTTAGCTTGTAAATCACATGACTGGTTTCACGGGTAGCCCTGCCTTTGATGAGATAGGTGATGCTTGTGACCAGACTGGAGTAGGTGGTGGTGGGGGGAAGGGGGATCCATGGGACAGATCTTGCATGTAGGTCTATTACAGGCATATGAGCCATGAGGCAATGAGTTGGAATGAGGGTTGTGTAGGGATGGATGAGGATATTTTGTAGGTTAGGTGGATGGCGGAATTCCACTGTGGAAGAGGTGGAAGGATAGTGGGTAGAACAGTCTTCATTTCAGGGCATGACAAGATGCAGTGAAACCATAGCGGGGAATGTGATTCAGCTGATCCAGTCTTGGGTGGTACTGATTCACGAGAGGAATGTTCCACTGTGTCCAGATGGTGAGAGTTTGGAAGATGGTGGGTGACTGGATAGATAAGGCACACGAGATCTGTTGTTGCAGAAGGCTGGGAAGTAATTACGGTGTGTGAAGGCCTCGGTGAGACCTTCAGTATATTTCGAGAGGGAGCGCTCGTCACTACAGATGCTACAGCCACGTCTGGCTAGGCTGTATGGAAGGGACTTCTTGGTATGGAATGGGTGGAACCTGTCAAAGTGGAGGTATTGCTAATGGTTAGTACGTTTGATATGGAGGGAGGTACTGATGCATCCATCTTTGAGGTGAAGGTCAACGCCAAGGAATGTGGCCTTTTGGATAGAGTAAGATAACGCCATGCAAATGGGGGAGATGAGGCTCTAGAGGAATGTGGATAGGGTGTCCACAACCTCAATCCAGATGTCATCAATGAACCTGAATCTGGTGAGGGGCTTGGGATTCTGAGCATTTAGGAAGGATTCCTCCAGTTGGCCCATGAATGAGTTGGCATAGGATGGTGCCATGCAGGTGCCAATAGCCAAACTGTGGGAGAAGTATTCGTGAGTGAAGTGACTGGAAAAAAGCACAGGTGACTTCTGTATATAAGAATGGCAAAAGAACAGACCAACAATATTACAAACCTACATCCTCAACATTGGTTTGATGCGGAATTCTTAGAAATATTCACAGTTTGACTACAATAAATTTGCTTGAAGCAGATAAGTTTCCATCCACAAATCAGCATGGAATTAGAAAGCATTGCTCTTGCAAAACTCAGCTAGTCCTTTTCTCACATGATATACCATGAACTACAGATGGAGGGCAACTGGTAGATTCCATATTTCTAGATTTCGTAAAAGTATTTGACATTGTGCCCCTTTGCAAACTGTTAATGAAGTGAATGGAATCGGTTTTACTCGAAGGTGAGTGTTCATCAGAGGCAAGGGTACCATCAGGACTGCCACAACAAAGTGTGATACAACCAGTCTTATTCTCTATATACATAAACAAATGGGTAACAACTCACTGCACAGCTGACATGTTGCGTGATTGATAGGTACGTAGACAAGGCTGAAAACTTCAGCTTTTGGACAACCTGGCACTACAGCTCAATGGTTCTGTTGTATGGTGAGTTGTTACCTTTACTCCATCCATTATTTGTAGTGTACCCAGGATATCTCATTATTGTTTTTAATGAATTTATTTATTTCCTCTATACACTGCAATGAATACCACACATAAAAATCTCGTAAAATGCAGCTATTAACTACAAGTTGTATAAAGTTACTTACTTCTCTGACCACGTTTATTCGTCTTTGCAGCATCTGACTGAGTATCACTGCTTGGCGGTGGGCTATCAACAGGTGTTCTTGTGCTGGAAACAGAACCAAAACTTTTTCCACGCCCTCCACGGTTTCCTCTGGTAGCTTTGCCACCTCTAGCACGTGCTTTGACTTTATTTCGTGCTCCACCTTTCCTAGCAGCGCCATGAGCTTGAACAGCAGATCGATCTTGAGAGTCATCTGTCGAAATTTCTCCAAGCCGCATCTGTAACTGTAAGTTATCCCTGCAGCCATCATCACTGCTGCTCACCTCTACTGTCTCCTGCTTTCTAAGAGCTGTTTCTCTACTGGACCTTGTGCGTGTTTCCAATGCTCTCCTTCCACCTCGGGCAGGTTTTGTACGTTTCACATTACTCACTACGTGCTCGGGATCTGTATCTGCATCAGCATCACTAGGTTCATGTTTCCCGACAGGAGTCTTCACACTTTCAGCATTTGGACTTTTTACAAATCTTCCTGACCTGCCTCTTCTTCTTTTGCCTGCTATGACTGGTTCAACAGTGTGTTTATTTTTGTTATCAACAGGTACATCATGCCTAACAGTTTCGTGGAAATCAAAAGACAAATTTTCATTAATGGACCTTGGTGATTTTATCTTCAGGCGAATGACTTCTACTGTAGGGATTTTCTCTTTAACATTACCACGTGTCTCTGAGGTAATTAGCTCACATTTCATATCTGATGCTGAGGATTTTGGCTTACCTCTAACAGCATCAGTCAACTTACCATCTGCTGATTTTTTAACGGGGGCCCTTCCTGTATTTGAAGTACTTTCACTACTTTCAGCAGCAGTAATTTTAATTTTTTCATTAACAGCAGGTTTACTTGTCTTCCCTTTATCATTAACTACTTCCACTTCCTCAGGTGAGTCACTACGAATAGGTTCCAGAGGTGCCTTTCTCCTACTTCTAAGTTTTAACTTTATTGCAGTACCCTCAGAACTGTTTTTTGATGACTGTGATTTTTTGTGTTCATTGCTGTTATCTTCAACATTTGTCACAGGCTCACATTCCTTTCCTTCAATCACTGATTCAGAGGTCTCAGGTCTACAGCTCTGTGCACCACCTTTTTTCTCTGTCTGATGTGTATTATCCTCGGACTCTTTGACTTCAGGTGACTTGCACTTAGGTAATTTTACAGATGCAGCAGACAACTTATTTGCCTCCTTTTCTGGACATGTTTGTTCCCTTTCTTCAGAAGCATTTTTTCTCTCAGAATTTGACAGTTTCTGCTTACATTCTTTGGCAAAAGATCTAACTTGTATTTTCCCCACAATGGGTCTTTGATCACAGCTTTTTCTTTTTTCATCTTCTTCTGGAGGGACACATTTTGAAGAGGGCGACCTTGCATCAGAAGAATTTTTCACACAGTCTTTAGCAATCACTACTTCAGACTGACATTTTTCCTCGGAGGTAGTATCATTCTTTTTTTCAGTTACTGCATCACCGGAGCTTTCCTTGTTCACTGGAAGCTGTGTATGAACCTTGCTGCTAACAGGCTCAACCACTGACTTATCTTCATTCAGTTTCTGCTCAGTTATGGTGTCCGGTAAAACAGTCTCTGAAGCTGGTGTGTTATCTGTTGCACCACAGATATCACCCACTGAACTAGCCTCACTCAATCGTTCAAGTGGTACAACTTTAATTCCATTAGTAAAAGGTTTTTCTGCTTCTGGCTTTACCACTGGGTATGTTAATGTGTCCAGTTTCTCCGAAGGAGTATTTTTTGAACTTTCTAAATTTTGTGTTTCTGATTTGGAACAAATAACAACCTCATCTACTGAACACTTACTATCTGGTACCTTTTCTTTGGCTATGTCTACAATTTCAGATAGTTTTACTTCTGAGAGTTTCTCCAGTGGCTTAACCTTCAGACCATAATGAATCTTTTCTTTTGGAGCCTCTGTTGGCATTGGTAACTTCATGTCCAGTGGTTTCATATTTTCAGATACCCTGTCAGCCACATTTGCCTGGAAAGTTTGTGGTACAGTACATTTTTCAAAGTTCTGTGGTGATAAGTTTTGTGAAACTGGAATTGTATTAAATTTCTGAGATCCTCCCTGTTTCTTGATATTTACATTGCTCACTGATGAGTAATCTTTAGCCACTGCTTCATCACTCAAACTTTCAATAGATATATTCTTATATGGTGCACCTTTCACCAATGGAATTGCTTCACTTTTTAGTGGAGCGGATAATTCTGTTGCTTTCATGGTTATGTCAGGTGATTTGAGAGATAAATTTGTTCCATGTTTTGATGACGACACTGTTAGATCTTGTGGGAGGTTTTCTAATGGGTTGTCCTTGCTTTTCGGTGGTGGAACTACAGAACCTCTCGAAGGGACAGGCATTCCATACGGATAAGCCTTGCTTGTATCATGGTCCCTATGAATGTTAGACAAATCTTTCACAGTACTATAATAAGCCAAACTCTTATTTCTTATATTTTCAATTCCAAGCTCCCTTCTAGTTTCTGTTCTCTTGACATGCCTGTTGTCTCTGTGCTTTACTTCTTCATTTAACCTTTTACTCTCACCTTTCTCTCTCACTGATGTATTACTTGCACCTGATAACAATCTCATTTTCTCATCATACAAGTGAGTGGCAGCATTAGCACCATATGGAAGATTAAAATGCCCCTGCATTTCAGCTTTATTGTGTAGTGGCACTCCACTGCCACATAACCAAGCTTGTTCCTTCACTGCTAAAGGTTCAGAAACAAAATTTTTTAGAAGTGACAATTCAGCTAGTTTGCTTACATCAGTTGCCTTCATTAAATTGCTAATATCAGCAGAGTCCTTCATATTCAACTTCTCAGCTGGAAAGGCATTAAATGTTTTTTCTATACCAGGAAGATGCATTTCAGGGATTTTCATCTGAGATTCCAACATTGTTTTTCTATCAGCAGCAAATTTTCCCATCATTTGTAAGTCTAGAGCAATTGCTGGATCAATACCTCTTCCATCCATACTTTTCTTTAACAATTCTAGTCCAAGTGATTCCACGTCTCTTCGTGATGCTATGTCATCAAACCTCTTAGCCAAGGAATTGCTGAGGAATGCCGCATCTGCAGGATTTTGACTGAGCAGTGCTAAATTCGTTAATTGCCTCAGCGGATCCAACATAGCACTTGGTAATGGAGGGAGGCCCATCTGATGAATGGCTTCAGGAGGAAACCCAAGATTGCAGTGTTTCTTTGGGATACTGGACGGTGGCTGAAATTCGACTGGTTTGCTGAAATCACTTGCTCTACTACCACTTTGTTTTTCTGACATTTTGTCTAAATTCAGTGGTTGATAATCTTTACTATCTAAAACTCGTGCATCAGAAGAAATGGCAGTGACTTTTCCTGGTGTTTTATGAGGATCAGGAATATTATTTGCCATAACCTCATCTATACTCTTAATTTGAGCAGTTTTCTGATGTTCCCTGGCTGCCAGTTTGCTCATTATACCCATTGTTATACTTTCAACAGATTTTCTTCTATTTTTCCCCATTGCAGACACAGATTGCTGTGATTTAGCAGCATGTGCATCTCTCGATTTTAAAGTACTTGGTAATATACTTATGTTGTCAGAAACTGATCGACCTCTAATCTTATCAAGCATACTATTCTTTTCAAGATTTAAAGGTTTTACAAACTCATCATCTGAATTCTTAGGACAATTTTTTTGTGAATTTTTTGTCAGTGGTATAGCTTCGATTGTCACAGAACTGTTGCAGACAGAGAAATTCGAAATATTTCCCAAATGATCTCTAGCGCTAGTCTCCAAATCGGCTTTTGTTGTATTTATGTCAGTCTTTTTATTTGAGTCAATTGTCGAAGCTGATATGTCAAGTGAATCTGGCAGGTACTTACTTTCTTTGAAAATTCTGTCCTCAGACAATTTATGTTGTACATGGGTAACTGAAGCACCACAGTCAATTTCATTCCCAGTTTTGAATTTATTCTGAGACAAGGCAGAAGCAGAAGCATGCATGTCTACTCTGTAAGTAGATAATTTGCTATGATTCTGAGAACTAACAATATCTGACTCTTTATTTGTTTTTTGGGCAAATTCTTCCTTGCTGGAATTTCTTCCTGTTTCCTTCTGTATTGGCATTTGTGCCGTACAACTGTTATTTGAAGGTAGCTCCAAATTCAGTGGATCATAAGTGGCTGCACCAGCATGGGTTAGTGACCTATTTGTTCTGCTACCTTCACTATCACTTGTATCCCTACCACTTATCAGCTCTGACTTATGTGAGGATTTTATTTTACTTTCACTACTTTCAAGTGTAGTTGCCACACTATCTTCAAGTGATTTGCTTCTCATGTCAGACAAAACACCTGATTTTCTATCGTGGGACACATCACTTTCTCTTCCATTGCTGTTAGTACTTGCTTTGCCACTTCCAGTTTCCTTATTGTTAGATATGCTGGACTTCATATCTGTTCTATCTGAGTATCTAGTACTTTCAGAAGGTGATTCCCGTAGCATGCCTGAGCGTTGCATAGAATCACAAGCTGCATGAGAGTCTGGTTCAGTTTTCCCAACTTTGACAGATCCAAATTCAGACTGTTCCTTGTCTTTGCATTCAGTGCCTTGGGTTGTCAAATCCTTAGATGCAGAGGAACTTGAAGTTTCGGTAACTGCTTTCCCTTCTGAGTTTACTTGACTTGCAGTCAGTGATGTCAAGGGTTCAGAAACATAGGCCCCAGCAATCTCAGTTTCTGTATTTCTAGGTAGACTGTTGGATTCTTTCACTTCTGGTTTGACATTCTCATTTGTATAAGAATTTGGGTTTTTGGCACCAGCTGCTTTATCTGAGTTCTTTTTTTCTTTACAACATTCACCCGATAACGAACTTTCTGGTTTACCAACATCCCACCTTGAAACACATTTGGGGAGACTATCAGCAGGGGAGTTATTAATTAGAGTAGAGGTCTCATGCGATTCCCCAACAATTTTTGTAACAGCCTGGGTATCAATGGCTTTACTGCTTGGTACACTTAACTCAGACTTATCACTGTCACCTCCTTCTTTTGCGGCACATATTGTGTCTATGCTCCATAATTTTGGTACATTTTTAATCGATGGTTGTTGAGCAAAATTTGTTTTGCTCACTTTCTCGCCATCCTCTGGCAAACACTTTTTTGTAAGATCCACTGATGATGCAGAGGAATATGCATAGTTTGTATCTACTGGCTTTTCTTCATCAGTAATGGAAGTTACTGCAGATGATACAGCAAGTTTGCCAACATTTTCCGCCATTTCAGGGCCATCAGTTTCAGAACTAATATTGTGCCCATGTTTTTCTTCTTTTAGTGTGCTATCAATATGTGGATTATGTTCTGTTGTATTTAAAAGGCCTGCCGTATTCAGTTGTTTCACATCTGTTGTCCTATTTGAACTGTCAGTCACAGTCTCACTGGTTGTTCCAGATAAACTTTTGTTTCTAGTTGTACTCTGACTTGCATTGTGTGTTGATACTTTCATCTCAGGAGGGCGTTCTTGATATGAAATAGGTTTGTTAGCCTCTGAATCGACTGAGATATCTGCAATACAACTTGATGGAAATGCTAATTGTGAATGCTGAGAGCTGCTTGCACCGCATTTTTCTCTGTGCAACTTTTTCTGGCTGACTGATTCTTCCAGACTTTTGGATTTGGAGTTGATAACAGAAACATTTTCATCAGACACTTTATCTGAGGTATGACTCACTTCAAGATTACCACAGCTTGAATTCTCTGACACAGCCTCCTCAGATGACAAATTCTCTTTTTTACTCAAATCAGTTGTATCTGCATTTTTTCCTTGTTCGTTATCATTACTATCTCCTGGTTTCACTGGATTACCTGTATCACATTCCTTCCCTGATCCTTCACCACTTATTACCATTATAGGTTCTTCCACAGCTTCACTTACTTCCAGATCACTTTCACTACTTTCTCTGTGTTTCATAGAGTTACCTGTATCACATTCTTTCCCTGCTCCTTTGCCATATATTAACATTATGGTTTCTTCTACAGCTTCAGTTACTTCCACATCACTTTCACTACTGTCTCCGTGTTTCACAGAGTTACCTGTATCACATTCTTTCCCTGATCCTTCACCACTTATTACCATTACAGGTTCCTCTATAGCTTCACCTACTACTGGTTCAGTTTCTTTCTCTAAACTGGTTTCACATAAACGTTTAGCTGGTACTACTTCATCTGTAGATGTGATACTTCTTTTTACTGATGTGCAACTTACATCTTTATTGAATTCCTTAGGTGAATCACTGGCAGGTGCACCCAAAATAGTTTCTTCTTTTGAAGAAATGAGAGAATGTGCACTAGGTGAAGGTTTTGGGTCGTGAGATATGTCTGCAACAATCTTCGATTCTGTAGATGAAGATTGCTCATCAGTTTTCTGTTCCCCCTCAGATGAATTGTTGTCACACACTCTGTTTTCAGTTGTTTTATAATCTGAATCTACATTTTTGTTAGATAGAGTTACTTTACTATCTGCTAACACTTTTTCCCTACTGGAATTCTTGTTATCAGGGGAATCAGATGAACTTTCTACACAACTACTTTTCATGTCTTCAGACACTTGGATTTTCTCTTCTAATGTTTCACTTTTTTCAAAATTTGTGCAGGATGGTGGTGATGAACTACCAGCATCATGTTCAGTCCCTTCTTCTACCTTGATTTCCCCCTTTTTCTCTGAAAGAATTGCTTCACAAGCTGAAAGCCCTGCAGTTTCAGTTTTAATGTCTTCTTTCTGGTGTTTGCTATCACTACCAGGTTTAATGTCTTCTTTATGAAGTTTGCTATCACTGTCACATTTTTTATCTTCTCTCTCATCTTTGATGTCAGTACCAGGTTTAATGTCTTCTTTCTGATGTTCAGTATCAGTGTCAGATTTTACATCTTCTTTCTGATGTTTGATATCACTGCTAGGTTTAAAGTCCCCTTTTTGATTTTTGTCACTAACATTAGATTTAACATCTTCTTTGAGATTTTTGTTATCATTGCTAGGTTTAGTGTCTTCTTTCTGAGGTTTGTTATCACTGCTAGGTTTAGCATCTTCTTTCTGATGTTTGCTATCACTGCCAAGTTTGATGTCTTCTTTCTGATGTTTGTTATCACTGTCATAATCAGAATCATCTTCCTCCAAGTCACTTGAAGGAATTTCTTGAAATTCTTCATCATTGTCATCATCAGCATCACCACCATCACCATCTTTTGAACATGAGGATTTTGGCTGGCCAGTGTCAGTTACCGGTTTGTCCACTCCAAGGCTGTTGCTATCTTCATTTACGACCTCTGATCCACTTCGAAAGGGATCATTTGATGACAGCTGTGATATCAGTTGTACTAACCCTTCTCGGTCACTGTAAAGAAAATAGCAGGGATTCAATGAAAAAACAACAAAGGAAAACTAGTTAATGTACTTTGCTTTAGGATTGACATTGAACCAACACCAGTACTTTTCTTGAGCTATCATACATATCACAATAGTATAATACTTTGAAAAAACACTAGTCATCCTTTCAGAACAGATGCCCCAATTCGCTTAGTTCTCCAAAGGAGTACAAGCAGTTCTCATACAGACTAACTATAAGCAATAATTCATTATTTTTCCAATGCAATCTTCAACATAACAAAATATAGATGAAATAACAAAACTTTACAAGTAGTAAACAATTTGGTACTTCTGTTAAATTAAAAAGAACATGAAATCCCAAGTTTTTGAATTTTGCAGCACAGAGAATTAAAAGAAGGAAGAACATTACACAATGCCACCAAAATGTAGCATGGTCCAGACCAAAGGTTTTTTAAGAGAAAAGGAGAAAAATGTAATGTAAAAAAGGAAACAAAAACACAAAAGATTAACAAAAAAAGACATAATTCTATGGCCATGATTGTACCCAGGATATGGGGGGAAATGGGGCAGGAGAGGGAGCACAAGGAGCTTGAATTTATTTCATATAAGTGGCATGGGTGGAGGGAATGAAGAACAATCTTTACAATAGGTAACTCTAAATTATTTAAAAAAACTATGTTCATAAAACAACAAAAACACTAAAGCCTAGACAAATTGTTCCCACTCATTCTGAAACAATTACCCTTGAACCAGATAAGATATTAGTCAATAGTCCCAACAAAATTCAGCACCTAATTTAACTTTAGATTGAAAAATTTAAGTTAATGCCACTACTTTTAAAGTAACAAGAGTTGATAAAATGTAAATTTTAAAACAAGTAAAACTTTCATGTTTTTCTAGGTTTTTGTCAAACAAAGAATTAATGAGTCAATAAGACAACTGGCAATGTCAACAGTCATCTTTTTAATATTCTGTTGCCCCAAGTTCATTTGGTTCCTCACTTTTGTTAATATTGCTATTGTACATAGAAATCTAACACCTGCAAGTTGTGGTGAATGGTTGCCTTGTATACCTTTTCCCATTAATAATGGATACTCATCACCAACCTTCTGCCAAAATGTTGCTGGTAGTTTGGCTATACCTTATGTCTACTTTCAATGTACTGACCTCATAAAGGCCAAGAAAATAGTCTCAAAATTGTTAATAGAATCTATTACTGATGATAACTACTATGATCACACGACAACTATATGAACAGCAAAAGTAATTGACAGAAAGAGCAAAAGGACTGGAGTGTATTTGGCAGATTAGTTTTCAAAACAAAGTATCCATTGTGTCCGAAATTAGAATTTTATAATTTGTATGTATTATAATGGCAGTGAGGGACAGACATTAAATGCTGAAACACTTTAAAAAAGTGAGCAGTGTTCAGCAAGAAATCTAGAGATTCAAGGTCAGAATTATAAGAAATGAGAAGAAAATAAAGAAATGGATCAGGGAACAAACTAGAGTGGAAAAAATAATTATCTTTGTAATGAAAATGAAATGGATGCAAGTGGAATATGTAGCCAGGCAAAGAGATAGTAGATGGAGCAAAGAGGTTGTTTATTCGATTCCACAGATTAAAAAAAAAAAAAACTAATGCAACAACATAATGAATCAGAGAAAGATCACTCTGGGAAATATGATGAAGCAGCAAGGGTGCATCTTCAGGAAGCCTTTATCCACTGCTGAACATCAAACAGCCAATGATGACAATGGTGATGTAATAAATATTCGAGAACTAATCCCAGGTCGGGAACCACAGAACTCGAGCCATGTGACATTTTCAACTGCAATTAGAATAGTACAGAAATAGTTTTCAGACTGCACAAGAATGCTCCTTGGCATACCTACTACTTGTCAATATTCATTACATGTTGACTTTCTTCAAACTGATACTGAACTGGTGTATGTGTGTGTGTGTGTGTGTGTGTGTGTGTGTGTGTGTGTGTATTTGGGCAGGGTGCAAGTTTGGTTTGTAAATATCTTTTTCTTTTTTTTTTCCCCCTACGTCCTAAATTTCAAAAGCAAAGACAAAAATGGGGTGAAGAGGAAAAGACGACACAGCTTTAATTTCCATAATCTTATAAAATATGTTTTGCACAAATCTATGTTGTTCTTCCCTTTATAACACAAACTGTTTTTTAATTAAAATGTTGTTTAGTAGATGACATACCAACCCATACATATATCTATCTAAGTTTTAAGAGCAGAAATTTGAAATCTTTCTCAATATACTCTTCAAATGAGTTCTTACCTGTAAATTACACCACTTGTCAAAGTATATCCCACCAGTCTATCAACAGTAAAGTGGCGTGTTTGATGTGAAAAGGCGTTTCTGGCTGATGGAGGAGGCGAAAAGGCAGCTTAGGATTTAACATCTTGTCTACATTACAGATGGAGCACAAGCACAAACCAGAGAAATACGGGGACAGAAACTGTTTCTATTCTTATCAAAGGAACCATTCTGGTATCTGACTTAGGCAATTTAGAAAAACCATTGCAAATCTAAATATTGATGGCCGTAGGGAAATTTGAAGCCAGTTCCTCCCAAACACAAATTCAGAGTCTTAACCACTGCTCCAATTGGCTGTGTTCAAGAGAAGTGTTATGTTCTACTAAGCTAAGAAGTATGTCATGACATTTATCTGCAGCCTTCTCTCCCCCCCCCCCCCCCCCCTCGAGGCAAATAATTTGGTGTCTTCTGTACATATGCTTAAGCTCCTTAATGATGTCTCCCTGGTGTCAGGTGGTACAGGTAGTCATGGATGGATACTTTGGTCAAAATATGTCCCTATTATGGGGGCACTCCACAACATACATGATGGACAGAAAACTGTGCAAAATAGTTGGAATGAAGCACAGATCACACCAATCTACAATATAGGTGGGAGAAGTGATCTACAAAACTGACATCCAAATCACTGGTGTCCATTCATTGTAGAATTCTAGAACATATTTTGAGCTCAGACGTAATGGCGTATCTTGAATAGAATAACCTCACACATTCCAAGTACCACAGATTCAGAAAAAAGTTGATCACACTAAACCAAACTTGTTCTTTCCTCATGACACCCTGAAAGCAACAAATCATGGAAATCAGGTGGATGCAGTATTTCTTGATTTGTGAAAAACATCTGACTTGGTATCACACCAACTTTTATTACCAAAAACACAATTATATAGGTACCAAGAAAATTTGTGATTGGACTGAGAATGCAACATGTTATCTCACCTGGAGGGTCATCAAGAGATGTGAAAGCAACGTCAGGCAGATGCATAGGGGACCTTGCTGCTTGTATTATATATGAATAATCAGGCAGACAATATTTAGAGTAAACTTTAGACTTTTTGCAGGTGGTGCCATTGCCTATTATAAAGTACTATCTGAAATACCTGTTCAGATATGCAGTCAGATGTAAATAATATTTGAAAGTGGTGTGAAGATTGGCATACTTGTTTTCAACCTCCAGAAATCTAAAATTGTGTACAGCATGAAATGCAGAAAAGTAGTAACCTATGACTACAACATCAATGAGTCCCAAATGGAATAAGTCAAAACATCTGGATGTAACAATTTGAATGGATATGAAATGGAATAATAGGCTCAGTCATAGGTAAAGCTGGTAGTGGACTTCAGTTCATTGACAAAATACTGGGGAAAATAGTCTTGTTTACTGAACACTCATGTGAACTTCTGTAGAATATCCTTCAAGTGTATGGGACTCATACCAAATAGGGCTAACAGAAGATATTGAGTTTTGTTTGACTTGCACGAGTGAGTCACAGAAATGCTGGAACTCTGATTTGGCAGACACTTGAACATAGGTGCCAATTATCCCGTGAAATCCAAGATGCAAAGGTTCAAGAACCAGTATTAAGGGGTTAGGACGTCATAAGGGCTGACTTTGAGAAGGAGAGGCACCACAGGACATTTTAATTTGCACTGTCTATACTTTTACAAATAAATTCATAAAACTTTGTCAGCATGACCAGGAAGGATTCAGGATTCACACTCATAGCCATGGAAGTTTAGAAACACAAAATAAAATAATATTTTTTAAATGTGAAACTTCGTGATTTTTTTCACTTACTGTTGGCTGCATTTGTTGCTATAGGTACACTTTTCTTCATAAGTAAGAGAGATCCTTCGATGAATTTTGCACAGCTTACAAACCATACTTACAGGTGTACGAAACTCTAGAATTTATTTAATCTATGGAAAAATGAATGGGCTGTTACGTTTTAAACTTTGTGTTTAGAGAAAACTCGAATTTTATAGTTAATTGTCTCAATTTTTACCACAGTTTTTAACAGATTTGGGAAATTCTAGAGTTTCATACACCTGTAAGTATGGTTTGTATGCTGTGCAAAATTCATTGAAGAATCTCTCTTACCTATGAAGAAAAGTGTAGCTACAGCAACAAATGCAGCCAATAGTGAAAAAAAAGATGAAATTTCACATGTAAAAAAAAATTGTTTTGTTTGGTTTTTGAACTTACTCTGCTATAAGTGTGAATCCTGAATCCTTCCTGGTCACGCTAACAAAGTTTTATGAATTTATTTGTGAAAGTATAGACAGTGTAAATTAAAATGTCTTGTGGTGCCTCTCCTGCTCCAAGTCGGCCAGTTTCATGTCCTACCCCCCTTAAGTGAAGAATCTAAAAACGTATTTCAGCCCCCTAATGTGTCAGTCCAGTAGAGATGGCAAAGTCAAGACTGACTAATTATAGCATGCATAAGTGTGTTAAAGCTGTCATTCTTCCCACATTCCATACGCAGCCGGAACAGGAAGAAACCCTAACATGTGGTACAACATTAACAAGTACCCCCTACCATGCATTTCACACTGGTTTCTACAGTATGTATGTAGATGTAGATGGACTTACGCATTACAGGAGTCTCATCTAACAGCTTTTCAGATATTGTGTCTGTGGTGATAACTAAAAAATGGTTCAAATGGCTCTGAGCACTATGGGACTTAACATCTTTGGTCATCAGTCCCCTAGAACTTAGAACTACTTCAACCTAACTAACCTAAGGACATCACACACATCCATGCCCGAGGCAGGATTCGAACCTGCGAGCGTAGCAGTCGCGCGTGTGGTGATAACTATTTTCATTTAATATACATGTGATTAGTTCATGGTGCTCAAACAAATATAATCTCAAAAAACTTCAATTGATTACATGTGAGTGCAATGAAATCATACCACATCAATTACTAAGATGCAATATTCTGCAAAACAAACATTCTAATCTAATGATGACTAAAAATACTAAATCAGTAATCAAAAAAATACATCCCTCCCTTATAGCACAGCAAAGAAGTCAGGCGTGTGGAAGATAAGTTATCAAGCTGTTAATTATACCTTGCAACCACTTCCCATGTCTCATCATCTAGGTCCTCCCGGTATACACGTAAATTGCATGCTTCATCCAGCTGGCACCAGTATGTCTGTCCCAGCTTGTCACGGCCAAGAGGACTGCTGCGTAGCTCCATAGCACTCAAACGGTTGATCTCTGCTTTGAACTTTGCATTCAAATCAAACTGTTGTTCCAGCAGAGTCTGTGAGAAAAAGGGCAATAACAAATTAAGAAACTACCATCTTTTTAAATGTAATAAGCAAATGAAGACAATCATTAACTTATTCTCAAATAATATTTTCCTCTAACCAGCAGGTACTTTTATCCCCACAATTTGTACAAAAGGAGAATTAGTGACAAAAAACAATGAAATCTGAAAGAAACCATTAAAAGTATCACATGACTGAAAATATTAATTTTGCTTGCAATAACTTACCACCAATAAAGGTAAACTTTTTCTTAACAAAAATATAAATGACAACTAAGTATAATGAAACATTCTTATTCTAACTTTCATTTACAACTTCAGAACACAGATAATGGAAACAACGGAAGATTATGATAAGCACAAAGAGGACCTAATACTACAGCAAACCAGATGGAAGAAGAGAACTCGTGAACAACTAAAACACAAAATGCAATAGGAAAACAGCACTTTTCTGCATTAAGATAGAATGCTCACCACATCTGCCTTATTGCAGCTACATTCCTCTCTCTCTTTGGGTTAAAGCACAATGTTTTTCATAAGTGTATAATTTCCAGCAGAAAATTTACTCTTTTTCTTCCATCCTTTGCTTTAAACTGTGAAACATAATGTTACTGTCTCTTTTACTCTCTCACACAAAGTATTTCTGCAATCTCATTGTGTAACTGGTATAAGTTTGCATGTTAACTGTCCGAAAAGTGCAGATCTCTAAATTTAATGTAACAAGAATTCCTGGAGCCTTTATCACACAAAAACTTGTGGATTATACGTCTTATAAATGATCAAATCTCTTCGAGGCAACTCTATAAATAATAGTCTGTTAATCTATTTAATATTCTACCAAGTTTGTCATTAACAGCATCATTAACATAAAATGAACAAAAATTACATGTACTGTTCACAACAATGTCTCTTTAAATTTTTTTGTTTTTAAAATTTAGTCTTAATCACATCATGTATGTTGCAAGAACGTGTGTGACCAGTTTCGGTCATATCACATGACCACCATCAGACCTGTAATTTAATTTAGAAAGTAATAGAAACCTTACTAGATTTACAATAAAATAAGTCAAAGTACTTTTAAGGATAAAATACAATAAGACGTATTATACTCATGACATCCTTCAAAGATGGTAGATGGAGCACTCTTCTCAGCTGCTGTGATGTCAACTGGTGCCAGCAAGTGATGAGCATACGCTTTAAGTATGAAGATGCTCCGCCTACCTCTTCTCGCTCCACCTCACATCAACCAATCAATATAAAAATGGGTTCACATAATCGTCAAAATGTAAAAAAAAGTACAATAATAACATAAAAATGGTGTCTGTGTATGTGCGGATGGATATGTGTGTGTGTGCGAGTGTACACCTGTCCTTTTTTCCCCCTAAGGGAAGTCTTTCCGCTCCCGGGATTGGAATGACTCCTTACCCTCTCCCTTAAAACCCACATCCTTTCGTCTTTCCCTTTCCTTCCCTCTTTCCTGAAGAAGCAACCATCGGTTGCGAAAGCTAGTAATTCTGTGTGTGTGTTTGTGTGTTTTGTTCATTGTGCCTGTCTGCCGGCGCTTTCCCACTTGGTAAGTCTTGGAATCTTTGTTTTTAATATATTTTTCCCATGTGGAAGTTTCTTTCTATTTTATTTACATAAAATATTTATGTATAATATCTCCTTACAACCATGGAATTGTATAAAATATCAATTAAAAGATTTAAAATAACTGTACATATGATCTATAGTCAGTGTGCCTTCTATGGGCTAAGATGGCACTAACACAATGGTTTCAAAGTCAACGATGTTGTGGACGTACAACAGAACTTGCAAGTCCTTCATCATGCTAATAAAGGCTTATTATTAAATATTTTGGAGGAGATCGAGATATATGCCCATTATAGAGACGAACTGTCAGTGCTTCTCAATGAACAGCTGGATTTTCGTGAAAAATATTTTTATGATCTCTTTGATGAAATTCTATGAACACATATGTACTCTTGTTCAGAAAATCATAGGACCCAGTTGTATCCATGGCAGAAATGTACCATAGGACAGTACGTAAATATTTATATCACAATTTTAAACTTCCAACTAGAAATATTACGAAATGTGACTCCATTTTTAATAAATCAGTTTTATCACATTTTAATAAAAGACAGACAGACTGAATCTAGCATAGATGTATACTTGCAGTCGAGTCACAACTCATATATCGATATGATGCTGCAATGCCAAAGACCTCCACAACATTGTTGACTTTGAAACCATTGTGGTAGTACCACCTTAGCCCACAGAGGGCACACTGACTATATATCGTCTGTACAGTTGTTTTACAGCTTTTAATTGATATTTTATACAGTTACATAGTTGTAAAGAGATACATAACTATTTTTATGTTATTATTGTACTTTTTTTTACGATTATGTGAACCCATTTTTATACTGATTGGTTGATGTGAGGCGGAGGGAGAAGAGGTAGGCGGAACATCGTACTTAAGCATATGCTCCTCACATGCTGGCACCAGTTGACATCACATCCGCTGAGAAGAGTGCTCCACCTACCATCTTCGAAGGATGCCTTGGGTATGACATGTCTTATTGTATTTTATCCTTATAAGCATTTTGTCTTATTTTATTGTAAATCTAGTAAGGTTTCTGTCACTTGCTAAATTAAATTACAGGTCTGATGATGGTCATGTGATATGACCGAAACCGGTCGCCTATGTTCTTGTAACATACGTGGTGTGATTAAGACTGAATTTTAAAAACAAAAAATTAAAAAAAAAATTTAATCACTGTTCCAAAAATGTTTATGAAAATTTCTCTTTAGCCTGCAAAGGGAAAAATTATGTTTCGATAAAGATCTCTAATGACCTCCTCAGCAAATAAATGATGCAGACAAACAATAAAAGTTCAGAGACAATTCGTTTTTCTATGACTTACACAAATGTCATGTCATTTGTGTTCAGTAATGAAGACCTCTAATTTTTAAAAACAGAGTGAAATATCGACTATGATTTTAAATATATTGGAACACGCAATATTCATATCTTCCTTGATAAATAAAAGCCAATTTAAGAAACTGTTTACCTATCAAGACAAAAAACACTTCTGGAAACTGCACATCAAACACCACACACATATTATTAAAGTCACTCATCAATGAAGACCACAATATTTCAATTATAAACACATCTGCAGAAACAGGTTATAACTCTGACAATTCAAGGCATAAACACAAACCTTCAGCACTCGCAACTTCACACCAAGTCGAGCTTTCTTGTAGCCAAAACGTTCAATTTCCCAGCCATCTTGATTTGATGAGTATGTGTGACAGAATTTTATAAGTGCACGCTCCCATCGTTCTCCTGATACTGATTTCCTTGCTTTACGTAGGAGTTTCACATGCAGTTCTATCAGTGGTTGCGGTACTGAAAATGCAAAATAAACATTTCATTGTGGAGAAAAGGCATGTCCAGCACACATAAATTGAATTACTGAAGTCAGTGTGCTAAAAACATAAAAAGAATAACACATGGTATTCATGTACTGTGGCTCTTGATCCACTTACTGAAACTAAAGACAACTTTTCCATTTAGATCAAGAGCTGTTGAAACTGAATATAATGTGAGCGACATAGTTCTTATTTCTATTTTATCATGTTTATCTTTTAGGTTTTTATTACCTTAATATTTTCATGTACAGTAATGATGATCTTTCTCTCTGTTGGATTGGTTACCTGAAGATTACATACTTTTCAAAACCAGTAATAGCTATAAAAGTTGTTTATGAATGTGCCTGAAAATAAAACTGACAACTGCTGAAGCTCCACCATTGTATGGCTATTAAAAATTAATCTGAATGGTCTGACAGGTTATCCGAACCCTCTCCTGCCAACTGAAAAGCTATTGTGTTAGTTATTGAGATACCTAGATCAGTCTTCAACGAAATATCCAACTTTCAAAGAAAGGATACACAAAAAGTACAGATACACCTGTACTAAGAAAAATTCACTGTAAGTATCACTTATAACCTTAACAACAATGTGACATTCCACAATTGCCAACATCAGCTGCAAAGCGGCTACATTTGAAAAGAAGTGTTTCCAAAATAGTTAGCCTATGTTGATTCCAAATGCCACAAAGTCACAGTAATGTAACAAAACAAAGTGAGAAATTTCTGGAGCTCAGTGTGAGGGTCAAATAACTCGGAAACCTTAGCATACACAAACTGTAACTTCACACCAATGAGTCATATTATCCATTTTTGTGGTCACAAAATGATTTACCAGAAAGGCTACAAGAAATCGGATCTGGGAAAAGTAATCATGCTGATTTTGTCATTATAGCTTATTAATCAGAATATAAATTTCTGTTTCACTGATCAATTTGTTTCTTATGGACTTCTTTCAATTGGTACAGGTACATTTCACAGATTTCATGTTAACATGATCCTATGTAATATTCATACAGTTCTTTGGCTTGGTTGAGTCACTTTTATATCTTTGTATAACAAGTAACTTTAATATGGATGCACAGAAATATCCCAAAGACAGCGAAACAGAGATAAATTGTTTCCAATATTCAACACGAGTATGAAAAAAGTACTAAAACATATTCTAGAGCTCACAGGCCAGCTGTGTGTGAAATATCAGATATGACAGTGAAACATCAAATAGTAACTTGATTGCCAGGACATGTTGATCAATTGTAAAATGCACAATTAGATAATGTGCACATCAAAAACATCACCTGATGGCAAGGAAATTTTGATCAACTGTAAAATGCACCACTAGACAATATACACATCAGAAACTAATCATAAAATGACTTTGAAAACATGAAAATGTTTGTCGCCACAAAACATTCATCCATCTATTTTTTTTCTTGGCTGAGTGTGTTCACATTGCCATGAAGCACTGAAACTTGACTTACATTTCTTTTTAATTTTATTTTTACATTTAGGCTTGTTGTTTTGTACTTTGCAGATAGAATGTCCCTCAAGTGTAGAACAGATACTATCTACCCTAATTGACAATGTTTTTTCTTTGATAAGCTAAAAGCAAGAAAATAACTGTGTACCACGTAACAAAAGTTTTCTCTGACCATGATGTACATTTAGTTAGTGTAAATAAGATAGTGTCTTACAGTCTTAATAATCTAGGGTGGAAACCAATGAGAATAGTTAATGACTCAAGAATAAATGTTTTTAAGAATGTTTACAAGAGATGACATGGATGAAATTTATGATGAACCAAATCCAGACATAAATTTTAATCTGTTCCAAGATAAATATCATTACTTGAATATGCTTTCCACATAAGCTAATCAGAAAGAACATTAAACAGCTATGTAAAAAAAAAACCATAGGCCACTAGAGGGATTAAACTATCTTGTGGAAGGAAAAGGGAAATGTATCTGTTGGAAACTACAAAAACTATTAAAAATTACGAAGAAAACTTTTTAAGAAATCAAGGAACAAGCACATAATGTCAGAAATCAGTAATTCCGACAACATACTTAAGGCTATATGGATTGTAGTGCAATGAGAGACAACATTTGGCCAAAGAAGACGATAACATCACTACTGAATTAAATGAAGAACCATAAATTATGAGAAACAGATAGCAAATGTGTTTCACAATCACTTCTGAAATATAGTAACAAGTACAGGAACAAACAGTTCAATACAAAAATCACAGCAGTGTGTTGAAAGAGCAACTCTCATAAAATTTGATCATATTTCTCCCTCAGAATTTAAGAAAATTATATATATTCTCTCAAAAATAAACACTCATCTGGATATGATGGTGTTTATGAGTACTGAAGATTTGTTTCCATATAATAAGCTATGTCTAATCTGAAATATGTAATGCATCACTAACCCAAGGTTATTTTTCTGCAGAGATTGAAATATGCCATCAATAAATTCCTCCATAAAAATAATGATTGGAAAGATTTCAATAACAACTGAATGTTTCACTACTGATATTATTTTTCAAAACTTCTGAGAAAGTGGTGTATTCCAGAATTGTATCCCACCTAAGCAACAATATCCTCTGTAAATTACAGTTCTGATTTCAGTGTGTTGCTCTAATGAATTTCCACTCACACATTTACTCCCCAAATTTTACAAGTATTCCACAACAGAATAGCACTGGTCAGTATTTTCTGTGACCTATCTAAGGCACTTGACTGTGTGAAACACATAATTCTACTAAATAAAACTAGGTTTTATAGAACTGATGGTACAACCAACCAATGGATAATGTCATATCCAATCAAAAGAATGCAAAGTCGGCAGTATCCTAGAGAAACATCAAGTTAAAGTAATCTTCCGGCCACTGGCGAAGGTTAGTGGTAAAGGACGATCTAGGTCTGTGGAAGGCCAGAGTTTTCAAAATTCCTTGCCAGTGTGGCAAAGCTTACATAGGTCAGAAGATACTGTAATGTGACAACATGCCGTCTAATAAATGCCAGGCATAGTCAAGTTGCAACGGTAGAGAAAGTGGACGCTTATGCCATCTGTGGGCCAGAATCGAAGGCAAAGCGGAAGTGCTTCCGCCTGGTAGCAGCTAAATTAATGAACGCTATACGGGAGACAGTGTATGGCTTGTACTGCACACTGACAGCGAAATAAAAGAAGAATTAAACTAAATAATATTGTTATGTGTAGTAAACATATAAATGTAATATTACTTTAATATATGAAAATGACTAATTAAATATTGTAATGCTATGGTATGTTTAATTGTAAATAGAGAACTAGGCGTAATGTGAAATAATGTTTAGGTGGGGGGGGGGGGGGGGGGGAATCCCCGAGAATGAGAACAGTGTTCAGGTTGGCACGTAATATTGGCAGTAGAAGTAAATTGGCGTAGCTCTGAGGCAGAACAAGTGTTAAGTGGCATAAAAGTGAATGCCGGTGTGTGCTACGGTAACTTTGCTAACAGACCATTTAGAAGTGAGCTGAAAACATATATGGACTTCGTTTATCGTATGGCTACAAGCTAAATGGACACTAAGGCTTGTAAGATGCGGTATTTTAATGGAGATGGACTGTGAGCAGCAAAATAGTACATTTTTCCGCTCTGAAGTACATGGCACTGCATGGTGCAAAGCTGTGTTAATTGCGACGAGTTGCTTGTGCCAACAGCGAGGTGTGAAGGGACCAGTAGCTGCATCCAATGGCATATTGTGATCTGAATAACTGGTGAGGTCCATTGGTGAGCTCACTTTGGTAGCAACGAACTAGAAGTTATCTTACAAGAAAATTATTATGAACAGTGGTTGTTATACCGATGCCATTAACAGCACATTTATATTTTGTGCATCAGTTTGTGTAATAGTCAAACCAAGTTCTCTACAGTGTGTAAAGTTTGGAGGCAATAATAATTTTGTGGTTTAAATTGCATTCCCTGAGTGTAATCAATTGTTTAAAGGAAATAGCTCATTATTACTCCATATCCAGTGATTTCTATGTGCTGCAACATCAGTGAAAAGTTATGGCGTGTGAGTATCGTCGTAGCTATATTACAAGAGAAAATAGTCGGAATTAACGCCAAAATTGCCAGCAGATGAGCAGATGCCGCTTCATGCAACAGATGGAAGATGCCAGATACTTTGCAACCTTAATTACTATCCAGCTCGATGTGGTGGCTTTTCAGTACTTTACCATAGTTAAAAATTACTCGGTTCCATCTGAGCAACGTGATTCACAATTAGTGTTTTCAGTAACTATACTGACAAGCAGATCTATATTGTTCCTTAATTAAGCATTCAAGGAAATTGCTGCCACCACAGTACATATTGTGCCTTCAGCACAATGCAAGCTCAATAACATTAAATTCAGTAATTACAATTTGTGTAGTTCACATTAACCTAAAATAAGTTCAAGTGTTTATCATGTGTTTTTATGTATTGTGAAACGATTTCAGGCTGTGGTATTGTTTTAAATGAAAAATGTCCTCCTGCTAGGCAATATCAAACATATAGAATTAAGTGCTACCTGTTCAGTCACTTCAAAGAGATTATCAGTGTTACTAACATTCAAATAGAGATGTAAAAATAAGTTTGTTGCGTGCCATTATCATTATTTATTCCAAAAATTCCATGTAGTAGTTGGATCACCATTGGGTGTCTATTCAAACCTATTACAAGCGAGAGACGCTTTCCGGAAGTCCGATTCTGCATGGTCTAATAATAATACAGTAAATTCAGGTAGTGGCATCGCACTACGCACAGTACATAAAAGGTGCATTGAACATGAGCACCACACTTGCCTTTCGCAGCCCAGTAAGTAGCTAGTACTGTATTACTGCAGGACACTACAGATTATTCTGCCACAAAAATCTTGGCACTAGCTAAATCCT
Source organism: Schistocerca gregaria (assembly GCF_023897955.1). Taxonomy (NCBI): domain Eukaryota; kingdom Metazoa; phylum Arthropoda; class Insecta; order Orthoptera; family Acrididae; genus Schistocerca; species Schistocerca gregaria. The sequence continues at coordinate 151,867,882 of NC_064921.1, read as the reverse complement.
TTTGGGATTCAGTAATTAAAGAATCTGTGGAAGTTCATCAAGTACAAAATCTTATTAATCAGGATGGCAGCTTTCAACTGGATAAGACTTGGGACTCGGTGATCTCCCAACAGAGGCGTACATGTAGTTTCATCTTTATGCATTCGTGTGCACACCACCGGTGGACCAGTATCTACAGAGGGCGTGGACTACGATAGAGAGTGCTCCTGTAACAGCCGCCAATGTGCATAAGTTTCCATGCCAATTTTTGCTATAAGGCCGACACCATGACAGTTGCCATCTGAAATATTGTGGCAAGAAGTCAACATGACCTGGCTGCAACCCATAGAATATGCTCTAATTTCACTATATGTGGGAAACAGAGAATTTTTGGATGCTTACAAAACTATATTTTTGAAAATTTTCATACATTACAAGAATTGTGGATAACTTATTTCATGGCAAATCAGCGTCAGTGACTCTGTTAATGCCAAAGAATAGATCACCATGAATTTCGGTGTTTATCAAAGCAAATAAATATACTTTTTGAGAATTTTTGGAAGTTTTTATTGTCCTGTGCATAAACTAATTTGTAGTATTAAACAAGCATTTGTGATTTAGTTACTGTAGCAGATATTATAACGAACATACTGTGTCACATTTACTTTTCACTTTGAAGAGTAGTACATGTTATCTACATTTATAGTACATTAACTCTATTTTTTAAGTTTGTTAGTGTCTATAATAAACCTTAAACATTTTAGGGAATTGCCAATTTTTACAATAGTTTTTTTTTCTGTTGCCTTAATAGAAATCTCATTTTGTATTTGCTTCAATCCTTGTAGGGAAGTAATAATTTTTTAGCTCAACAGATGAAAAGATAGTGGGCAGGCCTAGTTTAAAGTTATTCATTGACTGCCCTGTAAAACACTGCATAAGCCACAATGCAGCACCATTGTGAATACTGTTCTCAAATACAAGATGAGTTAGTTGACATTCATAAGCAGCTAGAAAATTCCCCGACTACTGCCAAAAGATTGGCAGCTGCTGTGAATCTGTGTGTCGGCAGAGCTCCTGAGAGTTACATACCTGTAGTACCAAAGATACCTCAAGTACTACCCTCTCCTGTGCATCCCATCACCTCTGCAGGAGGTACAGGCTCTGTCGTCATTACTCGTCCTCTTGGCTGTCAATGGTAAGAGCTTGGCATCCTGTATAGGGAGGATAGGGACCACGGAGGACTCAGGGTGTTATACCTATCCCCCTAACTAACAAGCTCAAGGTGCTGTCCTTCACTGAAACTGAAACTGAGCCAGTGGGATTCACTTCATCCGTTTTGGGGAAACCTGCTTGTCCCATGCCAAGAGGAGGCAAACACAAAGAGGGAGGGATCTATTAATCATCAGCAGTTCAAACATACAGTGAATAATGGTAATCCCCAAGGGATATGGCAGGAAGGAACACAAGATGCACTCTGTGTACATGCCTAGAGGCCCCATTCAACATGACGAAGAGGCTATTGCGGCAGCCACTGAGGAAACAGGGTGCAACTAATGTAACAGTAGATTGTGGTGCACATTGGAACAAATGTTGGAACATCACCTATGCTCTGAAATTACACCGGCATCATTCCTGCAATTGGCAGAGAAGCGTTGAGAAAACCAGCCTTAGGCATGGAGTTTCAACAACGCTCAGAATTTGCAGCATTGCCGTCAGTACTGATTGTCAGCCCCTGGTTTTGAGTAGAGAGGAAGGACTGAACCAAAGACTTCGAGGACTTGTACCACATGGTTGAGAACTGTAGGGTCCCCCTAAGTGGGTCAGATGCACACTACACATCAGAGGCAGATACCCAGGTAGCTGACTGCATGTCGGATACAGACAAGTTTTTTAAGGTGACTCTCTGTCCAATTCCCAATTCAGATAACGATAACTGTAGGAGACAAAGAAGTATAAGCATAAAGTCCAAAAGAATGCCCTCTACAGGTGAGGGTATTAAAATAATTCTAATAGTTAACTGTCGAAGTATTTGTAGCAAACTGCCAGAGTTTGAAGTGCTCTTGAAAACAATAAAGCTCACCTCGAGCTAGGTACAAAAAGCTGGCTGTAACCTTAAACTGTTAGCAGTGAGATTTTTGGGCAAAATTTAAATGTTTGTCAAAAGGATAGGGTAAGAAGAAGGGAAAAGAAAACTGAGGATTTGTTAGATGATGGTCGATTTGACTTTAAGAAAGGTAAAGGCACCTGAGACACAGTTCTGATGTGGTTGATAATGGAACCAAGACTAAACAAGAACTGAAACACGTTCATAGGAGTTGCAACCTGAAAAAAGCATTTGACAATGTAAAATGGTGGAACATGTTCAAAATCGTAAGAAAGAATAGGGGTAAGCTGCAGGGAAAGAAAGGTAAAATACAATACGTAAAAGAATGAAGAGGGAATAATAAGAGTGGGAGATGAAGAACGAAGTGCTCAGATTAAGAAGGATTAAGACAATATATACATGGAAGAAGCAGTGATGGAAATAAAAGAATGGTTGAAAAGTGGAATTAAAATTCAAGGTGAAAAGGTATCAATGCTAAGTTCTGCTGATGACGCTATCCTCAATGAAAGTGAAGAAGAATTACAGGATGTTTTAAATGGAATGAACGGTCTAATCAGTACATAATATGGATTGAGAGTAATTCGAAGGCAGATGAAAGTAATAAGAAGTAGCAGAAATGAGAACAATGAGAAACTTAACATAAGGATTGATGATTACAGAGTAGATGAAGCTGAGGAATTCTGCTGCCTAGGCAGCAAAACAATCAAAGGTGGACGAAGCAAGGACGACATAAAGAGAAGACTAGAACAGTCAAAAAGGGCATTCATGGCCAAGAGAAAGCTACTAGTAACAAATATAGACCTTACTTTGATGAAGGAATTTTAAAGAAGGTACATTTGGACTGCAGTATTGAATGGTAGTGTAACATGGACTGTGGGAAAACCAAAACAGAACAGAATCAAAGCACCTGAGATGTGGTGCTGCAGAAGAATGTTTAAAATTAGGTAGACTGATAAGGTAAAGAATAAGGAGGTTTTCTGAAGACTCGGCAAGGAGAGGAATGTATGGAAAACACTGATAAGGAGATGGGACAGGATGATAGGACATATGTTAAGACATCAGGGGATAACTCCCATAGTACTAGAGGAAGCTGTAGAGGATAAAAACTGTACAGGAAGACAGAGATTGGAATACATCCTGCAAATAGTTGAAGACGTAGGTTGCAATTGCTACTCTGAGATGAAAAGGTTGGCACAGGAGAGTAATTTGTGGCAGGCTGCACCAAACGAGTCAGGCTAATAGGAAATGTAAGTGGTGTATTTGTCATAGTAGACAAGAAACTGAAATCTACTGAGATCAAAATTTAAGCTGCATGTGAGATTGTCTGGGCAAGACTCAGTATCAGGAATGAGCATAAAATGGAAAATGGATCCTTCTATAACTCACCACACTCACCTCCTAGTGTACCCGAAAACTTGAGAGAAAACCTCAGGTCATTTGTTTGTAAGCCCCCCAATCATACTGTAATCGTCGGTGGACATTTTCGTCATCCAACAACCAGTTGGAAAAATTACAGTTTTGTTAGTGGTGAGTGTGACAAGACATCCTGTGAAACATTGTTAAATACCTTCTTTGAAAACTAGCTACAACAGACAGTTCATAACCCCATTCATGATGGAAATAGATTTAATGGCAAGAAACAAATCTAATCTCTTTGAGGATGTTTGTATCAAAACTAGTGTCAGGCACTATGACATGGTTGTGGCAACACTGGCTGTCAAAGTACAAAGAACATATAAAACAAAAAGATATATGTGTTCAGTAAACTAGACAAAAAAGTAGCAGAGTCATATCTAAATGAGGAATTTGAAACTTTCAGCACAGGACAGGAGCATGTAGAACTATTATGGTTCAAGATTAAAAGAATAGTTGACCATGCACCGGACAACTATGTATCCAGCAGAACAGTTTATAATGAGAAGGATCCTAAATGGTATACAGTCACTGTAAGGAAACTTCTAAAGAAACAGAGACTGTTGCATAATAGGTGTAAAACAAAGCATAGGACTATGGAAAGTTGCTGAATGAAACATATTTGGCTGTCCAGAGAGCAATGCATGAAGTGTTCAGTGACTACTGTAGCAAAATATTGTCAAATGATATTCAATAAAACCCAAAGAAATTCTGGCAGTATATAAAGCTGCTGTTAGTGGCACCAAAGTTAGTGTCCAATCTCTAGTGAATGAAACAGGAACTGAAAAAGAGGGAAGCAAAGCAAAAGCTGAAATGCTTAACTCGATTTTGAAATGTTCCTTTGCAAAGGAAAACCAATTTAATCATTGCACCCTCAAAAAGACAAGTGAAATAAATGTTTGTGTCAGTGGTGTTGAGAAACAGCTGACACTGAACAAAGCTCCAGGGCCAGAACAGACAAAACAGTAAGTTGGTATATATTTGCATATTTTCATTCAAAAATGTCATACTGAATAATGTTCTGGGGTAACTCATCATTAAGAAAGAAAGTATTCATTAACTGAATTTTCAGTCGGTGCTCGGTAGAACACAGTAATAACATCAAATTATGTGTCTCTTCAAGCGGATGTGTTGTAAAACCTGTGAAGACTATTTACAACATCAAATTATTTGGTCATGAAGCAGTGTTCGGCTTCTTAGGACATCTTGAGGTGACAATGGAGTGTCACGAACACAGACATCTGTCTTTGCGACAGTCATATGAAGGTTGCCTAAGAAGCTGATAGCCAGTTCGTGACCAAATAAATATAATTTTTACCAGAACATTAGGAACTGTTTTCCTATTTAATGTTAAAGTCTTCATTGCTCAAAGGAATGCTGTAAGAATATATGTGATGCTCAACCACAATGATCTTGTAGCTATTTGTGTAAGGAGTTGGGCATTCTGACTACTGCTTGAGAATATATTTATTTTCTCGTGGAGTTTGCTTTAAATAATCCACTAATGTTCAAGAGGAACAAAAATGTACATAATTAAATACAAGAGAAAAAATGACATTTGTTACTCCCCATTAAAGTTGTATTTAGCACAAAAAGGGGTGCATAATGCTGCAATCAAAATTTTTGATTCCTTACCCAATGATATAAAATGTCTAACAAGACAGCTAAATTAAATCTGAAAACTAACTTAAGAAATTTCTCCTTGAGAACTACTTCTATTCTGTAGATGAACTACTATTGTAGTGTGTAAATGTTGGTGGGTAGGAATTACTACTAACACAATCTGGCATTGTGGTTTCAGTTGCCTGACAATGCAGTCGTGTGTGTGAGCACCATTTGCTTGTGTGTGTGTGTGTGTGTGTGTGTGTGTGTGTGTGTGTGTGTGTGTGTGTGTGTGTGTTTATTGTTGACAAAGGCCAATGACCGAAAGTTTTAATTGTGAAAATCTTTTTGTTGTGCCTATCTGCGACTCAGCATCTCTGCTATATGATAAGTACCAACTTTCCATCTCATAATACTGTTACGTTCCATGTTGGATTTTCCATTGTTTGATTTTTGACACCTCTGTATAGTACACTAAAAAAGTATATGTGTTCAGGAAGTAGCCCTAATTACAAATTAATATGTGATGTCAGTATAAAATGACTCCACTTCATTTCAATGTATTTTGCAAATGATTCATGGAAACTAACTAAACTAAACTACCTTAAAACATGAGGCTGATGTGCATGTTCTATATAGATATTACAATTACTCACTCAGCTTACTTACACTAACCAGTACATTATTATATCACATATTTGTTAATTTATAAATGCAATTTAATTTTGCGTACAATCTTAATACTAATTTTGCACTCTATAAGTACATTTTGGTTTACTACATCATGTTTTATGTCTTCCAAGCTCTTCTGGAGGCACTGTAATAACTTGCTTCCTAAGTACAGAGAAACTTTTTCAACTGTTTTCATCTATTCGGGAAGTTTCTCAATGGGTCCTCTCCATATGGTGTCATCCTAGGGAACATTTGCATTTATTTCCAATTTTATAATATATTAATTTTCCACAATTTGTTTACAGCTGCCCCATCCCATTCCTTACAATGCAAAAATTCTCAGATATGTGTTAATAGTTTCCCTGTGCTGTATGAATGGTACAAAAATTCAGAGGTATGTACTGATCTGATCGCACACCTTTACTTTGGTCCTAAGCAGAGGCTGCTGGGAACTGAAGCTTATGCCTACTCACTACATAGTAGATGCTGAGTTGCAGACAGAAAAAACGAAAAGACTGTCAGAAAATAAGCTTTCAGCCAACGAGACCTTTGTCAAAAATAAACAACATACACATCCACTCAAGCAAACAACTCATGCACACATGACCACAATCCCTTGCAACTGAAACCAGACTCTGACTTCAGTTGCCAAAGACAGTGGTCGTTTGTGTGTGTGTGTGTGTGTGTGTGTGGTTTAATTTCAACAAAGGCCTTGTTGGCTGAAAGCTCACTTTCCAACAGTCTTTTTGTTGTGCCTACTATATGGTGGTAACAACTATCCTTTTCTTAATATTGTTACACTCCTTTCTGGATTTTCGATGGTTAGAAACGAACATCTAAAGGATTAATGACCACAGAAGTGACACAAAAGCTTATAGCAAATCACTGGACCAAGTACAGCCTCTTCATTCAGTTTTGTAAATAATGTTACCAATCACTATGCACAACAAAACACACAGATCAACACTATGTTCACAACTGCCACTTACGGTTATGCAAAATACTATTAAGCACCTAACATTAGAAATGGGCGTAAACATTTTGGAGCAGCGCAAGTTCAGCTGACTTCTATCCATCACAGAGGGCCAAGTAGAAGTGTATGACCAGTAGCGCATGTTAACAGTTTTTTTTTTCTGCCTATTACTCCATTACTGAAATAACTCCATCTAAACTGAGGACAGGCATTGTTGTTCTCCTTAAACTCATTACTCACAATAATCCCCAAATATTTTGTGGGTGCTACTTCTTCCAAACAAGTTTCATCCATGATATTAGTAATTTGTTATCCATCGTCTTTGTCACGAGCATAATAGTCAAGACAGTTTTCGTGAGTCACAGGACTCCAGAGTTTGTCAACATAAATGATATCTCAATCTTTTCCAAATATGTATTAACTTAACACTCATTTCATCATTATATAAACTGCAATTTTTCAACATCATCTAAACTGCTCAAAAATTATTTTGCACCACCTGCATATTTGTAGGTGTGTGTGGACTTCGATTTAAGGGAAAAGGAGAGTGAAAGCTTAAGCCCTATTAAACTAAACAAATAGCTTTACTGGGGAATAAAAAGAAAGTAATAACTAAAATAGCAGCAATTTATTTGAAAGTACAAATCTGAAAATCAAAATTTGCTGCTGTGTAACATCCAGTGCCATACTGCACTCAATCTATTGTAATGTGCTCTGATTCTCGTTGGCATGTTGCTCTTTACGTCTGTTCAACTCTTTAACAGCAGCCTTCCTGAGGCAACAAGTACATTAGGAATGTTCCAATGACAATGTACAAGTTTCCACTGGTCACAAGAATGTTCAATGGAGTTCATGTTAGCAGATGCTGCAGGATACACCATTTGGCTGATTCGTGTCTCCTGAAGGAACACGTTCACTTGGTGGTTCAGTGTACTCACAAATGATCATCATGAAAGACAACTGCCAATGGTCTGACTGTAGCGTACGAGGTTCTTTCTAACTAATGAGCATGAAGTAGTAAAGGTGATTAAAAGCCTCATGCAAACTATCCGCTGGTGTAGACGATATTCCAGTGTCACTTATAATCCATACTGCTTCACAAATTGCAAAGCCCTAAGTTTACATACTTAATTTATCACTCTCAGTGTGTGTATGTTCTGTGAAAGATTAAAAATATCAAAGGTGACACATTTATTCACGTGTGGAAATAGGCATAAAGATGAAAATTACTGACCCATTTCACTCGTCTTGGCGTTCTCTAAAGTAACTGAGAGGTTAATGAAACAACAAATCATCAAGTACTGAAGACAACCACAGCCTACAGAATAATAATCAACATGGCTTTCGAACAGGATGAAGTACAAAAACAGTGATAAATGATTACACTGACAAAACAGTAATCTGGATAACAACAATAGTAGAAATTAATTTGCGATTTTCTAAAGCATTCAATATGGTTAGCTATAAAGTCCTTTCAGATAATTTGGATGTGGTGGGGCTAAAAGGAATAGACAACAAGTGGGTTCAATCATATTTGTAAAACAGATTACATGTTGTGGAGCTCACATCATCTCATGCTAATCATAAAATCAGATTAGTATGCGATTCAAGGGAAGTCGAAATAGGTGTATCCCAGGCTAGCGTGTTAGGCCCCCTTCTGTTCCTCACTTATATAAATGACAATGCACACCTCAGACTCTGCAGCCAAGATAATGTTTGCAGATGACACTAGTGTAATAGATCTCCGCCCAATACAGCTTATTAACAACTTAAATCCTTGGATTCATAGTTAAACATCAACAGGCTGGCTATATATGTGAAGAAAACAAGTGGTATACAATTGGGGAAGATGGATCAAAATCCAGCTCTCTATTTGGTACTTGGCAGAAATGTATGACTGTATGTTGACCAAGACTTAAACTAGAAAGACCATGTAACTAATCTCTTACAGAAACACAGTTCTGCTCTGAGAATTATTTCTAAAGTTTGCTCCTCAGCTAGTGCCAGAATGGCTTACTTTGGTTGCTTTCAGTTCCTTGTAGCTTACAGAATACTTTTCTGGGCGAAATTACTATCCAATGACCCGAATTTTTTTCATTACAGAGATTCATACACAAATCTGCACTGATGACAAGAGGTAGACTTGGTGTCCTACTAACCAATTCTGATTATCATAGTTATAATGCTAACAACTGTGAGTCTCTCTACACTGAACAAGTTAGAACACCGTGCGCTCAAAGACATGTGAGCTATCTTGGTGCCATTCTTTACAATGCACTTTCAACACAATACAGAGATTGGAGGCAGAAACAGCTTCTACATTGGAGTTAGAACAAATTTCTTATTGAGAAGTGTTTCTACAATGTAAATAAAAAAGTTACCTTATAGGATTATCAGGCCCTCATTCATTGTTGGGTTCGTTTAATTCTGTTAGCTGATGTACCATTAGTGCTGTTTTTCCTTCTCTCTCTCTCTCTCTCTCTCTCTCTCTCTCTCTCTCTCTCTCTCTCTCTCTCTCTCTCTCTCTCTCTCTCTCCCCCCCCCCCCCTTCCTTTTTTTCCCCAAGGAATTTATTTGCTTTGGTTTTCTGTTTGCTCTGTTTCGGATGCAGTGTGACACACCTCTGCTGAGAAGGGATCTGATACCAGCCCAATTTCGATGGTAATAGTTTTGGTGGGTTTTGGTATGCTCATGCTTTATACTTTCTAGTAGTGCTGCATAATGTGCTTGTGTGTTTTATTTTCTGAGATGTGTTTTAAATCAAAATTTCATGATTCACCTACATTATTGACTGACTTACTGTGCAATTTGTACTTTTCTGCAGCCTTGTGTAATCTGTTCATGTATTTTCACTTTTTCAGCGGTGTTTTTAATTTAAATTATTATTATTATTGTACTTACTGTGTGCACTTGCAATATTTTGTAATTGCCCTTTCAATCATGTACCAAGTGATGTGGATACACCAGTCTTAATGTACTGCATTTGGGAGGACCAGGGTTGATACTCTGTGCAGCCATCCTGACTTTGGTTTTCCACAGTTTCCCCTTGTCTCTATGGTGAATGCTGGGAAGGTTACTTTGATTAGGCCATGACCAATTTCCTGCCCTATCCTCGCCTCCTACTGTACTATTTTGTTAATGTTTTACTGTATATATTAGCTGACACACGCAGCATTGCCTGGATACTCATTTTGCCAATTTTGTGTTGCAAACAAAAACAAAAAATGAACTGTTTTTGTAATGAGCTATCAAAAAATATCATTTGCAGGCTTTCATGAATCACGAAAACACCTTTCAAATTATGAAACAGCCATACAAAAAAATATGCATAGTTTGCAAATGTACAAGTAGAGTACCCAAATTAAGAAACATGATTCTGGACAGTTTCGGTATGCTGGGTGCAGCTGAGTCAAGTGTCTACAACATGGTTTCGCAAACATCTCTATGGCAATGCCACTTCATAGCTCCATAGATGGCTATCATTTTCACCTACAACCGTTTGTGTTTCACAGCTGAAAGCTGTCAAAAGCAATGCCAGAAGTCAGAGATTACCTAACATTGACTCAACTGTAGGAGTATCTTAGCAGTAAAGAATATATGTATAAAAACTTCATGCATGATGCAGCACTTTTTCATGTATTTCAGTGTTTATGACACCATATCTCTTGAGCTATGTATTGTCAAATGATATATCTGTGTAGGTACATTCAGCAGTATATGCAGATACTGTCAGTGAAATATGCTGCAAATAGAATTAGCAGCAGGAAATAATAACTTTAAACATCGCGCATGATGTGGCGGGTTTTCACGCATCTTAGTGTTTATGGTGTCATTTCTCCCAATCTATTTGTCATACAATGATAATTTTCTAGGTACTGTCTTGAAAATGTGTTGTGAATAGAGTAAGTACAAAAGAAGTCATAAATTTAAACACCATACACAATACGACAGCTCTTTATGTATCTCAGTTTTTATCATATCATATCTCCTGAACTATGTCTGATGCCATGATATTCTTTTGTAGAAGCATTTAGCATTTTATGTGGATACTGCCTGCAGACCCCCCCCCCCCCCCCCCCACCTCCCCAAGAACCATGGACCAAGCCGTTGGTGGGGAGACTTGCGTGCCTCAGCGAAACAGATAGCCGTACCTTAGGTACAACCACAATGGAGGGGTATCTGTTGAGAGGCCAGAAAAACGTGTGGTTCCTGAAGAGGGGCAGCAGCCTTTTCAGTAGTTGCACGAGCAACAGCCTGCATGATTGACTGATCTGGCCTTGTAACACTAACCAAAATGGCCTTGCTGTGCTGGTACTGTGAACGGCTGAAATCAAGGGGAAAATACGGCTGTAATTTTTCCCGAGGGCATGCAGCTTTACTGTACGATTAAATGATGATGGCGTCCTCTTGGGTAAAATATTCCGGAGGAAAAATAGTCCCCCATTCGGATCTCCGGGCGGAGACTACTCAAGAGGACATCATTATCAGGAGAAAGAAAACTGGCGTTCTATGGATCGGAGCGTGGAATGTCAGATCCCTTAATCGGACAGATACGTTAGAAAATTTAAAAAGGGAAACGGATAGGTTAAAGTTAGATATAGTGGGGAATTGTTAAATTCGGTGGCAGCAGGAACAAGACTTTTGGTCATGTGAATACAGGGTTATATATACAAAATCTAATAGGGGTAATGCAGGAGTTGGTTTAATAATGAATTAAAAAATAGGAGTGCGGGTAAGCTACTACAAACAACATAGTGAACGCATTAGTGTGGCCAAGATAAACACGAAGCCCATGCCTACTACAGTAGTACAAGTTTATATGCCAACTAGCTCTGTAGATGACGAAGAAATTGATGAAATGTATGATGAGATAAAAGAAATTATTCAGATAGTGAAGGGAGATGAAAATTTAATAGTCATGGGTGACTGGAATTCGGTAGTAGGAAAAGGGAGAGAGGGAAACGTAGTAGGTGAATATGGATTGGGGCAAAGAAATGAAAGAGGAAGCCGCCTGATAGAATTTTGCACAGAACACAACTTAATCATAGTTGGTTCAAGAATCATAAAAGAAGGTTGTATACATGGAAGAAGCCTGGAGATACTGACAGGTTTCAAATAGATTACATAATGGTAAGACATATTTAGGAACCACGTTTTAAATTGTAAGACATTTCCAGGGGCAGATGTGGACTCTGATCACAATCTATTGGTTATGAACTGTAGATTAAAACTGAAGAAACTGCAATAAGGTGGGAATTTAAGGAGATGGAACCTGGATAAACTGAAAGAAACAGAGGTTGTACAGAGTTTCAGGGAGAGCATAAGGGAACAATTGACAGGAATAGGGGAAAGAAATACAGTAGAAGAAGAATGGGTAGCTTTGAGCGATGAAGTAGTGAAGGCAGCAGAGGACCTAGTAGGTAAAAAGACGAGGGCTGGTAGAAATCCTTGGATAACAGAAGAAATATTGAATTTAATTGATGAAAGGAGAAAATATAAAAATGCAGTAAATGAAGCAGGCAAAAAGGAATACAAACGTCTTAAAAACGAGATCGACAGGAAGTGCAAAATGGCTAAGCAGGGATGGCTAGAGGACAAATGTAAGGATGTAGAGGCTTATCTCACTAGGGGTAAGATAGATACTGCCTACAGGAAAATTAAAGAGACCTTTGGAGATAAGAGAACCACTTGTATGAACATCAAGAGCTCAGATGGAAACCCAGTTCTAAGCAAAGAAGGGAAAGCAGAAAGGTGGAAGGAGTATGTAGAGGGTCTATACAAGGGCAATGTACTTGAGGACAATATTATGGAAATGGTGGTGGTGGTTGTTGGGATGTTTAAGGGGGACTAAACAGCTAAGGTCATCAGTCCCCCATTATGGAAATGGAAGAGGATGTAGATGAAGATGAAATGGGAGATACGATACTGCGTGAAAAGTTTGACAGAGCACTGAAAGACCTGAGGCGAAACAAGGTCCTGGGAGTAGACAACATTTCATTAGAACTACTGACGGCCTTGGGAGAGCCAGTCCTGACAAAACTCTAGCATCTGGTGAGCAAGATGTATGAGATAGGCGAAATACCCTCAGACTTCAAGAACAATATAGTAATTCTGATCCCAAAGAAAGCAGGTGCTAACAGATGTGAAAATTACCGAACAATCAGTTTAATAAGTCACAGATGCAAAATACTAACGCATATTCTATACAGACGATTGGAAAAACTGGTAGAAGCTGGCCTCAGGTAAGATCAGTTTGGATTCCGTAGAAATATTGGAACATGTGAGGTAATACTGACCCTACGACTTATCTTAGAAGCTAGATTAAGGAAAGGCAAACCTACATTTCTCGCATTTGTAGACTTAGAGAAAGCTTTTGACAATGTTGACTGGAATACTCTCTTTCAAATTCTGAAGGTGGCAGGGGTAAAATACAGGGGGCGAAAGGCTATTTACAATTTGTACAGAAACCAGATGGCAGTTATAAGAGTCAAGGGGCACGAGAGGGAAGCAGTGGTTGGGAAGGGAGTGAGAGAGGGTTGCAGCCTCTTCCCAATGTTATTCGATCTGTATATTGAGCAAGCAGTAAAGGAAACAAAAGAAAAATTCGGAGTAGGTATTTAAATCCATGGAGAAGAAATAAAAACTTTGAGGTTCGCCGATGACATTGTAATTCTGTCAGAGACAGCAAAGGACTTGGAAGAGCAGTTGAACGGAATGGATAGGGTCTTGAAAGAAGGATATAAGATGAACATCAACAAAAGCAAGACAAGGATAATGGAATGTAGTCGAATTAAGTTGGGTGATGCTGAGGGAATTAGATTAGGAAATGAGACACTTAAAGTAGTAAACGAGTTTTGCTATTTGGGGAGCAAAATAACTGATGATGGTCGAAGTAGAGAGGATACAAAATATAGACTGGCAATGGCAAGGAAAGCATTTCTGAAGAAGAGAAATTTGTTAACATCGAGTATAGATTTAAGTGTCACGATGTCATTTCTGAAAGTATTTGTATGGAGTGTAGCCATGTATGGAAGTGAAACGTGGACAATAAATAGATTAGACAAAAAGAGAATAGAAGCTTTCGAAATGTGGTGCTACAGATGGATGCTGAAGATTATATGTGTAGATCACGTAACTAATGAGGAGTTATTCAATAGAATTGGGGAGAAGAGAAGGTTGTGGCTCAACTTGACTGGAAGAAGAGATCAGTTAGTACGACATGTTCTGAGACATCAAGGGATCACCAATTTAGTATTGGAGGGCAGCATGGAAGGTAAAAATCGTAGAGGGAGACCAAGAGATGAATACACTAAGCAGATTCAGAAGGATGTAGGTTGCAATAGTTACTGGGAGATGAAGAAGCTTGCACAGGATAGAGTAGCATGGAGAGCTGCATCAAACCAGTCTCCGGACTGAAGACATCAACAACAACACTGCCTGCAAAATTTATTGCAAATACAGCTAGTAGCACACAAGTTATACAATTAAATGCTGTGCATGATGTGGTAGGTTTTCAGGCATCTCATTTATCTCCTGAACTATGATAGGTAGGTGATTTTCACGCAAACAGTGATTGTTAACTGACAGTAAGGGATATGTGTTCCAAGTTTGGCTGAAATCAGTGCAATGGTACACACACACACACACACACACACACACACGCACACACATATTTATAATATGTATGGAATATTTCTGTAATGCTTACGAAATTTCTGATATTATTGTACTACATGCTCTCTAGGTGAATAAATAAATAAATAAAATAGATTGGAGGATCTTGTCTCAATGTTGCACAGTCCTCGAATTATCCTCAAGACTGTTAGAGATGTCTGACATCTGTAGATGATGCTAGCCCAAATTACACCTGCCCACCTCGCTACAAAACCAGTGGAACTGTACACACAAATCTGCATTAGTACTTAGCTGCCACCACACTCTTCTATTACAGTCATCAGGTGTCAAAAAAAGTTCTGCACTGTTAGGAAGAGAGCCTGATGCCGCTGACATACTTTAATACAAAAATAATCCTCAAAGCTTTCTCGTTTTCTATACAATGGTTAAGAAAACAGTATTGGAATACCTGAAGTTATTTAAACTTTCTCATATTGTCCACATTTTCTACATACATCAGTGCTACCTCTGCAAGGTTTTATCACATCCCTGTGTACTGAATCATGATCTTCACTATTTTTTGTATTCTGTGACTGAGTGAACTTGATTTTAGCTCCTGTTTAGCAAGGTTCTGAAACGGTATTTACAGAAAAGCTCATGACATGACACAAATCAACAGTGATCTGCCTCCTGTTTTCTTCAGCATGCTTTTACGTGGATGCTGTTATGTAGACCTCTTGCATTCTATAAATAACTTTCATATACCATGCACATATAGTCCCTGTTTTTGGCTGTTTTCTCTGTCCCACTCTTGCCAAATACTGTTCCACAATAGTATCTGTACTGTTAGCTGCTCCACGTAGAACACATGCTTAGTTGATGCTGCATATTTTCACGATTTTTACTGGGATAAACTTACGCTGTGTCACAGGATTGAGAACTGTATGGTACCATCAAATGGGTCAGGTATGTACTACATATTAGAAGTTGCTATCCAAGCAGCTGACTGCGTGTGGGGGTACATTAAGTTTCCTCCCCCCCCCCTCCCCCCCCACCCCCCCTCCCCCCCATGAATTCCAACAAAGACAGCTGCAGGCGGCCAAGAAGCATTATTGTAAAGTCCACAAGTAAGTCCCCTACAGGTGAGAGTATTAAAATCCTAGTAGATAACTGCTGAAGCATTCACAACAAAGTGCCAGAGTTTCAAGCACTCCTGAAAATAGTAAAGCTCACATTGTACTAGGTACAGAAAGCTGGCTGTAACCTAAAGTTGATAGCAGTGAGATTTTTGGGGAAAATTTAAGTGTTAAGGACAGGGTAATGGGAAATGGAGGTGGTGTATTTCTCACAGAACACAATAAACTCAAATCCACCGAGATAGAAATTTAAGCTGCATGTCAGATTCCTTGGGTAAGATTCAGTGTCAGGGGTGGGCATAAAATGGTAACAGGTTCCTTCCATCATGTGTCATATTCCCCTCCTGCTGTAACCGAAAACTTTAGAGAAAACCTTAGGTCACTTGTAAGTTCCACAATCAAACTGCAATCATTGGTAGAGACTTTCATTATCCAACAATTAATGGGGAAAATTACAGTTTTGTTAGTGGTGGGTGTGGCAAGGCATCATGTGAAAAAATTACTAAATGCCTTCCCTGAAACTACCTGAACAGATAGTTCATAATCACACTCACAATAGAAATATACTAGACTAAATGACAATAAAGAGACCTGAACTCTTTGGGGATGTTCCCATCAAAACTGGTATCAGTGACCATGTTGTAGATACAGTGGTTACCAATGTATAAAGGACAACTAAAACAAATAGAAAGATATGCATTTTCAGTAAACTAGATTTAAAAAAGGCAGTCATTCTAAATGAGGATCTTGAAACTTTCAGCACTGGCAGGAGCTTTTAGAGGAACTATGGCTCAAGTTAAAAAAAAAAAAAAAAAAAAATAGTTGACCATGCACAGTATAGATAGGTACCCACCAAAAGCTCATAATGGGAGGGACCCTCCACAATATACAGTCACTGTAAAGACACTGAGACTACTGCATAATGGGCACAAAACAAAACACAGGACTATAGATAGAGAGATCCTGAATGAAACGTGTTTGGCTGTCAAGAAAGAGTTTACAAAGGAAAAACAATTTCATCTTCATAGCACTGAAAGGATGGGTGAAATAAGTGTTAGTGGTGTTGAGAAACAGCTGAAATCATTAAGAATGAATAAAGCTTTGGGGTCCAATGGAATCTCTATCAGATTCTATACTGAATTTGTGGCTGAGTCAGCCTCTCTTCTATCTATAATCTATCATAGATCTCTCAAACAAAAAACCATGGCCAGTAGTTGGAAGAAAGAACAGGTCACACCCGTTTACAAGAAGAGTAGTAGAAGTGATCTACAAAATTAACATCCAATATCCCTAGCACCGATTTGTTGTAAAATCTTAGAACATATTCATAGCTCAAACACATGAGCTATCTCGAACAGAATGACCTCTTCCATGCCAAACAGCATGGATTCTGAAAACAAGGCTCATGTGAAACCCCACTCTCACTTCCCTCACATGACATACTGAAAGCTTTGGATCAATGCAGTCGGGTAGATGCTGTACTTCTTGCTTTCTGAAAAACATTTGACTCAATTTCACATTTTTGTTTATTATCAAAAGTATGATCATATGGGGTATCAAGTGAAATTTGTGACTGGATTAAGGATTTTTTGAAAGGGAGGATACAGCATGTTATCTTGGATGAAAGGTTCTCATCAGATGTAGAAGCAACTTCAGATGTGCCCAGGGAAGTGTGTTGGGATTCTCGCTATTCATATTGTACATTAATGACCTTGCAGATAACAGTATAATCTCAGACTTTTTGCAGACGATGCAGTTATCTGTAATGAAATACTGTCTGAAAGATGCTGTACATATTTTCACTCAGCTCTCGATAAGATTTCAAAGTGGTGCAAAGATCTGAAACTTGTTTTAAATGTTCAGAAATGTAAAATTGTGCACTTCACAAAATGAAAAAAAAGTAGTACTGGATGACTATAATATCTATGAGTCACAGCTGGAATTGGCCAACTCATACAAATACCTGGGTGTAACAATATTCTGTGAAGGAAAGTTGCCACTCACCATGTAGTGGAGATGCTGAGTCACTTCTTTTTGTTGTACCTATCTGTGATTCAACATCTCCACTATATGGTGAGCAACAACTTTCCTTCTCATAATATTGTTACATTCCATCCTGTATTTTCCGTTGTTTGAAATACCTGGTTGTAACACTTTGTAATGATATGAAACAGAATGATCGCACAGGCTTGCTTGTGGGAAAAGCAGGTGGTAGATTTCGGTTTATTGGTAAAATACTGGAAAAATTCAATCAAATTACAAAGGAAATGGCATACAAATCACTTGTGCAACCCATTCCACAATATTGCTGAAGTGTGTGAGGACCCATACCATACAGCATTAGCACAAGATATTGAACATATGGCCACAGGTATGTTTGACCCATGGGAGAGTGTCACAGAGATGCTGAAGAAACTGAACTGGCAAGATTCTTGAAGATAGAAGTAAATCATCAGAGAAAACCTACTTAAAAAGTCTCAAGAACCAGCTTTATATGACGACTCTAGGAATACACTACAACCACTTACGTATTGTTTACTTAAGGATCAGGAGTGCACGATTTGATTAATTACAGCATGCACAGAGGCATTTAAATAATCATTTTTCCTGTGCCACATATGTGAATGGACAGGAAACAATCCTTACAACTGGTACAATGGAATGTCCTCTCTGCCATAGTGGTTCACAGAGTGGAGGTGTAGATGTAGTATTTTAAAGGAAGTATGAAATCAATGCATCATTACTTAAGTATCAATTTATACATATTTTTTAAATCTTTTGCTTTACCTTTTTTGTTTGTGTGTAACCGATAACACATTTTAACAAGCAATCTGTTTCCTCTTTAATATATGAATTTGCTTATGATTATTTCATGTCACATCACATTTTTCTGGTGACATTTCTTTAGTACTGTGTACAAAGTATTTGCTTAATAGCTCCTACCGAGCTACGGGTTATGATGGCTCATTCATTATGTTACGAACATGCCAAATTCCCTATCACACCAATAATAGTTTTTCTTCATTAAACTCCTCATCAGTAACTAGATTCTTTGTAAGTTCTTTCACTTTTGTTACACATCTGCTTTGTACCAAATAACTATTTATTATTCCTTTGCAATCAAATTCAAATTTAATACACACATGCATTAACTTTTCCATCGTATTCCTCTCCAAATTGAAAAAAATTCTGACAGTGTGTCCAATTCTAATATCATACATAGTCAGTTTCTTTTCTCTGTTACTTATACACATTTTAACATTCTTTCTGAATTTTTTGGAAGTTTTCTTGAACTACTGGTAGAATCGGTATGATTGGCATTTATACACTTACAGCTTTTTGCCACCCAAGGACTTCGTATTCTCTACTTACTATAGTTTCAAATTACTACAATATTTTTATGTGCAAACACATCCTTCTATTCATCTTCATTTAGGGATGCTTTTCACAGTCTTTTTTTAAGCCACATATAGTATATGGCTACAAAGTGAAGTCACTGTTGGATGTATTTATCTGTGCCTCCCTGTCAAGAAAAGTTATTCCACACTGACTTCAATCTCATATAAAGCTGCACCATGTTATCTGCAAGCATCATACATCCTGATCCCAAAATCATTTCCAATGTAGTCTTGTCCCTCCATTTCTTCTGTGAATGATCAGCATGTAGCAACATATAAATTTTAAGATTTGTAAGTAGCTTTCATGTAACTGATTACTCATTCCATGCTGCAATGATAATTACAAATACAACTTATGGAACATGTAAGTAGCTATCTCAGCATACTTTTTAAAATATATTGTCATCTCTATCACTTTAATCTTTTAAATTCCAGCAGGGGGGAGGGACTATTTCTTCTTTCAATGCATATTATCTTTTCTCATATTCATCATTTTACTTCTAAAGAATATTTCAATAAGCATACTTGTACCTGTAACATTAATTTAAAAAATTCATGCACAAGTTACTCTTGCACAAAGTATCTTGTGATTTATTTCTTTATTTATTTTTACTCACTTTCTTCAATTATGTGACATTACAGGTAATTCCTTTTCGCGGCTTTTGGTGATTAATTTATTTTCAGACACTTTCTTCAATTGTGTCACACTACAGCTGTCATTCCTTTTTATGCCCTGTTACTGGCCATTCAGTACAGTACACACATATCTCAAAGCATTCAGCACTTTTTTTCTTTTTTTGTGAAAAAGGCAAATGCACAAGAAAGATTGTCCGTACCTCTCAATTTAAGCTCTCAGTGAGAAGAGCAGTGGTCAGTGTGGTAGCAATAAATATTAACAAACAATAGACTGCCACTTTTCATCAAGTTATCTTTCAATCCTACACATTTTGATTTCACTGAAGGATGAATGAAAGTACCTACGATCTACGATGAGACACTAGCCAAATGCATGGAAATCTTAGCAAAAATTCTGATCATAAACAGTTTTATAAACATTTGGGAAAAAGATAAAAAGTAGGATGGAAGGCTTGATACTGATGTATGTGCATGAAATGAAATTTATATAACAGATTAGATACAGTAAATAAAAAATTAGGATTACAGAACTCTACATGCTCCATGACTCCGAGAATTCAGCAAGCTGGGAAGCGTGTATTTTGTTGCATTTAACTCTGTAGCATGGAATCAAAACAGACAAAATAATGATAAAAAGTCAATAGTTTTCTAAAAACAAAGGAAAGTGCAGTACAGAGAGACATCACGATTGACAAATAATCCAGGATTTAAGTTATAATCTCCTGTCAATCAATTTCATTAGGATGGGTCATAAATAAAACTGATAAAGTTTCTACCCTTGTTTCTTACTTGCCTAAAGCTGGGGTTAAATCTGAACCTGCTGTTTTGTGTGTGTATATGTGTGTGTGTGTGTGTGTGTGTGTGTGTGTGTGTGTGTGTGTGTGTGTGTGTGTGTGAACACACACATCTGATGAGCAATTAATAACCAACATTCTCCTTTTAAACATCCCTGTCCGACACTTAACAACTCCTCTATGCGGCGACCAGCAATATATCCTAGTTTACATTGCCATAATGTACTTTAATATACAGGGTGTCCCATTTATCTTTACCACCCTAAATAACTGTTTGTCAGGTGCGAATTACAAAATGTTTCAAGCAAATGTCCTTTAGCTGTCAATCAGCATGATCGCCTTCGTTGTAGCTTCTTTTTTTGTTTTTTTGTTTTGTTTTTTACAAAGATATGAACAGCGGTATGACTTTCTTAAATGGCACCCTGTATTTTTTATTCAGTAATTCATTTCCTCTCCTAAAGACTTATTCAGAAATGTATCACAGTGTACCATTCACTGAAACACAATGTTATTAATTATATAACACAACATTGACACTCCCAGCACTCAGTGCAGGTACCAAGGTATGGAACACATCCACGTGCTGACATTGACAGAAGACAAATACAAACATAAGTGGAATTAACACCCATCATTTCATCAAACATCTTCAGTTGAAGAGTTGTGTGAGTAGAATGTACACCAATGAAGAGAAGGTACAAATGCTACTCATCTATGGGGAATGTAAGTTAGCAGAACAGTAATTGCAATACTGTTTTCTTATGTATCGGTACATTTAGTACAGTAGTTTAGTCCTTTTACATACTGTTGTGTAGAGTAGGCATACAGAAAAGGCTGTCCTTCCTACAAACTGCATTGACATAATGTCTCTTTTATTATTGTTGTTGTTCTTGAAGGTACGCGAAATGCTACGCAGGCAGCGGAACTGTACAGAGAGCAATATCCTGACAAGAACCCACCTTCCCGATGGATACTTTCTCATCTTGTTGCGACGTTTCAGGAAACGAGAAGTTTCAACCCACGACAATGCAATCATCATAGCACTCGCGCAGACGAAGCTGCCGAAGTTACTGTTCTCACTTCCGTTGTTATGAGTTCACATGTGAGCACATGACAGTTGGAACACAAGATTGGCATTCCTAAAACCAGTGTACATCATATTATTACACGTCACCGGATCCATCCCTACCCTGTTCACCTATATCAAGAATTGCATGGGAATGATTTCCACTATCGTATACAGTTCTGTTAGTGGGCACAGTAGCAAATCGTTGCCAATCTGAACTACTTCTTACATGTTCTATTTACCAATGAATGTTACTTCTCAAACAAAGGACAAGTAAACACAAGGAACATGCATTATTGGTCCAGCGACAACCCACTACGGCTTAGACAGGTGGAACATCAGCGTCAATGGAGAGTTAACGTCTGGTGTGTGATGCCTGGTACAATTATTGGCCCTTATTTCATCAATGGTAGTCTAAACAGCACAGTGTATGCCAACTTCCTCAGACAAACTCTTCCACCTCTTCTGGATGAAGTGCCGCTAAGAACCAGAATACTTATGTGGTATCAACACAATGGATGTCCAGCACATAGTGCCTTGTGTGCACATTGTGTTCTGAACTGACGGATTGGTCGAGGAGGAACAGTTACCCGGCCTGCTAGGTCTCCTGATTTAAATCCTCTGGAGTTTTTGCTTTGGGGGTGCATTAAAGATGCTGTCTATCACAATATTCCAATAACTCCAGAGGACATGCAGGAACATATCGTGGTTGCTTGTATTTCTCTTCAGCAGGCAACACTGGAAGCAGTAAATAATTCTTTCATTCAATGAGTGCACCCGTGTATCTGCATCCAGTCACCACTGTTCTACTCCAGGGCAATGGTACAGTAGAGTCATTTTGTGTTCACATTTTTACCTGGTTTTCATTTGTTTTCTGACAACTCCAGCAAGTGGATAAGTTTGTGATCCCGGGCTCAAAGTCAATGTTGTGTTATGCAATTAATAATGTTGTGTTTCAGTAAATGGAACACTGTGATACATTTTTGAATAGGTCTTTAGGATAGGAAATGGATTACTGAATAAAAATTACAGGGTGTCATTTAAAAAAGTCATACCGCTGTTCATATCTTTGTAAAAAACAAAGCTACAATGAAGACAATCATGCTGATTGATGACCCCCTGATGGCTAAAGAACATTTGCTTGAAACATTTTGTAATTTGCATCTGGGCAAACAGTTATTTAGGGTGGCCACAATAAATGGGACACCCTGCATACAGCCCTGTTTTAAAATATTCAAATTCATCACACCCAGACCAAAAAAATTGTTCCTTTGCTTGGATCCCAAACAAAAGGGACAAAACTACAAAGTCATCATTCCCTCATTCAAGTGACAAGTCCATGGATAATGGTGTTTCTAACCAAAAGTAAAAATGTTTTCTTTAAACAGTGCTCCACAGCTTTGATGTATTTAATGAACAGGATTATGGAAAACATCAAAGGCCGCTGTGATGTCTGGGCTCTTTATTTGCAATAAGCAACGAATGTTATCGACAAATGATCTCAGGTTGATTCCACATTTCCAGATGGCTTTTGACACAGTTCCTCACATGCACATTCTAATCAAATTGAGCACATATGGAGTTTAGCCTAAGTTGCATGACTGAATTTGTCATTTCCTGTTACTAGGGGTCACAGTTAATAGTAATTGCTGGGAAGTCATTTAAAGATACAAAAGCAGGATCGGGGGGTTCACAACGAAATGTTATGGACCTTCTGCTGTTGTCAATCCACACAAACAATTTAGGAGACAACACAGTTTGTCTGAAAATTATGCTGTTGTTTAACTTCTAGTATAGTCATCAGAAGAAGAAAACCTGCTCAGCAAATGATTTTGACAGGATATCCATATGAAACGAATCACTAAATTTTGATTACATGAGAAATCATACAAATTTAAAGGCTATGAATTCAACTAAAAACCACAGAATTACAATTACGAATAACTTAAATTGGAACCATCAAATAAGAAAATTTAGCATGGATTGCAGCGTTTTAATGGTAGAACATTTAGATGATGTGGCAAATCTACTAAAGAGAATGCCTACACTATACCTGTAAATATCATTCTGGTGTATTGTAGTGAAGTGCGGGATACTTCCCGGACAGGATTGGTGAAAGTCATCTTAAAAGTTCAAAGAATGGCAGCTTGCTTTGTATTATCACAAAATAGAGGACAGAGTATCATGGATATGATAACCGAGTTGGGATGGTAATCATTACAGCAAAGGCATCTTTCAATGCGGCAAAATCTTTTCACAGAAGATTGATCACCAACTTTCATCCACATCTACATACGTACACAGCCAGCAACCATATGGTGCATGGTGGATATTACCTTATACCATTGCTAGTCATTCACTTCTCAGTTGCACTTGCAAATAGAGCAAGAGAAAAACAACTGTCTGTGTACCTCCATATAAGCCCTAATTTCTCTTATTTTACCTTTTTCTCAATACTGCTCCATGAAAACAATGTCCTCTTCTCTCCAGAGGTTCCCGTTTGAGTTCATGAAGCATCTTCATAATACTTGTGTGTTGATCGAACTTACAGGTAACAAATCCAGCGGCCTGCCTCTGAATTGTTTTGATGTCTTCTTTTAATCCGAATCGATAGGTTGAGCAGTACTCAAGAGTGATTCACAATAGCATTCCATACACAGTCTCCTTTAAGATGAACAACATTTTCCTAAAAAAATCAAGCATTTGCCTCCTCTACCCTATCTTTATGTGCTCTTCTATTTCATAATGCTTTGCAAGATCATGCCCTAATATTTGATTGACATGATCAGCACTCTACTAATGCGGTATTCCAACACCATGGTATTGTTTTTCACACTCATCTGCATTAACTTACATTTTTCTACATTTAGAGCGAGCTGCCATTTATTACACCAGCTATAAATTTTGTCTAAGCCATTTTATGTTCACCTACAATCACTCAATGATGGTACATTCCTGTACATCACAGCATAGTCAGCAAACAGCCACAGATTGCTGCTCACCCTGTCTGTCAGACCATATCTTTATATACGAAATAAGATCAGCTGTATAACACTTCCCTGGCTCACTCAGGATGATACCCTTATCTCTGATGAACACTCATAATCAACAACAACATACTTCATTCTGTTACTTAAGAAGTCTTTGAGATACGCACATCTCAGGGAATATTTGCCACACAATTGTAACTTAATCATCAGTCTACAGTGGGGCACCATATCAAACGTTTTCTGGAAGTCAAATTCCAAATGCCAAAATATTTTGTTGACTCCCATCTCTTCTGCTTCTTTTACTTAGCATTAAACCTATTTATCACAGGGGTCCATTGTACTCAAGAATTTGGTAAGTTTATTTTTCTTAATTTTGTGACATATCCCCTTCCTGTCACCATAGCCATTAGTTTCCTAAGAGAGGAAAGTCACGAGTGCCACGCGGTTAAGAACTGTGTAAACTTCATTCTGCATACGACTGTATTTTAACTGTTAGTACTTCCTGAGGCGGAAATTGGGGGCCTGTCCGGTACTTGCCTGAACAAGCTTGAGAAACCTCCTAAAAACCAATGCACCAGCCACCGTCTTTAATTTGCGGCATGGATTTAAGCAAGGTATGACTCACCCTTCGATCTCATAACCTAGAGAGCTGCACGTTGTGCTATAAGAGTGAGTTGTTGACTTCCACCTATGTCGAGATAATATAAGAGACAGCAGAGCTTTCATGGAAAGATTTAGATATTCATTTTTCACGTGTGTTACTTGACAGAGAACAAGTGACAAATCATTTGAAAGTGTTTCCTTGAACTCTCTGCAAAACACTTTAGTATGAATTGCACAGTAATCATAAAGATGGAGATGGTTTGAAAACCACAGATAATTACAAGGCGTGGTCCTATTGGCAATAAGAATGCCCTTGCCTTTCTTGGGACAAGAGGATCATTCTGTACAAGTCGTTAGCTTATGGGTGGGGGGTGGGATGGTTGTGATGACAGACTGATCTGTAGCTTTGCCCAAGAAATAGGATTGATTGGAAGGTTGTGAGTTGGAAAACCCAATGAATGTGACACTACCAAAAAAACCTGGCTGTGGTGACAGACTGACCAGCAGCTCAGCCTGTTTGAAAAATATCGCCAACAATATCACGTTATAGTTGCTATATTGCTTACAGCATTTCCCACATGTTTCCTATGTCATTGGTCAAAGCCGACGACTTGTATTGAACATTCCTCTATACCCTCTTTCTCCGACTGTTCAACTGAACAGTTACAGCAGGACTTACAATTTAACATCAACTCCATGCCTTGATGCAACTTGATAGTTTCCTCATTGACAAATCATTACTACAGACAAAACAAATGCAAGTAACAGAAAAAAATCCTCAATTCAACAAGTGATTGAATCCTGAACATTTAAATCACACTTATCGTCCGAATACCTCAATTTTTCATTGGCAGACAGTACTATTATAATTCTAGAGTTACTTACTATTGTTATTTATTCAGACCATTACTTTTGGTACAAATGGAGAACAATGTGGGTTGTCTGTTAAGCACTGTACGAACAAATTGAGCTTTTTGCTTAACAGAAGAACAAATAGTTCAGAAGTGTGAACTGCACTGCAGGTGGTAATGAGTTACTGCCTCAATCGGTGTCACCTGTTGAAACATAAAAACTGCACATACACTAAAAAGTGGACATAAAAAATGCATTCACAAACTGCGCTGGCTTCCTTATTCATGTATTATATATAATTTTGAGCATACCAATAATATTTTTTTAGTACTGCAGCTGGTTAATTTACTGGCTATTACTTTTAAAACCAGTTGAATTTTAAGTAAGATGTTGTGTTAAATTACTGGCTGCCAAACCAAACACATGGCGCTCTTACAGACACGTAGATTTCAAAGAAAAATTTTATTCCAGAAGAAGAACACTATTAAGAAGTTTTTTAGTGAAATATATACTCCGGTTCACGTTAATACCTTTGTTATGAACACGTCAATAAAATACAAAGCACTTGTCCAGATTTGACACAACTCAAAACAATGTGTATAAAGAACGCAATATGCATGCAAAGTTTTAATAATAATTTTAAAAAAGGAAAAATATGGTCAAAATATGGTCAATCAATAGTGAGTACGAAAAGGGCATAGAAAATTGCTATTGTAATCAAAGGATGTGACTGGCTCAAGTAGCATCAGTATGTTTACAAACAGAACAATCATAACATTACTTAGGAAAACTCCTAGACTGATTGCTAATTATATATATAGTTATTGGAAAAATATTTTCAAGCAGTAGATAACTGACAAAATCAGGCAGTAAATATGTACATTCGTTTCTTTCGGTTTTGTTTTTGTTGTCGTTCTGGATATAGGTTAGGGTACACATCTGTCGTAAATACACTAACCTTCCACATACATCTTAGTTATGAACATGGAGCACAAAACGTCAACTGTGTCACTGTGAACAGATTTGTGCCCAGTTATCTTGAGAAGGTATTTTGGTTCACCTTCAGTTTTTTAAATAAGCCCCGCCATAATCTCTACAAATCTGTCATAGCAGAAGTCATTACAGCATTTTTAATAGTGTAACATCTGTAACGCTGTGAGAGCAAATAATTGGTCGAAATATTAATAGATTTATAAAACGTAACAGTATAACGGTATTTTGTTGCATTTCTGCCGCAAAATAATGCTCAAACACTGAGAAACTCTAACAGCACACAGTACTGACGCTTTTGTCAAAGCACAAATAATTAGCGAAACTATCGATTTTACTTACCTTCTTGTGTATTCTCTAGCATTTCTTGAAGCTCTGAGATATTTGGGTGTGTTATTCCACATGACTTCGCAAATCTTTCTAAAAATGAGCAAATGACGGCAAAATTTGGGTCAGAACCACAAGAGGCTTCGCCATCCGACGCCATTTTCACTTACATGAAGCACAACTACGATACTGACAACAAGATTTTCTGGATATGCATCTCTCGTCGTTTAAACATTCCCAGATCAGGATATTCATCACAAAATTGAAGACTTGCCAAACCGAAACACTTGCTGAGTGCGGCTCTACAAAATACACAAAAATTTAAATATCAACTTCGCTCTTTTTATACGTTAAATATCTTTGTTTTCAATCTGCTAAAGACAAGTTCAATTAACGCTCCTGCAACGCTAACGTCAATGTTTTGCTCAACTAGATTGATTATATTGTATAAAGCAGCTTTAATACACCAGATAAAAACAACATTTCCGGCACGGTAGCTATGATCGATGAAACCCGAATAGCCACCACTCTCCTCATTAGAATGAGGGAAGTTCAACATAACGCACTTGTAGATAGTTTTGGGAATGGCTATCTGTTCAAACTTAAAACTAATACCTTAATGTGTTCAATACAGCTACTTCTTATTGATCCTAGAGTTTTTTAATAACAAATATAGTGTAATGTCCGTCATGTCAATACATGCAATCCAAGGCCGCTCTGTCTCGCACCTCAGATTTAAATGGTTAGAACACACAGGGAGGATAAAACACATGAGATATTTCAATTCAGAGTCATCATTCTACACAAGGAAGAAATGAATTTACTAGAGGTAAAATAGCTGGCATACTAGTTAAAAGAACGTATATATTTGAGTTTCCCGGTCCTGTATACCGTACGAAAGCGCAATTCTTTTAGGATAACGCAATGCGGCACTCTTTCGTCTGAATCATTGCAGAGAAAGCGAAACACACACGAATCTCTGGTTATTAAATGTGTTAATCGTTTTGACAAGTTGTGTATATTCAAAAATCTACGTTCCTATTTCCCCCGTCCCGAGAGCGAAGAGAACTTGAAAAGCAACTATTCGGGTGCGCTATAAAACTACCCGTATCACTTCTTACTTCCGTCTGTCACCTGAAGAATATTGTCTAACCAATATTATTACTGACGTGTTTATTTTGTCGTCATTTGACCATCATTACCGACGCGCAAGTCGCCGAAGTGATGTCAAATAAGAAGACTCGCTATAGGCGGCCGAGCTACCTCATATTCACGGCAACAATACCCTACGATCATATCATTTATTATTTCGGGATACCTGTTGCATCAGCAACTGCATTCTCCACGCTTGGATTCCCCACCTGCGTCATTGACAACGTTCTTAAACAAGAAAGAGTGATAATTCCATATGATTTCGACTATTCTCCGGCACTGAACGCCGTGACCTTTTTAAATCATATTTTCTATGAATTTATTTATTTCCTCCTTTCACCCGCAAAAAATGATTGTGTTAGGGTACACATTACTCTCTTCTGTACAAGATACTTTGACTCTTAACATTTGTTTACAGTGGGATATGTGTATGAGACATATTGTGGAATATATCAATGAGAAAAACAAAACACTGAGCCTAATGAGCTTCTGAAAAGAAAAAGGGATTAGAGCTATAAAATACAAACAAAATTTAGGTAAAATTTTTTATTACAGAAGCAAATCACTACTATGCAAATGGAAGAGGTACTGAGCAGCTTCAGAGGCTTCACTTTGATAGTGGTGAAGCGATGCAAGCAGAGGTGAGGCTGTAGCTCCATCAACAAAGTCAAACATTATACAGCAACTGTATCAACAAACTGGTCTCTCATTGGGAGAAATGAGATCATCACCAGGGTGACTATGTTGAGCAATAAATATTAGATATGAACAATTAAGAAGTAGAATGTTAATAATCTTTTTTATTTAACAAAACTTTAAGAATTTTTATATAAAAAATTTGGAGGCATTACTTTTCAGCACACCCTCATATATGCTGACCCATTAAGTTCAGATCATAGAAGAAAAATGTTGTATCACAGAACCCCAAACAATACCTATATCATTGTGTGTCAAGAAAAATTAGAATTCTGGGAAGAAATTTTTAAAGCATTGTAGGTGGAAAATACTCCTTTTGTAAACTGCTGGAGCAGCACACAGTTTTAACCTGACAGGAAGTTTCAGATCAGGACACCACACTGCTGGAGCGTGAGAATTTATTCTGGAAACAAATACTAGTGACTACCAGCAGACCTCTATTGTTTCAGTTACAGTTAACTACTTTCACTGAAAAATGCCTACATAATCATGCAAATATTAAGCTACCAATTGAGGGTAAACAGCAGTAGTTTAATACAACTGAGAGAACAAAACTTTTTTTCAAAAGCAATTTGCCTTCTTATCTGCTACATTACATTTAGCTGGATTAGTGCACAAAATGAAGACCACTAGCAATAAGAGGAATCTCCATGTACACACGGGAAAACCATTTGATGTCACTCTAAATCTCCAACACAAGGAAACAGCCTATGAGACAATAAGAAAACCACACCCCTGATTAATAGGCTTCAGGACCAGACGGCATGTATACAGAATCTTATCACATGATGAAAAACTACGGATATCTAGGAAAAAAATATTTGTAGTCTTTACAGTATGTATCACAGATTTCGACACTATTGACAGAAAAAGACTTTTCTGAAAATTCAGCCTATTAATTGGTGACACACGCCAAATAAAGAAGGTACTTTCAGACACCCTAAGATACAACTACATCCAGATATCTTATGATATCACCATACCCAACAATTTTACACAAAAAATGGAGTACCACAAGGAGACTTAATTAGTCCAACACTGCTCAACATCACGACAGCAGACATAACAGAGATCATCATGAACAGTATAAAGTAATTGGATAGATAAACCTTTTGTCTAAACTACTATCCACTGTTGAATTATCCTTATTATCCAAGGCTCTCAATTTCAGCTCTAAACCTGCATTTAATCATACCGCTTCTGGCACCTCTCTCAACCAGTCACATGGTGCAATCCTGTAAACATCTCTATGGCACAGTGTTGTCACAGTTATACAGCAACTTTTGCTTGCACCTGCAGCCATTAGCACTACACAACTAAAAGCTGAAAATAGCAATGTTAGTTGTCAGGTATCCTCTCATACCAGCTCGATTATGGAATTAGACTAATTTAACACAGTTTTGTATTTGCACATTGTGCAGGTTTTCATTACTAATAAAATTTAGCTGGCATAAGCACAGATAGTATTCAGTATGATGATAGTATATTGTTAATACAGGGCATAGGTTAAGTTTCTATGAGTTACTTCTCTTTAGTTATGGACATCTTGACTTGAACCACATCTCCTATTTAATGGAACCTACAAAAAAAAGAACAATGAAAGGGTTTGTTCTCTTTAAATATAATTTATTACACTATTGAAACTAAAGAAAGCTGCTGTTTGTGATAATACCAATATTGAAATCAAAATGTGACCACAGCTAGTATACTTACTATGTAGCTCAATGTGACTACTGGAACACACCTTGAAAATAAATTTTGATTAAACCAAAATAGCCAATATTGAAATTTACAAAATAATGGCTATTAAAAAATAGCTCAGAGACTCTTCTATGTAATAGTGTTGGGGGTGCAGCCACTGTTAATTGTCAGGATAGTCATCTCTGACACAAGATGGTGTATGCAGGATGATGGGTTATGTTGTAGAAGCAACACAATGGTCATGAAGTCACAAGAGCTCAATTACAAAATACATTTTTTATCAGTAAGACACTCATACAATGGTTGATGGCAGCAACGTGATGGCATGTGTTGAATCCCTGTCAGCATAGCACAAGGTAGTGTGTTTGGCTGTGGCAGCATGTGGCCATCAGGAAGATAGGCAGCAAGTGCCCATGTGTTGGCAGCCTGTCAGATGTGTGGCATGCTGGTGCAAAGGCCTCAAACCCAAGACCCCTTGGAGATGACCAGATACCGGATGAAGTAACCCTTGAGATGTCTTCCTCTTGGTGGCTCTGGCTTGAGTCTGGGAATCACCAGGTCTAGAAGCAGTTTGTATACCAGAAGATGAAGTGGCTAGATGTAGATGAAGCTTACTTGCCTACATGATACCATCAAATGGTTTGGAGTAGGACTCAGTGTCATAAGTAGTGAAAGACGCCCTACTGCTAGGGTTTGAGTGGCAAGTTTTTATTGTGGCTGTTTCCAACTTTGTTGGTTCTGGAGCACCATTGTGTCAAATCGGGGCTTTGCATCATGCTGTTTGAGTATTGTGCCGCCATTGACAGCAGGATTTCACAGGCAGATAGATTGCCCACCTCACCACAGGTTGTGAAGTTTGCACAGACAGGCATTGCCACAGCAAGCTCAAGTCAGCATAGTATTTTAACATTCTACTGGAACCATTATCATAATGAGAAGAACTGCCATTTTTAACGATCTAATAAATTTTCTAATTTGCTTGGAAGTTGTAGTATGAAAGCTAATGCCTGTCTGTGGTGTGCATGGTTTCTGATAGAGTGAATATAAGGTTTCTGCAGTTTCTTGTTTATTACAAGATTCCATGATTGCTGCCACCATAAGGAATTAATCACTAATTTTCACACCCAGTGTTCTCAGTATGGCATCATTTTTGTCACAGCTATTGTCTAGGAACTAAATTTCATTCATTTCAGTTTTTTAGTTCTTTCATGTTTAATAATGCTCCATATAGTTTATGCTTTATTTCTAAACTCTTTTATATTTTGTGTATTTTCAGGTTATTTCCTCATACTGTTGATAGATTTGAGACAAAGTTAATCAGTCTTGGAACAAGCCATATCATATTCTGTTCCCAGTAAGCTTTTTATGTAAGTTAAGTAATAGAGTGAGGGACCTAAACTACTGTGAGGGAGCTCTTCATGGAATAAAAGGAGCGTACCACAAGGAAGACTCTTAACTTCCTGTCAGTATTATAGTGCCAGAATGGTCCATTGGTCATGGACACTGTTAAATAGTGGGATGCCAATTCAAGATAGTGAGCAGGGCATTGGGTGCAAAGAACAAGTTACTCAGCAGTAGTGGAATCAGAAATACATAAATATCAACATCATACTTTATGTAGCAAGAGCTCATTCAGTAGTGAAGATGGCATCACACTGATGTGCAGCCCCAAGTGGCAGATTCTGACTCAGGAAAACACAAGGTGGCACATTTGGTGATAATCAGGCACATTCTGACTCAGGAAAACACAAGGTGGCACATTTGGTGATAATCAGTGTGAGAATGCTGGGCAGAAAGGTGGCCTTGACAGATTTTGAGGAGAGACCAGTTGGATGGTGCTCATGTAGACACTGACACCATCGTGTCTAGGAGCAGCTAGCAGAAGCAACAGCAGCAGCTACTTGTAGATGAGGCTACTTGATTGATATTGAGCTGATGGTTGCAAGCTGTAGTCCTCATTGTAGGCACAAGTCAAAGACAGATACTACTAGGTAAGAAGTGGTAAGTATTTATGGCAAATTTGCTCAGCTTTAATATGACGAAGCCACCTCTCTGGTCACAAAGGGGGCCATTATGGTGCAGCATCAGCAGCACAGCATGAGGTAACTCTGCTTACAACTGCAGTGGGCTGATGTCTTGCAAAATGCCACTTCAACATTATTCTGGCCCTCAGTGGAATTTCAAGAGCAGCATGCTGGACAGCCTACCTGCATATTGTGAACTCTGCCAGAAAGAGTGTTGGCACAACACTCCTTCCACCTTTAAAAGATTCATCCACTGAATCCCCAGGCTGCTGCTACGTGTGTGATTTACTTCAACGTTACATAATACATTTTACATTTTCTTTCTGTACCTATTTACACATTTCACACTAACTGTCTTCCTGAGAGTCCATTCCCACTCGCAATGTATGATGCCTGGTGTACTCATGAGTACTCAAACTCCAAGGACTGACACACTCAGTCGGTATATGGTAGACAGGGAGATCAGAAGAGTGGTCGGTTCTCCACCATAGACAGACAGAGGCTGCACAAGTGAGTACCAGACTGAAGATAGTACCCAATGAAGGGAATCCCATCACTATGATTTTGTGGTGATATCTATTGCCTTACTTGTTGAGTATGTTGGAACATTTGTTCCATGCTAATGCACCCTTTCTGTGTTGCTACAAGCTCATCCAGAGTACTGAATAAGAAGAGATTCAAGGCATCATTGAGAAAGGTCAGGTTCCTAGCTGGCAATCTTCCTAAGATTTATCAGACAAGCACAGTAGTGGATACATGGGAGTCAGAAGTGCAGCCCCTGTTACACTTGCTGGAACCAAAAAACTGGCCCTGAAATGTCACAATTCATCCTGTTTTGCAGTATTCTGCTGCAGAGAAGTGTAGCTGTAAACATTTCGTATCTTCAGATCATCCACAGCTGTAGCAATTAGTGACAACTAGCACTGGATCATACAATGAGTGTGATTACCAAAGTACAAAATACAAAAAAAAAAAAAGATGTGAAATCTTATGGGACTTAACTGCTTAGGTCATCAGTCCCTAAGCTTACACACTACTTAACCTAAATTATCCTAAGGACAAACACACACACCCATGCCCAAGGGAGGACTCGAACCTCTGCCGGGACCAGCCACACAGTCCATGACTGCAGCACCTTAGACCTCGGCTAATCTTGTGCGGCTACAAAACACAACAAAAACGAGTAGAAAGATAGACATGTCCAGTAAACTAGACAAAAAAGCAGTAGTTTCATATCTCAGTGAGGAATCTGAAACTTGCAGTATAGGACAAGAGCATACAGAGGAACTAAGGCCCAAGTTTAAAAGAATAGTTGACCATGCACTGGATGGATATGTACTAAGCAGAAAAGTTCATAAAGTGAGGGAACCTTCATGGTATACAGTCACTGTAAAGAAACTTCTGAAGAAACAAAGATTACTGCACAATAGGAGTAAAACAAAGCATAATGCTATAGATAGAGGGATGCTGAATGAAATGCATTTGGCTGTAAGAGAGTAATGTGTGATGCCTTCAATGACTACCGTAGCAGAATATTGTCAAGTGGTCTTTCACAGAAACCAAAGAAATTCTGGTCATGTGTAAAGGATGTTAGTGACACCAAAGTTATGTCCAGTCTCTAGTAAATGATACAGGAGCTGAAACTGAGGGTACAAAGCAAAAGCTGAAATGCTTAATAATAATTTCAAATGTTTCTTTACATAGAGAAACCCAGGAGAATTGTCTCAATTTAATCCTCCTACCACTGGAAAGATGAATGAAGTAAGTATTAGTGTCAGTGATGTGAAATAGCTGAAATCATTAAAACTGAACAAAGCTCCATGTTCCAATGATATCCCTGTCTGATTCTACTCTGTATTTGGAACTGAGTTAGCTCCTCTCCTAACTATATCTATTGTAGATCCCTCAAACAAAAAACCTTGCCTAGTTCCTAGACACAAAAAAGGTAGTGAAAGTGGCCCACAAAACTACCATCAAATACCCTTGACGTAGATTTGTTGTAGAATCTTAGAATCTACTCTGAGCTCAAAAATTGTGCTGTGTATTGAACATAATGATCTCCTCAATGCCATTCAGCTTGGATTCTGAAACATTGATTATGTGAAACCCAACTCACATTGTTATGACATGACATACTGAAAGTCTTGATTCAAGGTAGACAGATAGATGCATTTCTCGATTTCTGGAAAGCATTTGGTTCCGTACCACATCTATGCTTATTTTCAGAAGTATGATAATATGGGGTATCAAGCGAAATTTGTGACTGGGTAAGTGCTGTCAGTCTACGAAGGAGATTGCTTACAAATCACTCATGTGAACATTTACAGAATATTGCTCAATTGTGTGGGACCTATACCAGATAGGACTAACAGGGGATATTGAATGTATTTAGAGAAGGGCAGCACAAATGGTCACCAGTTTGTTTAGTCTGTGGGAAGACTGTCATAAAGATACTGAAGGAACTGAACTGAAAGACTATTGAAGACAGACATAAACTATCCTGAGAAAGTCTACTAATAAGGTTTCAAGAACCAGTTTTAAATGATGATTCTAGGAATATACTACAGCCACTTACTTGTTACTCACATAGGGATTGTGAGGACAAGATTGAATTAGTTACAGATCACACAGAGACATTTAAACAATCAATCTTCTCATGCTCTTTATGTGAAAGGAATGGGAAGAACCTTAATAACTGGTACAATGGGACATACCCTCTGCCATGCACTTCACAATGGCTTGCAGAGTATAGATATTGATGTAGATGTAGATATTCTGTGTGGTTCTGCCACCTGGTAATAATGTTGTGGCACAAGGACTTCCTGTGGAGACCCTTCTGCTCTTGTCCCTTCTGGAAACTATTCTATGAGGAACATTTCATACATAATGCATATTACTGTGAATTGTCTGATGCAACAACAATGAAAATTACATCACATGTAGTTGAGAGATTGAGGAAGAAGCAAGTGTTTTTTTCTTTTGTTTCTTTCCTTTTTACTCTAACACAAAATAATTGAGAGGTAGAAAACGAACATCGAAATCTCACATGGCAAAAACCTGACAGAAATACAGTGTGCATTAAGTGAGGTTTGTGATGAGTTTACAGTAGACCATAGTATCATTTCAAGTTGTGTTAATCATTATCATAGTAGTCGTATGACTACAGAGCTGGAAGGCCAAAGCCATCAACAGATGAATGACTTGTGAAACTTGTGGAAGATGGTTTTGAAGAAGATCACAGTGTGACATGTGAGGAACTCTCTGAAGAGCCATGAGAATTCTCTCAAGATCAATATTCCATATTCTGACAAATGATTTGAACAAGAGAAAATTTCCTGTGAGATGCATCCCACACTGTATGAATTCAGAAGAGAAACAGAGTCACCAGGACAAACAATGATTCAACCATGAAGGTCAAGAATTCTTATGTCAAATTGTTGTTATTGATGAAAAGTGGATTAGAGACTCTGAACAAGATTTGAAATAACAGTATAATAGGTGGAGAGCTTCAGATTCTGTATGTTCAAAAAATTTCAATGGGCTCAACCAAAGTTCAAGCAAATGATGAGTTTGCTTATGATAACCAAGAAATCATCACAGCAGAGTCCCTTGTGGAACAATGCACAAAACTGACCTCAGTTGCTCAAGGCTGGGTCACTCATTCTCCTCAACAATGTCCACCTGCTTATCAGCAATGCTGTAGCCCAAATACTGCAGGAATGTTGATGGGTAGTGTTGCCGCATCCTCCCTACAACCTGGACGTGAGTCCACGAGACATTGACTTGTTTTGTTCTTGAAATTCTGAAAACCTATGCATGGATGTCATTATCTTTCTCTGAAGGAGCTTTCTGCCACTATTTGCCAAAGAATTTTACACATGAACGGAAGTGATGTCCTGGATGGAATAATAGAGCTTCCAAGACATTGGGATTCAGTCATAGAGAAACAGGGAGAAGGACTTTAAAGAGGTATTTAAAAAATTAGTAAGTAAAAAAAATAGTGTACATTATTTATGAAATGTCCCTCTTATTTCACATGGCCCTGTTGCAATTTTGATCATCCTGGATGGATCACCAGACAAAAACCATTCAACTTCTACAATCTCAACAGTGCTGCCCTGCATGCCAACTGTGCATTACTTCCTTTTGCAATGTTCTTTGCCAAAGATAGCAGGTTATGTTATGCCCTCCCTAAACCTACAACCCAAAAAAACTCGTAGCTCTACTACATCACAATCATATAATAAAATAGACAGTCATCATCTCAGATACACTGTGAAACAAAACAAACTCCCAAATTACTACACCAAAAAATTGCTAGAATCAATTCAATTAAACAAACCACACGATGTTCTTCAAAACCATTAACCCACCAGAATAAAACTCATCCACACTTGATAACACATAACACTGTACCTGTTAAACCAAACTTGAATGCCTACCTGTAACCATATTTTAGCATAACCACCCACATGTTTAAAGCCTTTTGTATACACTCAAGCAAAAAACAAAATAAAACAAGGATCCCTTCATAATTTGTGCAACAAATACTTTATATGCTCTCATTCCCATTGTACATGACATACAATGCACAAAAAATGTGCAAACTTGCCAGTGTACTTAAGTTCGAACATTAATGCACTGACCCATTTGGAGTGTTTTAAAGTTGAATAACATTTACAGACTTTCATAGTGGCCAAGGTCATCATCTTCTGAATAGACATTGTATTAAAGAATGACAGATTTGTAAATCTTTTGTACCTGTATATATTTCTACATTCAGATTTCCTGTTAGTTACTGACACTGCAAATACAGCAACAAAATTATGTATTATTTTAAATATTTGATAGTAGATGTAGAAAAAATTAATATCTGAATTCTCTGTTCATGAAAGACATTTGTTCCTTGCTCCTGTATCCACTAAAGACCCAAACAGTGTGCAAGGAAGTCATACCTATAGGTGCTACATGCTCACTGTCTATCTCCTACACATGCACAATACTCATGTCCACAAAACACTTTGCTTTATTTAATTCATAATTCTCTCCCAGTATCTCAAACACACATAAGAAGTTTGCTGGCAGATCTGTTCCTGTGCTCACCTATGGCAGTTTCTCAGTACCTTTCAATACTTTGTCATATTAGTGCACACTCCAATGCAGAGTGAAAATTTCATTCTGGACGTTTTATTATGCTGATTGATCCTTAGTGCTCTGGCATGCAACTTACTTGCTTCAGCTTTCATGACAACAAACCTTGTGTCAGAATGACACTGACAATTGTTTTCTCCAGATAAAAAGATGTTCTGAGTTCTGCTATATGCTCTTCAAGATCAGTTTTAGCATGATGTCCATGTAGAAATTCTAACTCTAAGATTACACAGTGTTCATCTCCTAATATGAGGCAAGACTTGGAAATGTCTTGCTTCCACCTGAAAATTTAAAATCACCAAACCCAATGAATGTACTTCCTTACCATCTACTCTGTATTACTTATACCAGGGAGGGTTTAACCACTCTTTGCCATGAGGTCCCAACTTGCCACAGATATTTAAGAACCTATGGGCAATAAGAACTTGAGTTGCCAAAGTTCCACCTATGCACATGTTTGAGGTGTGGTAAAATTCATTGGGAGCACTGTTCATTGTCCCCTAATGTTTCCATTGTTGTTTGAAAGTTTATTTTTCTCATTTTGCAACCCTTGAGTGTGATAGTGAAGTTATCTAGCCACATATAAAAGGTGTAGTCAAAGCCAAGTTAATTGTATGACGTTTTCACTGGCCACCCAATTCTACTGTGATAGTTCTAGAGTCACCCAAAGAAAGTCTATGGTCAGTAGTGTGTAGATGCCCAGATCATGCAATACTAGTTGGAAGTGACTTCAACCTACCAACTATAGAATGGGATGTCTATGGATTCGATGTTGAGGGGTGGGAGTGAGGGTGGGGGGAGGTGTTACAGACAGACAGTCATGCTAAATATATTTGAACACATTTTCTGAAAACTGTCTTGAGCAACTAGCTCAGCAGCCCACATGCAAAGAAAATATCTTAGACCTTGTAGCTACAAATAGGCTGGACTTTATTGACAATGTCAGTATACAAATGGGGATTAGCAATTATGATGTCATTATATCAACTGTTATTATGAAAGTCAATGAATGAGTTTAAGGAGTCTAGGAGAGTGTTTCTGCTAGACAGAGCAGATAAGCAGCTGGTAGCATCTCACTTAGACAGTGAACTGACATCACTTAGTTCCAGTAAGATGGATGTAGAAGAATTATGGGCAAAGTTTAAGCAGATTGTAAATCTCTGGAGAGTTATGTGCCTAGTAAGTGGATAAAGGATGGAAAAGATCCCCCATGGTTTAACAATAAAATTCGGAAGATGCTGAGCAAGCAGAGATTGTTGTACAATTCATTTATTCTTTCTTCACCAAACAGGATCTAATAACCCATTAGGACTAAATGGAGATATCGAAAAAATTCCATTTCACCCATACTTTACTTTCAAGGATTTTATTATATTTGTATTACTAACATCATTATTATGTAAATAAAACAGAAAGAAACTTCCACATGGGAAAAATATATTAAAAACAAAGATTCCAAGACTTACCAAGCGGGAAAGCGCCGGCAGACAGGCACATGAAAAAAACACACAAACACACACACAGAATTACAAGCCTTCGCAACTGGCAGTTGCTTCGTCAGGAAAGAGGGAAGGAGAGGGAAAAATGAAAGGATGTGGGTTTTAAGGGAGAGGGTAAGGAGTCATTCCAATCCCGGGAGCGGAAAGACTTCCCTTAGGGGAAAAAAAGGACAGGTGTACACTCGCGCACACACACACACATATCCATCCGCACATACACAGACACAAGCAGACATATTTATTGCCTTTAAATATGTCTGCTTGTGTCTGTGTATGTGCGGATGGATATGTGTGTGTGTGTGCGCGAGTGTACACCTGTCCTTTTTTTCCCCTAAGGGAAGTCTTTCCGCTCCCGGGATTGGAATGACTCCTTACCCTCTCCCTTAAAACCCACATCCTTTCATTTTTCCCTCTCCTTCCCTCTTTCCTGACGAAGCAACTGCCAGTTGCGAAAGCTTGTAATTCTGTGTGTGTGTTTGTGTGTTTTTTTCATGTGCCTGTCTGCCGGCGCTTTCCCGCTTGGTAAGTCTTGGAATCTTTGTTTTTAATAACATCATTATTAATTATATTATGCTTAATTAATCCTTTCCTCCTAGGAGATCCAGATAATTTTGTACCTGCTAACCCATTATTAACACCAGTTCATATTCAACCAGAATGATAATTCTTATTTGCACATGCAATTCTATGATCAGTTCCTAATAAGTAGGAAGTATTATTGCACTATTATTATCAGTTAGAATCTTAATAATTTTACCATTTTATAATAAAACGCCATTCCAAGGTATCCAATTCTTTCCTATTAATCAGATTTTATTCTGAATCATAGTAGTTGTTGTATGTTTATTAACATGAATTGGTAAACGACCAGTTGAAGAGCCTTACATTATAACAGGGCAAATCTTAACAATCATCTACTTTACATACTTCTTAATTAATGTCCATGTAGCAAATGCATGAGATAAGTTAATTAATGAATAATAAGTTAATTAGCTTAGGAAAAGCATATGTTTTGAAAACATAAAACTAGAAGTTTAACTCTTCTATTAACTTTTCTTAAAAAATTTCTCTAAATAAATGAGATAAATAAAATCTTTAAACCAACAAAGAAAATAAAAAAAATCTAAGATAAAGGTAAAAAACTTTTTCAAGCCAAGTATATTAATTTATCATAACGGAACCGTGGTAAAGTACCCCGAACTCAAATAAAGCCAAAGGATATAATAGCAAGCTTAATAAAAAATATAAAAGAATAAAAATCACCACCTAAATAATTAAAGCTAATAATATTCTTATAAAAACAATTCTAGTACACTCAGCTAAAAAAATTAAAGTAAACCCACCTGCACCATACTCAATATTAAAACCTGAAACTAACTCAGATTCACCTTCGGCAATATCAAAAGGAGTACAGTTAGTTTCATGAATCAGCATAGTTTTAGAAAGCATCACTCATGCGAAACTCAGCTTGCCCTTTTCTCAAATGATTTACTGCAAACTATAGATGAATGATAACAGACAGATTCGATATTTCTAGATTTTCAGAAAGCGTTTGACACGGTGCCCCATTTCAAGCTGTTAATGAAAGTATAAGTTCCCAGGTATGAGAGTGGCTTGAAGACTTCTTAAGTAATGGAACCCAGTATGTCGTCTTTGACAGTGAGTGTTCATCAGAGACAAGTGTATCATCAAGAGTGCTCCAGGGAAGTGTTATAGGACTGCTGTTGTTCCCTATATACATAAATGATTTGGCGAACAGGGTGGGCAATGATCTGTGGTTGTTTTTGTTGATGATGCTGTGATATACAGTTAGGTATTGAGATTGAATGACTATAGGAAGATACAAGATGACGTAGACAAAATTTCTAGTTCGTACGATGAATAGCAGGCAGCTCTAAATGTGAAAAAAATGTGAGTTAATATGGATGAATAGGAATAACAAACCTGTAATGTTCAGATACAGTATTATTTATGTCCTGCTTGGCACAGCCAAGTCATTTAAATATGTGGGCATGATAGGTAGCTCTAAATGTGAAGATATATGAGTTAATGTAGATGAATACAGTATTACTAGAGTCATGTTTGACACAGACAAGTCATTTAAATATCTAGGCATAATGTTGCAAAGCTATACATAATGGAATGAGCATGTCAGTACTGTAGTAGAGAAGCTGAATGGTTGACTTTGGTTTATTAGAAGAAGTTTAAGTAAGAGTGTTTCATCTGTAAAGGCCACCACATATAGGATACTGGTGTGAGTACTGCTCAAGTGTTTGAGATCTGTCCCAGGTCGGATTGAAGGAAGACATTGATTCAGTTCAGAGGCGAGCTGCTAGATTTGTTGCCAATAGGTTCAAACAACACATAAATGTTATGGAGATGTTTTTGGAACTCTAATGGGAATCCCCTGGAGGGAAGGTAATGTTCTTTTTGAGAAACACTGTTGAAAAAATTTAGACAACTGACGTTTGGAACTGACTGCCATACAATTCTGTAGCTGTCAACATACATTGTGCATAAGGACCACAAAGATAAGATAAGAGAAATTAGGGCATATATGGAGGCATATAGACAGTCATTTTTCCCTTGCTGTATTTGAAAGTGAAACAGGAAAGAAAATAACTAGTAGGGTGTGTCACATGCTGTACGGCGGCTTACAGAGTATCTATGTACATGTATTTGTAGATATCCTCCATTCTGGCCAGAGTCCTGTTCCCATATTTACTATGTTGTGGCTAGTGGCAGTCTGATTGTATGTGACCTAAATATCCTCAGTGGTAATATTTGAGGTCTGTGGAAAAAATACCTCTTCTATTCCAGACTTTGTTACAGCATCTATCTTTTCTAAATCCCATTCCTATGACTCCAGCTAAGTCCTTAGGAAATTGTGCGCATACTGTTCTTGACGTATTAGGTGGTAATCCCCACATGAAAGGTTTTCTTCTTGGAAAATGATTCAACTTTGTCATCACTCCCCAATAACTCAAAAGTACTGGCAGTGAGTTTCCTTATTCTATCCATGAACCCTTCAATGGATTTTCCCTGTCACTGTGATACACCACTTAATTGCTCCCTATAATATCTACAAGTATTTTGCCTTCTAAATTGCTGCACTAAACCTTACCTCAGTACTTCAAATGTTTGAGCATTTGTTAGGTCTTCATTGGGTCATCATATATGTTTTTGCATTTCATTCCAAACATAATTTGGCGATATGTAACAATTGCTCCTCTGACCAAAAACTCAGCACTGCAGATGTCGATTGTCCTCAAAAGCCAACATATCCTCTACTGTCTAACCCACAAAACGATCAACTAAGCCAATGATACTAACACATAGGATGGATAATGATAAACTGGATGAGAATCTGTCCTCTTTCAAAGCATCTGACTGCGTTTACAAGTCTTCATTAACTGCCGTCATCTGAGTCACTTGATCCAGCAATTACTTGTAATGTAACATATCATTTTGGTGAATTGATGTATTGCACAAGAATTTACCAAACAGATGAATGATGATCACCACTATAAAAAGTTTATTTTCATAATGAATTAGCATGACCTACTGTTTGTTTGTACATTTTATTTATGCAAATTTATTATGGAATAAGTGGACATAGCATATCTGCAAGTTGGGAAAGCAATAGATACCATACCACATTTGTGGTACCTGTTTATTGTGTGGTTTACTCTGTGTTGTTAAGTCCTGCCTTGGAGATATGGTACAAGCCAGGGAGGAAGAGTAGACATTACAACACCTGTAATATCTTGGGGACAAGATAAAACTTGTTATATGGTTACTCAACTGAAATCTGTTAAATAAGAAAGACCATTTTTGGACACAGTCCTTATCAGTGCATCCATGATGTTCCAAATAAAGAAGCAACTTTGCAATGTATAGTCATTGTAACCAAGAGTACAAAATATGATACATTGTTAATGAGGGTCAACATATTTATTTTGAGAATTGGGTGTTTGACTGTACCCTTAACTTATAGCAGTAATTGCAGCACTTTGAGAAACAAAGTTTGATCAGA
The DNA here is from genome assembly GCF_023897955.1 of Schistocerca gregaria. Classification (NCBI taxonomy): domain Eukaryota; kingdom Metazoa; phylum Arthropoda; class Insecta; order Orthoptera; family Acrididae; genus Schistocerca; species Schistocerca gregaria. The sequence goes on along the minus strand of NC_064921.1, from coordinate 151,824,474 downwards.
AGGTATTGGCAAGTGTGTGGAAATAATAAGGTGAGTAAGACTGAAGAGGAGTCATAGCTCCCAATTGGACTTTACATCACCATCCAGTATGACAGTAAAAAAGCAGAGGAACAGTGCATGTGGTGAGTGGTGACAACAACCCAGAACAAATTTGGCTGGGAGTAAATAAAATTGATAAAGAATAGGAACAATGACCAGAAGTATGAATTTTTGAAGAAAATTGGAGATTTTGGGATACAAAGATTTGCTGGAGTCTATGACAGCCATCATGGATCAAGCCGCAGCTCATCAACCTGCAGCAACAGAGTGTCAATGGTGCACTCACTTTCTGTTACACAGACTGACCTACACACTGATCATGCTTCCTGTTGTCATCTAGTGCCGGCAAGATTCTGCTGAGTTGCTTAAAATCTGAGTCGATTACGTTCAAAAATTTTTTGGTGGTGGTGGTTGTGTTATATGATAATGTTCAAGCAGTTTTGCAACCAGCATTTGTGGTATACTACAGTGGTGTAGCTTGACTCCCTACAGTATTAAGCTGAGTTTAATTATGCTCTTGTTGTTTTAGACATTTTATGTGGCGATGAGAAGAACAATGTGGATGCGTCAATATATTTTAGAACATTTAATGCACCATTGAGTAATAAGATAAAGGTGTTAACTCCTAGTATAGAGACTACTAAATCCGAATTAAAAAAATGAAATAAAAACAAAAAAATTACACCTGAGCACACAAACACAACACTCAAGCACACAAACATGATAGTCAAGCAAATGAATACCAAACTTGAAAAGCATATCAACAGTCACATAAGGAAAAACAAGAAGTCTAAAGTAACACATTGTAATTACAGATAACACTTTCCACCTCAACAGAGGAGCTAAATTTGGAAAAGTTGAAACAGTGCTATTTAGTTCATAATGAAATGAATGAATGATCTAGAGATGTGCACAAGGACCTGAAACAGTTAAAAGAATTAACTGATCATGAATTTAATGCAATACATGATTTATCCTCAGACACACCAGTAAAGTTAAGTGTATTGCAACAAAGCAAAGACCCAGATGAGGCTGCCTTTTCGGATTCTACACCAGCTAGTTTGGAGGAGTGTGCAGTTGATTCAGTCAATAATAAAGTACAGGAAAAGAATGAATTGTCTGTAGATGCACTTCATTCTAATGCTGTAACAGGTAGAGCGGAGAGTGAACTACAGAAAATTTGGAATGAATTAACTAAAACTAAGGAGGTACTAAATAAAAGAAAGTTTCTTGGAAATAGTTGACTATCAGTCAAGGTGATAGAGGAATTATAGCTGGAACTTGTCTATCCAAACAATTCCCTAAATTTAAGCTGGCTGGCGAGGCTCACCCCACATACTTACTAAGAGTACTTACCAAAATTCAGTGGTAGTCAGCCTGGTCCCTACCACTAGTTAGTGGGTGTTCCAGATTTCATGGTGGGAGGCAGGTTGTAGGGACTTTAAAAACATTTTCATCAGGTTTTCATAAAATTTTGATTGTAGATTGTGGTCCTGTTGTCTACATAGCAGCTTATGCATAAGACACTGGACAAATCAACTTATAAATATACAGGCTGAAAGTAATTCAAGGCATACATATTTAAGCTTACAATAATACACTTGACACGTAAGTATTTATATAACACACTTCATAAATTTAAATATTCTTCGATGGAGTAAAAGCAGTGATGCTGTAAATATGACTTTAGAGATTTTCCAAATGTATTAATGTCAGTGATAGCTTTTATGTTTTCAGGAAGTTTGTTATAAAGCTTAACTCCCATGTGAAAAGTACCTTTTTGGCACAGTGCTGTGCTGATTTGAGTCATATGTAAGTTTCTGTTTTGTCTGGTAAAGTGCTCATGTATATCACAGTTTTTTTGTAGCCTCCGGTCCTTGCCTATTATATTTAATTTAAAGAACAAAAGGGTTTCCATAATGTATACACACGGTAATGGGGGAATACCAGATTTCTTAAACAGGGGTTTACAAGAGTCTCTAGGCTTACACCCAAACAAGATTCTAATGGCCCTTTTTTGTAGTTTAAAAGTGCTATTAGCTGTTTTAGAGTTTCCCCAGAAGGTGACCCCATATCTAAGATGAGAATGAAAGTACGCATGATATGCATTCAATACTGTTTTCTCACTACAGCATGATTTTAATGAACAAAGAAGATAACATGTTTTGCTCAGTTCTGCATTGAGATATTCAATATGCTTATTCCGTCTGATGTTACTCTGCAGCCAAAGTCCTAAGAATTTGGTTTCAGTACTGTTACCAACTGGTTCGTCATTGATAGAGACTGATGGGATAAACATGTCCTTGTTAGGAACATTGTGGAATTTTAGAGCAACAGTTTTCTTACTGTTTATTTCAAGCTGATTACTCTGTGCCCAGCTGTTAAGTTGTTTCATGACCGTGTTTACTGTCTGCTGTAACTGTTCATCGTCGTCTTCTTTTAGTAGAATCGTGGTGTCATCTGCAAATATGATTGTTTTGTGTGCATCAATATTTAAGCTTAGATCATTTATGAACAGATGTAAAGTATCTGGTAAGTGATCACTATTACATGCTGAATCTTGCTGTAACTCTGCTTTTTTATGTGATTTATCTTGCTTTAACTCTACAAATCTTGTAAAGTAAATTTACTGCCGTAATTTATAAGTCACTTATAAAAAGCCGTTGCTATGAAACTGGTGGGCAGCTAGAAAATTTTACTACTAATAGAGATACAAAAATGAGCAATAGGTAAAAAAGGTTGACTACTCCTGTACTAAATCTTTACTGAAGCAATGAGAGGATTTGAAGAACATTGATTTTGCACTAAGTTATTTAGAGGCTGATACAGTGGAGTGGTGGACTGCTCATGCAGAAGAATGTATGTCCTGGGTTGATTTTCAGGAAAAGTTTAAAAAAAAGTACTGGTCTCCTAACACTCAAGGAAAATTGATACTTGAACATCTTGACCCATGCTATTATAATAATAGTTAGAGAGTAGGGTCAATTTACACTCCTAAGACTGGAAAGGGGGGGGGGGGGGGTGGCACTTAGTCTAGAGACATCATGGGGCATTACTAATGTGATGTCTCTCTTCTGTAACTTGGTGCAAGACTACAGAAACTTATATTTGGTTAACAAGTGTTTAAAAATGTTTTTATTTGTGTTTGTGATTTTATTACCTTATCACTTTACATATGAGGAAGCATAACTGGGTTGTTTATTGATTTTATTTAATATGAGAATGGTGTTCAGAAAAGTGTAAGTTACATATTTGACAGAGTCATGTCATGCACTCATTTGTCTAAGGTTAGCTGATGAACTGAAAAATTAAAAAGGATTTTTGGAGTAATAAATGTAGCATCTCAAATTTTTGTGGTCTCTGACAGGAAGAAAACATTGTGAGTTGAATTTACTATGATAGTTTAACCTACTGATTATTCTATTGCATGGGAATATAAAAGAAAATGATGAATGTTGGAAAAATTATTTTATAGCATGTAAGACAGGCTTGATGCATGAAATTATGCCCATATTGATTAATTATAAGAGGAAATATTTTGCATGTCCTGAGAAACATTCCTCAGATAAATTCAATTTCTGTTTTAAATTATCAGATTGACACCCATTAGGTATTGAGTTGTATGCTAAATTTCTTCAGCTTTAGCTTTCCATATAGCAAACTCTTACTTCTTTCCCTATCTTCTTTTAAATTGCAATAACTCTTAACTATCCTATACTGCACAACTCATGTAGTGTGGCATTACTATGTGGCAAAGCATGAAAGGTCACAAGTTTGTTTGGTCGATGAGAGAGTGTTACAGAGATGTTGAAGAAATTGAACTGACAGACTCCTGAAGGTAGACATAAACTATCCTGCAAACAGCCTACTTATAAAGATTTAAGAACTGGCTTTAAATGATGACTCTAGACATGTACTACAACTCCCTACATATCACTCACATAGGAACCGTGAGGCCAGGATTAGATTAATTGCAGCATGCACAGAGGCATTTAAACAAACATTCACAATAATAATTGACAAACTTTATCCAGCAAATAGACTGCAAAACCAGGATGAGTTACTTCTTTTTCTTAGTTGTGCTGGTTGTTAGCTCCGTCACTTTGGACAGGAGAATCAAGGAGGATACATGCTTGCCATAAAGTGTAAATATAATGGGGTAACATCCAAGCATGATTGTTGAACCATGTAATAGGAAGGAATTTGTTGAAACATATAACAGGAAGGCATTCAGAGTTACAGTAGTGAGTGATTATGTGCAGAGGAGTAAAATAAATACAGCACACAAGACAGATAAAAAAAAAAAAACAGCTATGAGTATGGGCTACAGAGGAGTAGAATGCGAATGTAGAGCTCCAAATGATTTTACCATGGTTTTTTACTCTAATCTGTATGAATGTATGGTGTGTTGGAAAGGAAAGGTGAACCTAGTGGAAAAGACTACATTAGGTGAGAGAAAAAGGAGTATGCATAAAATGTGTCTTGGTCACTATGGAGAATTAAAAGACTGTGTAAAGACAATCCTGCTCTGGAAAGAAGTGTATCTTGTCAGTTACTACATAAGTTGGTAACATTAGTTTTGAGGTTTCTTCAAAGTAGCAAAGTAGATGAGTTTACCTGAGTTTGTTAAGAAGGTTAAAGCTAGTTTTGAATTTTGAATGTTTATAGTTTATTAGTGTTTCACAGTAGTAATGACATCATTCACATATGGGGAGGAATCTGTAATGTAGCATGTCACTTTGGTGAAGTGATGTGTTGCACAAGCATTAACATGATTGGCACCATAAAGAGTTTATTTTTGTAATGAACTAGTATAACCTACTGTTTGGGTGTATATTTTATTTATGTGCAAGCATTAAGGAATAGATGGCTAGAGTGTATCTATAAACGGGTACAATGATAGACATTGTACCATGTTTGCAGCACCTGCTGGCTGAGTGGTTTATTATCGGGTCCTGCCATGGAGATAAAGTGCAAACCATGGAGGAAGAGCTACTGTGACAATGCCTATGACATCATGGGAACAACAGAAAGCTTGTTACATAGTTACTCAATTAGAATCTTTTAAATAAGACAGACTGTTTTGTGGACACAGTCATTATCAATGTGTTTGTGATTTTCCAAATACTGAAGCAATTTTGTAATGCATAGCCATTGTAAACAAGACTACAACATATGGTATGTTGTTTATGCAAAGCATCATATTTATTGCAAGAAATGGAAGTTGGACTGTACTCTTAACTTCCAGAAGTAACTGAAGCCTTTCAGAAACAAAATTCAGTCAGAAGATATTGGCAGCATCCAGAAATAATAAGGTGAGCAAGACTGAATGAAAGGAAGTTGAAGCTTTCAGTTAGACTTTACATCACCACCCCACATCAAGGTAAAGAAGCATAGGGATACTGAATACTGAACCACTTCCAGGACAGTAACCATCTATTCCATTGATTTACTCATTATAAAGTATATACCTATAACAATAGGACAAAATATAACAGAAAAAGACAGGGATTTAACAAATTGTAACACTTTTCTAACACTACTTAATCTTAACATCTCAGCACCAGCCATGCATACTAATTGCATTCTGGGGCACAAGGGCGAAGCCATCTACATTTAAAACAAATGATTGGTGACAATTGTGTACAGGAGGCACTATGCCCTAGTAAATTACATTGTGTACACCTAACTGGGCATGTACACAGATGCACCTCCCAAGTACACCTGCTATATTTGCTCAGATCTACAACTGAGTCAACTTTCCCCCTGAATCACCCTTGAAAATGAGCTTTCCAGTCTATGTGTTCTGTCATTGCAACTCGCACAAATTGAAAGCAGGGAAACACAATTTGTCTTCACTCGTCTCATTGTGATGATGATGCTGTACACTGATCATGATGTTGCTCAACATCATCAGCTACTTCTGACAACAGTTGTTATGGTGCCAGAATGGCCTATTCACCGTTGCAACTGTTAAATGTTAGGATGCAACTGTTAGATGTCAGGATGGTGAGTGGGTTATTGGGTGTAAAGAACCAGTACCTTGACAGTTGTGAAACCAGATTTGCATCAATATCAGCATCATACTTTATTTAGCAAGGAGTTGTGTAGTAGCTGAAGGTGGCATCTCATTGGCATGCAATGACCGAAGGCAGAAGAACTCACCTCATCAAAACACAATGTGTGTTCAGGTGTGGTTGGCTCATGAATGTTGGGCAGGATCGTGGCCTCAGCAGAGTCATACCATCAGTAGCCCTGCAGTGTGTTCCTGCATCAGATAATTCTCTGGCAGCAAGGCATGCATGCACCAGACAGCCAGTACCTCTGGTAGGTCAGTTGTGAGGTGTGCCCAAGGGCAGAATGTGAACAAAGGACTCCTTGGAGACAACCACGGGACAGTTGATGACAGCATGGAGGGGAACCCTGCCAGATATTGGCAGCAACAGATCTGGGAGGGGCCCATAGACCAGCAGCTAATGGAGGCAGCAGCTAGTTGTAGGTGAGGCAAGGTGACCCACATTGGGCTGACAGTGGGAGTAGTTCTTGGTGTAGGCAGCAGCTGAAAACAGATGCTGCTAGTGCAGTTGAAGAGAGATAATGCTAGGTCCAGGCAGCGAGTATTTATGGTAAATTTGCCCAACTTTGTTATGATCAGGTCACATCTCAAGTCATTAGGGATCAACGCAACACAGTGCTAGATTGTGGCTTGAACTAACTCCACTTGCCACTGTGATGGGCTCATATCTTGCACTGTACTGCCTCAGCATTATTCCAGCCTTACAGTGGAATTTCATAGACAGCATGCTGGCTCACCTAGTCTTGGATTGGGAAGTGTGATAGGAAAGTAAAATGTGTCTGAAAAATGTGAAGAAATTTCACCCTATAAAAAATTATTGTATTACACATAGTATATAATGTAATGCGTAATTAACAAGTGTTAAAGACAATTCAGAGACCAAGCATATGAAATGTAAAGCCATATTAATTTTTTTAAAGAAACAAAAATGATTTTTAAGGGTACTTACTTCTGTTTTTGCCATCAATGTGACAAGAGTGATATTGCAGAATCCCACGTTTTGTACTTTTATGAAATAATAATGCTTTCATCCATAAATATCAAATGTCTGGCAGTTATTGTAGATAACCATTTTATATCACAATACTGAATTGATTAATGAATCTGTATGTTATACAGGGTGATCAAAAAGTCAGTATAAATTTGAAAACTTAATAAACAACAGAATAATGTAGATAGAGAGGTACACATTGACACACATGCTTGGAATGACATGGGGTTTTATTAGAACAAAAAAAAAACAAGGTTCACTAAATGTCCAATGATGCTGAAAGACAACATCCGACGCCAATGCCTCACCATAGCTCCAGACATGCTTTACAGTGCTGTTCACAACATTATTCCTCGACTACAGATATTGTTGAGGAATGATGGTGGACATATTGAGCATTTCCTATAAAGAACATCATCTTTGCTTTGTCTTACTTTGTTATGCTAATTATTGCTATTCTGATCAGATGAAGCACCATCTGTCGGACATTTTTTGAACTTTTGTGTTTTTTTGTTTCTAATAAAACCCCATGTCATTCCAAGCATGTGCGTCAATTTGTACCTCTCTATCCACATTACTCTGTGATTTATTCAGTTTTCAAATTTATACTGACTTTTTGATCACACAGTAGATGGATGTTTTGGGAAATTGTGCTCACATTATTTGAAGGCAGAGTGACCAACGGCTCATCACATCCTTTAAGTATTTTATTGTTCACAAATTGAACCTACAGATCTATTTTCACCAAGTCTGATTCATTGCCACCTTTTAGATGGAATTTACAAGAGTATTTTATGGTAAAAATAAACCTTCAAACAAAGATGATGCTCGATAACCACCATGGCTTGATCCGTAAAAGGAAATAATCATTGATGATACAGAAATCTGAAATGATAGTGACTCAAATTTCTGAAATGATTCATCCTTGGTTTATTTCTTGCTATCAGATGTCATGAAACTTGAGCTTCCACAGTGGACATATGGTATCCATCATTAATTTTTTAATTGGCAATTCTAAGAATTTTAACTACAGTAATAGATGGGTTCTCAGGGATCATGGAATTAAGTTGGTACTATTGCATTCCACACAGTTAAAATGTTGACATGGTGTTGTCTTGCCTTGTAATGTTGTGTGCCTCTTCTCAAAAGTTCGGGAAGAATTTCAGTGTTGTAAACAGTCTTCACGGGCTTGCTGCCGGATCATGTTGTGCAAATTCCACAATATTTCCTTGGAGCAACTGTCTGACATCTAGAGGTGATTCGGCCTTGCTCAAGGCTAGTTATGACTGATGGTATCCGCAAACTGTCACCCCATTTTTAGAACATGCTCTTGAAGAATGTGCAGCCACGGAAATTGCACATGCACAGTGATTTGCCATATTCAAACTTTCTCTGCCAAAAATTGCAAAGCAGCTCTCCCGTGCAAGTTCTCTATGCTGTGTTTCTCAACAGTGCTGCCAGACGTTACTCACCAACGGCCGTACTAGGCCAGCATTATGACAGGACTGTTATTGAAGAATCTTGATTTTTGCATCGTGATTTAATAGCAGCCAATGCAGGGTTCAAGGCTGTGCTCAGTTAAAATCCCGTATCCTTGTTGATGATATTATCGGCTGTATGGATATGTATTGCTTCCTTAATGATGCAGTCCCAGAAAGATGGTGCTGGGGTAAAACTTCCGTCTTTTCATAAATCATACTATGTCCTATATTCAGGCAGTGTTCCGCACTTTTCCGGTTGACGAAGGTGTGTATGACGCTGATGTTAATCGCAGTGTTCTTGTACTGTGTGGCATGTCTGGCCTATATAGGCTGCCCCACACTGACAAGGAATCTTGTACACACCACATTTGCTCAGTTGAAGGTGATTCTTAACTGAACCCAACAGGTTTCTCAGTTTTGCAGATGGTTGAAAAACACACTTAATTCCGTATCTTCTGAGGACTCTTCTGATTCTTGACAACATGGCACCAAATACGGCAGAAAGGCCAAAGTGGTGGATATCTTCATTCTTCTCCATAGATTGAACTTGTCTGGGCCTGAATGCATTACGTATCTGTCTCTTAGAATAACCGTTTTGTTGGAACACTGTCTTCAAATGTTGTATTTCACTTGACAGGCTCTCAGGATCAGATACCACATGTGCTCTATGAACTAACATACATAATGCACTACCGCATTGTGCACAATGATGGCAGCTTGTGGTCTGCAGATATAGATCTGTATGCATTGGCTTGTGGTAGATGCTGTGTCCCATGGTTCCATCTACTTTCCTTCATACCAAGACATCAAAAAAACCTAAAGTACCATCTTTTTCCACTTCCATTGTGAAGTTTATATTCAGACGGAGTGAATTCAAATGCTGAAGAAACGTAGGAAGAGTATCAAGTCCATGTGGCCACACCACAAATGTATCATCCACATATTGCAGGAAACAAGAGGGTTTGAGAGTGGCTGACTGTAGTGCTTTTTCTTCAAAGTCCTCCATAAAATCATTGGCCACCACAGGAGACAGAGGACTTCCCATGGTGACACCATCCACTTGTTCAAAATATTGGTCTCAAAATAAGAAATAGGTTGAAGTAAGCACATATTTGAATAACACTACTCTGTCCTCCTCAAACTTGTTGCTAATGAGCTCCAAAGAGTCTTGCAAGGACACCTTTTTAAATAAAGACAAAACATCAAAACTCTTTAACAGATCCAATGATTGCAATCTCAGGGTTTTCAGGTGACCTATGAAATCTTCAGAGTTTTGAATGTGATGGTCGCTCTTACTTATGAGAACGAGAGGTCCCAGTAGTGATGTCAGGTATTTGGCAACAAGATAAGTAGGTGCTCCTATGTTACTTACAATGGTATGGAGAGGCACCCCATTCTTATGGATCTTAGGTGGGCCGAAGAGTCTAGGAAGAACTGCAGCCTGTTGACACAAAACATTAGCGACTTTCACTGGAATTGAGCTCTTCCTGATGGGTTCCACAGTTTTCCTCTGGATCCTACCAGTCGGATAACTTTTTAATTTACTATATGCAGGATGGTCGAGCAGTTTGTATATCTTGTTGTTATATTCTGTGCATGAGAGAAGCACAGTAGCATTTCCTTTGTCAGCAAGTAAGATGACGATGTCGGGGTCTTCTCTCAATCCTCATAGAGTATTTCTTTCAGCCGAGGTGATGTTGAAGTTGGACCTCTTAGATGAAGCTCGAGTCAAGATGCGGCATGTGTCACACCTAATCTCTTTGGCAGCATCCTTAGGAAGTTTCAAAACAGCCTGCTCTATTCCACAAATTGCATCTCAGATGGGAATGGTCCCAGGTGTAGGTGCAAAATTCAGACCCTTCTCTAGCACCAAAACTGCAACGGCGTCCAAAGTCTTCTCCGTGAGATTAAACACAGTACGGCTTCTTGGCAAGTCTTCTTGCATTCAGGCTTCGAGTCAATCATATTTAGTCATTTGATGAACCTCAGCTTGTAGAGGAAATATTGTGGAATTTGCACAATGTGATCTGGTGGCAAACCCGTGAAGACTATTTACAACACATCTGTCGGGAAAGTTTGAAGAGTCACAACTTCAGTGTTGCTAACTGCATTGCATACTTATACATGCAAATGGAAGTGAAGTGAATAATATTATTTTTGAAAATTATTAACTGTATTCTGATGAAAATTGGCAGAGTAGGAAACATGAATCATGTAGATGCAATACAAAATCAGGAAAAAGTTGAAAACAGCTGTATGGTGGAGCCAACCATCGAAAACATAGACATGACCACCAATGAGACAGAAGTACAAGTACATCACCATCAGCTGAAATATTTCTTCAAACGTCTGCAACAACAGATCTATTTATAATGTTGTATCACAAATTATTTATATTTTTATTTTATACTTATTTCTTTTTCATCTTTGAGCATTTTGCATGCTACTGATGTTAACAGTTTGTACAACTTGAAGAGTATGTAATGATACATGTAATAATAAAAAAGAAAATAGTTAGATCATGTAGATTTTTACACAGATGCACAAGTTTAAGTTAAAATTTTAGATCTACTTTTACACAGTTAAAAATTCTCTATGGCATAGAAAGCCTTCTTTTTAAGCTAGTTTTGCAGAACATTTCTGGAGGCTTTTAATGAGGTAGTGTGTGCTTCTGGTGGCAGAGCATTGAAGAGTTTTACTTCAGAATTTTATAGCCATTGTGAGTTTTGCTTAGTATTATAAAGGGTTGGGCACTCTTTTCTTTGTGATGTGTGTTGTGGCAATGGAATGATTGCTTTAATTTGTAGCTCTCTTGATTTCTTTTTGTGTTGACTAGGCAAATATGTATAAATACAGATGGGACTGTCATGACATCCAATTTCTTGAAAAGTGGCCTACAAGATACATTGTGTTTGAAAACATCTGCTATACATCTAATAGCCTTTTTCTGTCACACAAAAACAATTTTTGGCCCGGTGGAGCTGCCTGAAATTAGAGGCTATGATGAGTGCCACATTAAGCAATATTGTGAAACAACAGTCAAAACAATTAAAGAATAATTTTGATCACATTGCTCAAGATCTTGACATGAAATTCAATAAAAGGCAAGATTATCAAATAAAAAATAATTTTCACCATTTAGAACAAGGTTTAAATCTGTGGATGGAAAAGAATTTTAATAAAGTCACAAAAGAACAATAAAATCAAATCAGTACTTGATCAGGTCATGAAAGAGCAATCTGATCTCATCACCATGAATTTTGAAGGAATACAATCAGAAATTACAGCACTGAGAGACATGTATCAAGGCATACCAGTTGCAATACAGTTATCAAATAATGTGAATGTGCTAAACACGGCATGAATCACAATGGTAACATTGATATAACAGCCCACAACTCTGTTTCAGAATTTAGTTGTGAAGCAAGAGGATAATCTCCAAGATAGCTTTGACAAGCAATGGTTGAGGAAACAAGAGACACAGATTAATGAACTGTTGAACACTGAATTAGGTACTAATTCACAAAGTGTGAGTCAAGAAGTGGTGCATGAATGCAGCACCTCTAAACATCTTGTAAAAAATGTACTGACACAGATTAAGACTGAGTTAAATCACAACATACTCCAGTGGTGTGAAGAAGTAAATGCTCAGGTCAATAGCCTGTGGCAGGATATAGCAGCAGTGAAAGGCATTGTGCATGAACTGTTACTGGTAAGCACACGTGCAAGTGGCACACTCAGAAGTGCACATTTACACAGGGTGAAACATAATAACGGGAATGTTTGAAATGAGTAGTGGCAGCCATGGGCAGGTGGCAGCAATGTGGGTTTGTGACAGTGAGTAAACAGTCCACCATTTCAGTATTCATGGATCAATGTAACAGACAACAGTGTGCCTCATCCATAAAAATGTTTTCATAAAAACAATGATAGTTTGGTAGCTGCCCAGAGGGAGTTTTGACATTTTTATAATTTATAATGTCATGATGCCATTCCATCGAAATAAGTGATAAAATGTTGGATAAATAACTTTGAAGAAACTGGATCCACCCTCAAGAAGAAAACACGACTAAAAAGTGAGCATTTTTCAGCAAACATTGATGTTCTATGTGAGTCTGTCTCACGGCGCCCATGGCGTTCAATTCATGAGCAAGCAGCAGTGGATGGAATGTCTCAGGAGAGTGCTCACAGAATTCTTCTTGATTTAAAATTTCATCCTTACAGACTACAGATGGTGCAACAATTGAAGGACAATGATTAGTGGTTACGATTACGATTCTGTCAACAAATGATAACAAAAATAAACAATGACAATGAATTTATAAACAAGTTGTGGATGTCAGGTGAGGCATATTTTCACCTCACAGGTTATGTGAATAAACAGAACTACCATTACTGGGCAAACACAAATCCTGATGACGTTCATGAGTGCCCTTTACATGCTAGGAAAGTGAGAATATGGTGTGGTGTTTCATCACAGAGGGTTATCGGACTGTATTTTTTTGCAAATGAAACACAATAGCTGTCAATGCCAATCATTATGTGGAGATGTTATGGACTTTTGTTGCACCTGCATTGAAGAACTTTCCAAATGTTCAAGAAGCCTGGTTTTAACAGGATGGAGTGACATGACACACTGCATGGCAATCAATGGCATATGTGCGAGAATTGTTTGGCCACCACATGATCTAGTGATTCAGTAACATTCCCTGGCCTCTAAAACATCTGTTTGTGATCTTTTCTTGGGGGGATACCTCAAGAACAAAGTCTACACAACTTGACCAAGAACCACGGATGAGTTAAAACAGAGAATTTGGGATGCAATTCACAGTATCCCAATTGAAATGTTGCAGCAGTCAATGAGGAATCTCAACAGTAGATTTCATGAATTTATTCATACAGGAGGATGCCATCTAAAGGACGTAATTTTAAAAAAATGATAAATGCTATCAATGTTTTGTTAATGGTAAAGTTGTAAGGTTTTCAATTACTATGAATGCAATTTATTTCCTTCATCACTTCTAGTTTTATTGGATTGAGGAAATGTTCCCATTTTTCTGTGTCACCTTGTATTATTGACACTACAAAGAGGAGATGGTACAGGTCAGCCCCTTCAACTACAGTTTATTTGGACTCTTGGTGGCAGGTCTGACATTATCTGCTATACTGCTAGAGGAGAGCCTTTTAAAAAATAGGCATTTTCAGATGTTTCTCCCAGAGAAAAAGTCACCCCATCTGATTGTATTCATAAGAGGGTTCAGTGTGTGTTACCCCAAATGTGGAATGATCAACAAAAGTTCAAACTCATTACCAATTACATACAAGGAGATGGCACCCTTTAGGCTATTGAAACTGTCAAAAAACTCCAAACTTACGAGGATTTTGAAAGAGCTTTCTTAAATAAATATTGATGAGTATCCATAATGGGGTGACTCCAGAAAGAAGTATACAATCCTGAACCGTATATCATGAAACAGGGCAGCTTGAGAAAGTACTCTGAACATTCAATGTATGGGTGTCCATCTTATTGCATGGACAAGAGACTTCAGATGATGATATATATGAGGAAAAGTACCACAACAGCTGTAACATAAGAATGACATTATTCTATCACATGACCAATTTCGGTGGCACATTACCACCATCCTCAGGTCTCGCCACTGCTAAATGACTATTTGATTTCCTTGGTGCATTTAGTGTGGGATCCTTGTTACTAGCACACGAGGGCTAGCCTTCATCAGGAGTCTATACTCGACACCGAATCGTCTTCAATGCAATCACATGTACCTGATCAACCTTTTGGCAGTACCTGCCATCCTCAAGCTGCACCATTACCAAAAGAGTATTTGATATCCTTGGTGCATTTACTGTGGGATCCTTGTTACTAGCACATGTGGGCTAATTTTAATCATGACTCTAGACTCAACACTGTGTTGTTTCCTAAGCAATCACTTGCACCTAACTAAGGTTGGTTAGGTACAGCCACACAGCATACCTGCAACACTAAACAGACTGCATAATCAAAATGGCAATTTTCACCTTAACTGAAAGTGAAGAAACAATCAGCAGCACAACATGGGACAAAGCAACAACCAACACAGAAATGGTAACCATAACTGGCAAAATAGAAATGATAATTCACGGGGGCACCACATGCCAAACAACATGGGACCACCTCAGGCAAATAACCCAAACATGGGGGATAGGCACAGACCTAATCCCAGTAACCAGCCCACCACTCAGCTCACTCCCCCCATGGGCCGTAACAGAGTGGTGCCAGGTCACACCACCCTCCAGTACATAGTGCTACATGGTGGCATTTCTTGTGTTCCAATTTCATAAAAGTGTAGGAAAATTCCTTCTTAAATGGCACTCTGTATGCTGTAATCAGTCTAATTTTGCTTTCACACTCCCTACAGGAGTGATGTGTAGGGGGCTGAAAAATATCTCTCGATTCTTCACTTAATATGGATTCCTGAAATATTGTGGTTGGTCTTTCATGTGATAATTTTCATTTATCATCAAGAGTCTATCAATTCAGGTTTTTCAACATTTCCATGATGCCTTCTCATGAAAAAAAAAAAAAAAAAAAAAAAAAAAAAAAAAAAAAAAACAGGTCGCCATTTGAGCCTCTCTTCTTTATATACACTCAGCATTTCCCAGTAAAATGCCAATAAACCTGCTTCACCAACAAATGTGCCTATGTGATCAATCCATTTAATATTCCTACAAATTGTTAAATCCAGGTATTTGTATGAGTTGCATGATTCTAATTATGAATCATTAATATTGTAGTCAAGGGCACTATAGAATATAAATACATAAGGTTCTGCAGCCAGAGTCAATCAGATGAAAATCCTTCAGGTACTGCTGCATCATATTACAAAGCATTCATGTTAGAACAGTCTTCCTAAGGAAGCGTAGCACATTTGGCCTCCATGTTGAATGTATGCTGCATCCAGGTGACAATGATAATGCCTGGTAGCCATCCTGGAACTCTCTTGAAAGTGTAGGCCTATACTTTTGTGCCCGGGCAGTAGTGGGGCAACAGCTGGGCTGGCATAAGTGTGTTGTAGTTCTCAGGAGCTCCCAGAGCTTCCAGTGTTGCAACTGCGGAACAATTTCACTGGAGTGCCTCCCTGGATTGGAGTGGCCTTCTAGGAGGCAAAACTTGCTCAAAAGCTCAGCACTGGTGTAACTGACATTACATTTTGCATCTGCAGCTCAAAGGTGCAGATCAGCTGCTCGGCTTCTTCACCAATGGAATCTGGGTGGAACAGAGCTTTGTCAGGTGCGCTATGCCATTTTGAGATCAGGAATCCTGAAATATATTACATGAGAATTGAGGGCTACTGTTTGTAATAATTGCCTCTCCAAAGGCAAATATTTTCTGCAAGGTGCCGCTGAAACATGTCACTTCAAGGTCACTCCCCAAGCACCGTAGAGTAGTAGTATAACTAACAAACAAGTGAGGGATGGGAAGCACTGTGTCTTCTGAAACAATAACAGCACTGAACAAAAACTGATTCCGGTGTCGACGCTACCACATTGCTGGCTTCCATGTAAACATTGTATGTTAGTGCATGAATACCTGCTGTTGTGTAGTGTTACTGCCTCGACTACAGATTTTGTTTGTTATATAATGTCACCAAAATGATGTCATTCACCAAGCGACAATCCGTTGTGCCGTGGAGTGCCATTAAATAGTCAGTCTTTGGAATTGCCGCAGAGGACACTTGAATTTTATGGGCAAGAAAAAGAATTTGTTTCTGTTCATGGGCATGTGTTAATTCCAGCTGATAAAGTTTTAGAGCATACCTCAAAAACCCTATGACTCACTGAAAGAACAGTTATAAGGAAATGGGTACTGCTTTAAGACAGTGAAGTAAGCAGTGTGGAAGAAAGCCCCTGTGGAAAAAGAACATTGTGTTTTTAAGTACTCTGCACAAGAAAAAAAAGCAGCCTTGTCCTGGTACAGATATTGATTCTTTCCAATCCGATGCAGTTCATCGGCATATATAGAGATACTATAAAAGGAAAGAATACCTCATGATAGTGAAGTTGCTAATTTCTTTAAAAGAAAGTGAACTTTTCTCAGGGGGGAAAACATCACTTAAGATCATATTAAAAAGTATGGGCTTCTGTTTTAAAAAGTTGGATGGATGAAAACTGTTACTAGGGAAATCTCATGTTGCAGCTCATACCATTTTTGTACACAAAATTGTGGGAAAGGATATACACTCAGTCATATGGTTAGACAAAACCTGGGTCAATGCTGGAGAATCAGTTGAAAAATGCTGGACAGATGATACTCCGAATAGCAGCGGTCATCAGCCAACAGGAAGAGGCAAGGCTCCAGATTAATTGTGGCCCTTGCAGGATCTTCAAACAGCTGTGTACCTGAAGGACATCTAGTTTTTCGATTGAAAAAAACCGTTGACTATCAAAATGATATGGAGCCCTCACAGTTTCTACAGTGGTTTAAAAATTTGTTTTTCCAGTTTAGTGTTCCAACAGTTTTTGTGATAGACAATGCACTGTACCATTTCATGATTTTAGAAAATACTCCCACCACTAGTGACCATAAAGAAACTATGGTGCAGTGGTCGCAGGCGAGAGACATTGCTGTGGACATGACAATGATAAAGCTGCTGTTATACTCACTCATGAAACAAAATAAGCCTATGACACCTAAGTACATTGTAGTTGAAATTCCAAGTGAACAGGGTCACTTGGTAATTAGGCTACCACCTTATCATTGTTATTTTAATCCAATAGAATTGGTTTGGAGTGAAGTAAGGCGTACATTAGAAGTAACAACAAGACTTTTACTATAACAGAAGTTAAAAGACTGCTAAGTGAAGGTCTTGCTACTGTAGATGCTACCTCATGGAGGAAAAAAGTTGACCATGTTGTTAAACTAATAAGAGAAACACAGATTATAGATGGCATTATCAATGAAAATGAACAATTAATGATTTCTCTTAATGATGATGATGATGATGGTGATAATGAAAACAATGGTTTTGGTGCTGATTCTGATGATAGTGAAGGAGAACTGGACGGAATTGTGCCACTGACATTGTAAATTGGTGAGTTTAAGTGTTGTTGTTGTTGTTGTTGTGGTCTTCAGTCCTGAGACTGGTTTGATGCAGCTCTCCATGCTACTCTATCCTGTGCAAGCTTCTTCATCTCCCAGTACCTACTGCAGCCTACATCCTTCTGAATCTGCTTAGTGTATTCATCTCTTGGTCTCCTTCTACGATTTTTACCCTCCACGCTGCCCTCCAATACTAAATTGGTGATCCCTTGATGCCTCAGAACATGTCCTACCAACTGATCCCTTTTCTGGACAAGTTGTGCCACAAACTTCTCTTCTCCCCAATCCTATTCAATACTTCCTCATTAGCTATGTGATCTACCCATCTAATCCTCAGCATTCTTCTGTAGCACCATATTTCGAAAGCTTCTATTCTCTTCTTGTCCAAACTATTTGTTGTCCATGTTTCACTTCCGTACATGGCTATACTCCATACAAATACTTTCAGAAACGTCTTCCTGACACTTAAATCTATACTCAATGTTAACAAATTTCTCTTCTTCAGAAACACTTTCCTTGCCATTGCCAGTCTACATTTTATATCCTCTCTACTTCGACCATCATCATTTATTTTGCTCCCCAAATAGCAAAACTCCTTTGCTGCTTTAAGTGTCTCATTTCCTAATCTAATTCCCTCAGCATCACCCGACTTAATTTGACTACATTCCATTATCCTTGTTTTGCTTTTGTTGATGTTCATCTTATACCCTCCTTTCAAGACACTGTCCATTCCGTTCAATTGCTCTTCCAAGTCCTTTGCTGTCTCTGACAGAATTACAATGTCATCAGCGAACCTCAAAGTTTTTATTTCTTCTCCATGGATTTTAATACCTACTCCGAATTTTTCTCTTGTTTCCTTTACTGCTTGCTCAGTATACAGACTGAATAACATCAGGGATAGGCTACAACCCTGTCTTACTCCCTTCCCAACCACTGCTTCCCTTTCATGTCCCTCGACTCTTATAACTGCCATCTGGTTTCTGTACAAATTGTAAAAAGCCTTTCGCTCCCTGTATTTTACCCCTGCCGCCTTCAGAATTTGAAAGAGAGTATTCCAATCAACATTGTTAAAAGCTTTCTCTAAGTCTACAAATGCTAGAAATGTAGGTTTGCCTTTCCTTAATCTATTTTCTAAGATAAGTCATAAAGTCAGTATTGCCTCACGTGTCCCAACTTTTTTCGGAATCCAAACTGATCTTCCCCGAGATCAGCTTCTACCAGTTTTTCCATTCATCTGTAAAGAATTTGTGTTAGTATTTTGCAGCTGTGACTTATTAAACTGATAGTTTGGTAATTTTCACATCTGTCAACACCTGCTTTCTTTGGGATTGGAATTATTATATTCTTCTTGAAGTCTGAGGGTATTTTGCCTGTGTCATACATCGTGCTCACCAGATGGTAGAGTTTTGTTAGGCCTGGCTCTCCCAAGGCTGTCAGTAGTTCTAATGGAATGTTGTCTACTCCCAGGGTAAGTGTATACAGAATTAATTCTTTTTCTCTCTGCAATCAGGTAGGCTATGCATGTTTTGCTTTATTTCCTTGTATGAGTATGGACAGCGTGTTATTTGGTATGCTTAGATTTACATTATTATACGACATTTTACATGTAGCTATTACTCTTATAATTTGGAACCACTTTTCATAGATATTGTCATTTACTTTGAGTGTTTCTATTTCCCAGTTTAATATACTATCAAACACTTAGTCTCTGTTGTCGTTCTCTCCATTGTTAGAAAAATGTACTTTGTTGCACTTCCGTATAAATGTTGATTGTAGCTTACATTTACAAAACATACTTTGGAGTTGTAGGCGTCTGCTGTGGCAGCTATTGCTACCTCGCAATCAGCACCATGTAGCCAACCACACATAAGCTGTCAAGTGACATGCTTCATTGGCCTGGTTTCTATAATACATAGGTTTCCATTGCTGTGATATTCAGCATCTGAGTGACGTATAGGAATTTGGGTACCTGTCAAGGCAAGTATGATGAGCCATATCTCCTGCAGAAATGGACTGACAAAGTCCACACACATGTGCTCCCATGGGCACTGTGGTGTGGGTCTGGTGCAAAATTGCTGCATGGTTGCTGACTGGGTTGACATGCGGGAGTGAGCTGGCCTCTCTATATCTTGTGTAATGCTGTGCACAGTAGTCATTCCCCAGTGGGCAGCATGCAGGAGGTTTATGACACACTAACACAATGGTAGCAGGATCACCACCTGGCAGTTATCTGTTATTCACATCAGTACTCCATATGCTATGCAGATCCTACTTTCGGGAGAAAAGTATGTGCAGAGGTCTGGAGGAGAGTGGGATGTGAAGCATTCCGGACAACACTGGTGACTCTATCTCAAAATTTGCTTCAGAAGATGTCCTCAACCACTTTCTTTGCAATTATGACTGCTGTCAGGGAAGACTCTGGTAGGTGGTTTTGTAGATTGTCATTGGCATAGAAACAGTGTTCCCCAACAGTCAAATGTGGGAGCTGACCCTGCAGGTGGTCTGGATAGGGCATCAGCACTAGTATGTTGTGCTGTCATGTGACAATGAATTGTGCAAGTATAATTACTTAGGAAGTAGGCCTGGAATTGGTCCATTTTTTCTGGAAGTCAGCTGTTAGGGCTGGAGAAGGAAATGAGTCATTTGTTGTCAGTAATACTCTGTACCTTAACTAAAAGTGTGGAGTTTATGAACACCAAATTTGTTCACAAGGGCCTGTTTTTTTTTTTTTTTTTATTTGAGTAGAGTATATCTGCCCTGAAATTAGCATTTTAAATGTGTGCATATGTGATTGGTTGTTTATGCCCATCAGTGCTTTTGTGAGAAAGGATGGTCCTCATGTCATGTTGAGAGGCCAGGATAAGGCACTTTCATAGATTATGGGCCACCAGAGAAGGAGCAGACTTTAGATTTTATTTTGACTATAGAGAAAATTCCTGACACTGCTCTGATTCTTCATGTTTAGTATCTTTCTTATGTAAATTATTAAGAAGTCTCGCAATCTGGATGACATTTGGTATGAATTTGATGTAGTAATTGGTTTGCAGGGAAATAATTGAAGGTCTTTTAAGTTTGTAGGCATTTTATTTTTTACTGTGGCTTCCACATGTT
Source organism: Schistocerca gregaria (assembly GCF_023897955.1). Lineage (NCBI taxonomy): Eukaryota > Metazoa > Arthropoda > Insecta > Orthoptera > Acrididae > Schistocerca > Schistocerca gregaria. The sequence goes on along the minus strand of NC_064921.1, from coordinate 151,803,676 downwards.
GCTAAGTTGGCTGTGGTCCTTTACAATCCAATGCATGGCATTGGTTTTACATTTTCTCTTGATAGAATTCACATTTTTGTAGATTGCACTTTAGTCCATTTTGTTGTAAGTTTGGATGTAAGTTAGCAAGATGTTGCTCACTTGTAGTGCTGATTACCAATATATTATCCAAATAGTTTACTGTATTCAGAATTTTTTGAATTAGCTACTCCAAAAACCACTGGAAAATTGCTGGTGTGCTAACAATTCTGAAAGGCAACCTGTTATCTCAGTATAGTTGAAATGAGATGTTAATAACTACAAATAGGCATGACTGTGCATATAGTGGCAGTTGTAAGTATGTTTAGGATAAATCAATTTTGGAGAAGCACTGGGCTCATGATAGTTTTGGCATGAACTCTTATGGTCTTAGTATGGGATAGATGTCAGCCATTGATTGTACATTTAAGGTTCCTGTAAAATAGCCACAAATATAAAGGGAATCATGTGGCTCGCTTAAAGTTACCAAAGGAGTTCCAGGTTGACTTAATGTGATTGTCTTGTCACACCAGACCACCTACTCCCATCCACCTAACCTATGCCCTGAAGGCTGGATCCAGCCTGGGACATCAGTTCATTTGGCCTACCAACAGTACTTGAATTTGCTTGATAAAATGCATGGAACATAAAATATTGCAATACAATTTAAATATCATATTTACAATACTAGGCCATCATCACAAATGTGGAGACCTCTTGAAAGTTGTGTGTCTTAAATCTGCTATGTTCATTTTCAAATTATATTATCTAAAATTCTTGTTTATTATAACGTTTAGTTATTTTGCATCATCACAAGACTTTTGACTTTTCAAATCCCATTTACTTCACTGTATATTATGGTTACTTAGAAAAGCTGACACTGTGTGTAGCATTCTCAATGAAGAATGGGGAGCAAAGTACTTCTTTATGGAAATGAAGGAGCAGAAAACTACTTGTGTAATATGCAGTGAAAGTATACAATCTTAGGCATCACTATGAAACAAAACACCTATCGACATAGTCAAAGTTTTCTGGAAAGCTACACTCTGAGAAATAGTGACTGACTGATTGAGTGATTGACTCATTGCTTTGTTAAACCATGAAACAATTTACATTGTATAGATTTTGTGATGTAAAACACTGAATTTTTTATGGCTTAGTATTAATTTCTTATATAGAAACTGACAACAAATTTTTTAAATCTAACTATGTTTGGTATTTTTTATAATCTTAGCTAACTATTACTTCTATATACAAATTATAAACAGTACTTCTTACAACAGGTAACCTGTTTTAATTTAAGTAATACATTACCCCATAAAAACTTTTATTTTGTAAATAATCTTTCAGTTTTGTTTTGAAAGAGTAGACAGTATCCATGTCTTTTGTATCCTGTAGTAATTTGTTATATAATATGATGACATTGTACAATAAGCTCTGCTGGGTTTTAACTTTATTTTTTCTGTCCAGATGCAAATTGTAGTAGTGTCTGTGTTTATAATCATGTACTAAGCAATTTTTAATATTGTTCAATTTTTTTAACACACTTAACATTAATGTTTGAGGCAGTGACCCATATTTCCAATCTTGGTCGTTATACGAATTACTCTTCTTTGCAGTCTGAATACAGCTTGAATATTTTTCTTAATCTCTCTCCAAAAAATCATACCATAGCTAATAACAGAATGAATATAAGCAAAATACACTGATTTGATGCATGAAATATTATGTACCGATGTAAGAATTCTGAGGGCATTGCATGCTGTAGAGATTCTATTGCTAATTGTTTAATTGACAGTCAACATGCATTCCCAGAAATTTGGTGCATTCCGTACACTGTATAACTTCATTATTTATTTGCAGGTTGTTGTAATCTGGCTTTTTGTTTATGTGAAAGTTCCTAGTGCTTGTTTTCTTTATATTAAGAGCAACTTTATTGTTCATTGTCCACTCATATATGCTACTAAGTGTTTCTTCAGATTTCTCTCTTAGTGCTTGTAGTGATTTGTCAGTGATAAGTATGTTAGAGTCATCTGCAAACAATATTGTTTATCCGTGCTTGATACATTGTGGAAAATCATTTATGTAAATTAGGATCAGTACTGGACTCAGCAAGCTATCCTATGGTACCCGTATGTTTATATATCTAGGATCAGAAGTATGTTTGTGAATAAATTGGGAGCTAATTGATATATGTGTAATTTCAGTCACCTGCACTCTATTTTCTAGATATGACTGTAAACAATTTTTAACCACCACCCTTATTCCCAGTTCATCTGGCTTATTTAACACTACTTTGTGGGCAACTGTGTCGAAAGCTTTAGTTAGCTCAAGGAATATACCTTTTATCCAATGCATTTAGGACATGTTTTGTTAGCTATGCTTTTGCTGATTCAATACCTTTTTCAGATCAGAAACCAAACTGGTCACTTGAAAGGATGTCATATTTATTTAAATGATTCATAAGTCTACCTTTTACTACAGTCTCTATTATTTTTCCAAAGCAAGAGAGTAGTGAGAGTGGCCTATTATTTTTTATATTTTCAGTTACCTTAGTGGAAGAGAAGTAGTAATTTAGCGTATATTAAGCAGTAAGGAAAGCAACCATGTTGATTTTTAATGTCAGTTAATGGTGATGGTAGGCTCTCTATACAGTCTTTAATCAGACAAGTTGGTACTTCATCTAAACTTGTTGAAGTTTTGCGTTTTGCTTTGTGAATTGCTTCATAGACTTCCTCCTTTGTTGTGGACAGTAATATCATTGAACGTGGTACATATGTGTTTAGCTTTTTGACATAAAGGGCACAGGAAGACTTTAGTGCAATAAAACTGAATGACAAGTGCACTAACAAACAATCAGAAATTGAAAATATTTTGAATAATCATTTTTTAAATGTTGTGGAGAAAATAGGATCTAGATCTTCACTAGAAGAGGCAAGGCTATTAATAGAAGAGGCCATACCTGCGCAGTTTGAAACAACTGTAATTCCACCAACCTCTCCCTCTGAAATCAGTAAAATAATAAACTCACTGAAAAGTAAAAGCTCTTACGGAATTGATGGCATTTCCAGCAAAGTACTTAAAGCTTGTTCCCCACAGATAAGTAGGATTCACAGCCACGTATGTAATAGCTCTTTGGAGCAGGGTGTTTTCCCTGATAGACTGAAATATGCCATTGTAAAACCATTGCATAAAAAAGGGGGATACGTCGGATGTCAACAACTACCGCCCAATCTCTCTTCTGACAGCTCTATCAAAAATTTTTGAGAAAGTAATGTATTCAAGAGTAGCCTCCCATATTTGTAAAAATAAAGTACTAACAAAATGTCAGTTTGGTTTTCAGAAAGGCTTTTCAACAGAAAATGCTATATATGCTTTCACTGATCAAATATTAAATGCTCTGAATAACCGGACATCACCCATTGGTATTTTTTGTGATCTCTCAAAGGCCTTTGATTGTGTAAATCATGGAATTCTTTTAGATAAGCTAAATCATTATGGTTTGAGTGGGGCAGTGCACAAATGGTTTAATTCATACTTAACTGGAAGAATGCAGAAAGTTGAAATAAGTGGTTCGTGTAATGTTAAAACAACAGCTGATTCCTCAAACTGGGGTGCTATCAAGCACGGGGTCCCACAGGGTTCGGTCTTAGGTCCTTTACTGTTCTTGATATACATTAATGACTTACCATTCCACATTGATGAAGATGCAAAGTTAGTTCTTTTTGCTGATGATACAAGTATAGTAATAACATCCAAAAACCAAGAACTAAGTGATGTAATTGTAAATGATGTTTTTCACAAAATTATTAAGTGGTTCTCAGCAAATGGACTCTCTTTAAATTTTGATAAAACACAGTATATACAGTTCCGTACAGTAAATGGCACAACTCCAGTAATAAATATAGAATTTGAACAGAAGTCTGTAGCTAAGGTAGAATTTTCAAAATTTTTAGGTGTGTCCATTGATGAGAGGTTAAACTGGAAGCAACACATTGATGGTCTGCTGAAACGTCTGAGTTCAGCTACGTATGCTATTAGGGTTATTGCAAATTTTGGTGATAAGAATCTCAGTAAATTAGCTTACTATGCCTACTTTCATTCTCTGCTTTCATATGGCATCATATTCTGGGGTAATTCATCGTTGAGTAGAAAAGTATTCATTGCACAAAAACGTGTAATCAGAATAATTGCTGGAGCCCACCCACGGTCATCCTGCAGACATCTATTTAAGGATCTAGGGATCCTCACTGTAACCTCACAATATATATATTCCCTTATGAAATTTGTTGATAATAATCCAACCCAATTCAAAAGTAATAGCAGTGTGATACCTATAACACCAGGAGAAAGGATGATCTTCACTATGCAGGGTTAAATCTGACTTTGGCACAGAAAGGGGTAAATTATGCTGCCACAAAAGTCTTTGGTCACCCACCAAACAGCATCAAAAGCCTGACAGATAGCCAACTAACATTTAAAAATAAATTAAAAGAATTTCTAGATGACAACTCCTTCTACTCATTGGCTGAATTTTTAGATATAAACTAAGTTAAAAAAAAAAAAAAAAAACCAAAAAAAAACTTAATCATTAGTGTCATGCAATATTTTGTGTAATGTAATTTCTTGTACAGACATCTTTTATTAACCTGACACGTTCCACATCATTACGAAGTGTCGTATTCATGATCTATGGAACAAGTATTAATCTAATCTAATATAATCTAATCTAACCTGTAATTTTGTTCCGATACTGCTAAGGTACTTATTTATAAAGTTTGCCAAATCTTTTGGGTCTTTTATTAGAGTCCCTTTGTCTTTGATTTTTATGTTTCATTTGTTCATCTTTCTGGTACCTGTTTCCTGCTTTACAGTCTTCCATGCTGCTTTGTTTTTGTTTTCAGCAGTGAGTATCAGTTTGGATAATCTCATCTGTGATCTCTATAAAATCAGCAAAGGATTTCAGGGGAATCTGTTGTTGTTTGAAGTACAAGTGGAAGGGGAAAACTTATATTATTTTCACTTTTTCAAAGAGTTTTGTGTTACATTCCCTGAAGATGTCAACCTTGATTTCAGGGAAAAGAATTCGTAACTTGAAGCACTTTTTGAGAGATTTTCAGATTGTGATGTTCATCTATTTCAGAATCCATTTGACTGTAACCTCAATGATGTGCCAGTTGAACTACAGTTGGAGCTCATTGATTTGCAAGCAAATGACTAGTTGAAAAAGAGGCACAGAGAAGGAAAACTTTTTGAATTTTACTGCTGCTTACCTGATGTTAACATAACACTGAAAATGATCAATTTTTGGCCAACTAATGTAACAGTATAGATAAAAAATCTACTCACCAAGTGGCAGCAGCAGAACACACACATGAAAAAAAGATTTTATGCATGCAAGCTTTTGGAGCCAGTGGCTCCTCCTTCTGGCAGAAGGATTGAAGGGGAAGGAAGAGGGGTGAAGGAAAAGGACTGGAGAGGTTTAAGAACAGGGGCACAGATTCGGAAAGTCACCCAGAAACACAGGTCAGGGGAGACTTACTGGATGGGATGACTTCTCATCTCTGATTTTAAATTGTTTGATTGTTCTTTACATTATGTACAAGATTTTTAGCTGTGGTTGCCTGACTTATAAGGTCATTTGTATTTTTTCAAGAGCTTCTGTTCCACTTCCTTCAAGTTTTACTGTTCACAAAAATCATCCATTGCAAAAATGGAAAAATGGCAATCACACAAAATAGTTGTCACTATAAACTCTGCCAAAACTAGTCTTGACTTCCTTCAGCAATGGTGCTCAACTTACTGACTCTGGAATGTTCACTCTATGTACGCCTAGTGACAAAACGTAGTACTACAAATGCTCTGCCCACCAAAAAATTAGTCTGGTTGCTTTTGGGTATGCCTTGCATATTGCAGACAGTTCACCTTTCTGTCTGAGGACACACATATAGGAGAAACATCAGTTTATTTTGGTATTCTAGGTAGCTCAGTAATCAGTGTGTCTTGACTGCTATTTGGAGGACTTGAGTTCAATTCCTGGTACTACCAGCAATTTTTCCTTGGCGAGAGGATTGAAACTGAGAATTTAATGTAGTGAGAAGTAGCAGCACCAAGGTCTGGAAAGCTGACAATGACCAGGAGGACAGTCTGCTGACACTATGTCCCTCGACACTACATAGTGTAGTGGTGTAACAGAAGTAACAAAATACTCCAATGATCAGGGACTCAAGGTGAATGTCACCAAATCTCAACTACTGACATTTAAAACAGGCAGTTATCATCATAACAATATGAATAGTGTGTGTAATATCTCTGCAACAGAAAATAGTAACTGTAAATTCCTGGGTGTATATGTTGATGAAAATTTGTGGTGGACATACCACATTAATTTCGTATGCGGAAAAGTCAGTAGTGCCATATATCTCTTCAGCTAGCTTGCAAAGATAGTTCATAGCCAAGCACTGAAATTAGTATATTATGGAACACTTTACCCCTTTCTCAATTATGGAATTGAACCATGGGGCTGTGCAGCTGATATACATTTAAAAAGAATACTACTACTACAGAAAAGAGCAATAAGACTTATACATGGGATGGGACATGTCGTGAAGTGTTTGTGCAGCACGAATATCTGACAATATATTCTCTGTACATCTTCAAAATACACTCCTGGAAATTGAATTAAGAACACCGTGAATTCATTGTCCCAAGAAGGGGAAACTTTATTGACACATTCCTGGGGTCAGATACATCACATGATCACACTGACAGAACCACAGGCACATAGACACAGGCAACAGAGCATGCACAATGTCGGCACTAGTACAGTGTATATCCACCTTTCGCAGCAATGCAGGCTGCTATTCTCCCATGGAGACGATCGTAGAGATGCTGGATGTAGTCCTGTGGAACGGCTTGCCATGCCATTTCCACCTGGCGCCTCAGTTGGACCAGCGTTCGTGCTGGACGTGCAGACCGCGTGAGACGACGCTTCATCCAGTCCCAAACATGCTCAATGGGGGACAGATCCGGAGATCTTGCTGGCCAGGGTAGTTGACTTACACCTTCTAGAGCACGTTTGGTGGCACGGGATACATGCGGACGTGCATTGTCCTGTTGGAACAGCAAGTTCCCTTGCCGGTCTAGGAATGGTAGAACGATGGGTTCGATGACGGTTTGGATGTACCGTGCACTATTCAGTGTCCCCTCGACGATCACCAGAGGTGTACAGCCAGTGTAGGAGATCGCTCCCCACACCATGATGCCGGGTGTTGGCCCTGTGTGCCTCGGTCGTATGCAGTCCTGATTGTGGCGCTCACCTGCACGGCGCCAAACACGCATACGACCATCATTGGCACCAAGGCAGAAGCGACTCTCATCGCTGAAGACGACACGTCTCCATTCGTGCTTCCATTGACACCTGTCGTGACACCACTGGAGGCGGGCTGCACGATGTTGGGGCGTGAGCAGAAGACGGCCTAACGGTGTGCGGGACCGTAGCCCAGCTTCATGGAGACGGTTGCGAATGGTCCTCGCCGATACCCCAGGAGCAACAGTGTCCCTAATTTGCTGGGAAGTGGCGGTGCAGTCCCCTACGGCACTGCGTAGGATCCTACGGTCTTGGCGTGCATCCGTGCGTCGCTGCGGTCCGGTCCCAGGTCGACGGGCACGTGCACCTTCCGCCGACCACTGGTGACAACATCGATGTACTGTGGAGACCTCATGCCCCACGTGTTGAGCAATTCGGTGGTACGTCCACCCGGCCTCCCGCATGCCCACTATATGCTACCAGTGTTAAAGACTGCGATGGAGCTCCGTATGCCACGGCAAACTGGCTGACACTGACGGTGGTGGTGCACAAATGCTGCGCAGCTAGTGCCATTCGACGGCCAACACCGCGGTTCCTGGTGTGTCCGCTGTGCCGTGCATATGATCATTGCGTGTACAGCCCTCTCGCAGTGTCCGGAGCAAGTATGGTGGGTCTGACACACCGGTGTCAATGTGTTCTTTTTTCCATTTCCAGGAGTGTAGTTGTATTTTTTATAAGTCAACCAACAGAAGCTATCAAGGGCAGTGATGTACACGATCAAAACACTAGAACAAAGTGTAACTATTTCCGTAACAGAACAACATTAAAAATGACTGATAGAAGTCCATATATCAGTGGTTTGATTTGGTATAACAAGCTACCAAACTCTCTAAGAACACACAAGGGAAATGTTTTTAAAACAAAATTAAAATCTTTTCTAATAGAAAAATGTTTATATTCTTTCAATGAATTTTAAGATAGTGATTGCAACACGAGGCATTAGCATATCAGTTGTAATGGACAAATGTAAAAAAAATAGACATAAGTAGCAACAGCTACAGAATATAGTGTATTTTACAAGTATAAACATAACCATAGTATTAAGTCTGACGTTTGCAAAAGCCATCATTACGGTGGCGCCATGCAAAGAAAATGTAAATAAATAAATAAATTTGAATGACACCATTGGTGGAGGATGACATGGTGACCAGTCACTACTGAATGGCTCGACAGGGTTAGCAAGGGAGCTTTAAGTCTTTTGGTATTTTATACCATGACATGCCAGTAGACCCTAAATGATTTTAATGAGAAAGGATATGACATTTTCTCATTGTGTAGAAATGCATAATTTTACATATTTGTATATTTCAAGCAGGTTTCCAATATTTACACATCTTTGAAATCTTATAAAGATTTACTTGAATATTTCTGCAGTTTTTTTTCAGACAGTGGTTATTTATAGATAACTAAATCATCTGCAAAAGTCTGATGTTGCTATTTATACTGTCAGCCAGGTAATTAATAAACAACATGAACAACAAGAGTCTCAACCTACTTCCCTGCAGCACGCCTCAATTTACTTCTACTTCTATCGATGCCTCTCCATCAAAGATAACTTGCTATGTCATGTTTACCCAGAAACCTTCATTGTAGTCACAAATTTTGGTTAAAACTCGTATGATCACTCATTAAAAACCGCTGGTATAGCACTTTTTAGAAGTAAAAAACTACTGCATCCATCTGATTTCCTTCATTCACAGATTTCAGGACATCTTGTGAGAAAAGTGCAAGCTAGGATCTGCATGTTTCATGTTTTCACAATCTGTGCTGGTTGGCATGGAGAAGGCCATTCTGTTCAAAATGTCTCATTACGTTTGGGCCCAGAAGACACTACAGGATTCTACAACAGATGTATGCTAGTGAGATTTTATGATAGTTTTGTGCATCAGTTCTGTTACTGTTCATGTAGACTGTTCCTAACTGTTCTTTTTTTTCAATCACTGGGCAGGATTTATTGTTCAAAGGATATTGTATATTATGGTTAAAAATCAGGCTAACTCAGCTGTAAATTCTGTACAGAATCTGACAGAGATCCCATCAGACCCTGCTGACTTGTTTGATTTTACTTGTTTGTCAATGACAGTAACACTAATATCTGTATCATTCATATTTCCAAAAGTGTGAGAAGTAATTGGGGCAGTACACCTGTATCTTCCTTAGCAAAGCAACATTTGAAAATGAAGTTCAGTATTGATTCTTTTATCATCCTCAATTTCAGTTCCTGAGTCATCCATGAATGTCTCAAAATTAGGTTGGGTGCCACTGATAGTGACTTCTTTCACACATGACCACTATTTCCTTGGATTTTGTATGCAAGTTTGCGAAAATATTCTGTTACAGTAGTCACTGAAAGCTTCTTGCATTGGCCTCTTGGCAATCAAAAGCATTTCACTCAAATGATGTAGGGTTAGAATAACACACTCATGTTCAGAAAAAAAACAGAACACCTTGAAGAGCTAGTGATAGACTTATATATTCACATGACATGTACATTAGTATGTTCTGCAGAAATGATTTTAGCATTTAAACAGTCAGACCTCGAGCTCAAGATGAACATCGATATCGCTGCGCAAGACCACCTACCGGTAAAATGTGCCTGTGGCTCTCGTTATTGCTATAAACCACAGGTCATGGATCAGTGTGACTTGAGCAGATGTGCAGGATGCCTTGAAGAAATATGCATGAACCATACCATCAAATCAGTGAGTTTGAAAGAGGACGCATTACTGGCTTGAGAGAATGTGATGCATCTATCTGGAAGATTGCTGCTTGTGTGGGACGAAGTGTTTCGGCAGTGCAAAGGCTAGTTCTGGAAGGTTGTAAAATATGGTAAGATGGATCAGATCGCACAACCCAGACCACTCCACCCCGAGAAGATCGACACCTTATCCGAATGGAATTGCAGGATAGATCTGCATCCTCCTGAGCTCTGAAGCAACAGTGGAACACATCATCACTTTCAGTGCTGACAGACTGTCGCTTTTTATTATGGCATGGGTTATGTGTGCATCATCCATTTCTCTGCCTACCTTTGATGAATGTGCAGAAACATGCTAGACATCAATGGAGTATGGAACCATGTCACTGGGGACAGTAATGGCATCAGATAGTGTTTTTGGATGAATCCAGGTTCTGTTTATGTGAAAATGATGGCCACATTTTGGTTCACTGCAGACAGGGGGAACAGTATCACAGTGACTGCATCTGCAGAAAACATACAGTGCATGCAGGTCAATGCCTTATGGTGTGCGGTGCTATTGAGTACAGCCACAAATCACCGTTGGTGGATGTCCAGGCCACAGTGACCAGTGTGACCTACATGAATAACACCCTGTGACCCGTAGCCATACCCTTTCTGCATGACACACCCCAGATGCCATTTTCAGCAATACAATGCGTGACCACATGTTTCTGCATGAACATGTGCCTTCTTGGTGTCACAGAATGTCAGCCTTTTGCCCTGGCCTGCCAGATCACCAGACTTGTCACCAGTCGAAAATGTGTGGTACAGGTGAAACAATAGGTGCAGCATTGTGACCAATGCCAACCAACACAGATGAACCTCGGAACCAGGTGAATGGAGCATGGATGGCTGTACCACAGGACGCCATTAGTACCTTATATGTACTGATGTCATCATGCATGGAACGAGTTATCAGGGCCTATGGCAGACCTTGTGCCTACTAGGCAGCAGGACATGTAAAGAACTGAGGTGACAGAAATGCTGAACGTTTCTGGAGATCATACTAATGTACATGTCCTGTGAAAACGAATGTCCTATCTAGTCATTCAAAGTGTTTTGATTTTTTCCTCCTGAACATGAGTGTATTTGGCAAACAGCAGAACTTATCAAACACTGACCAGCAGATGGGCTGTTAATTCTAGGTGAGTTGTTTCTTCTAAGTAGTACTGGCTGTCAGCTCCATCACTTTAAGGTGTGTTGGAAAGGATACAAGAACCTAAAGGAAAAGGATGACTGACCTACACCTGAGAGAAATATGAGTATACATAAATAAGAACACTATCATTGTGGATAGTTAGATGAGTCTGTAGAGGTAATCTTTCTGCAGAAAGAGATGTATCTTGATGATAACTATAGAAGTAGTTACCATTATCTTTGAGCTTCCTCCAAAATAGCAAAGCGGATGCATTTACCCAAGTCTGTTAATCTGTTCTGTGTGCTAACTTAAAGATGGAACAATAAAGGAGCAAGCATCTAAGTTTTGTATGCTATTCCTAAGGACTAGAAAGATAGGTAACTGATTACAGAATGCCCGACAACAAAGGATTGTTAATCGTTCAATACATGTGACTCCTCTTATTTGGTGACAGTCTCATAAATTCTGAAGGTGCCTAATTTGGAAACTGGCCTCACAGCAATGGATGTCTTTCTTAAAATGACTTAAAGATATCCAAGTTTACTAGAGTTTCATATACTACTCCTATCGGAGATATGAATTAAGTTCCATAAAATTTTGTATTAGGATTTCTAGGCTTGCCAGAGGTGTAGCACACATCCAATGATTTCCAAAAGTGTAATAACAATGATTAGTAAAGTATGAGCTCTGCAACAAATATAGTTGGCTGGATGAAATATGGAAGACTAGACTAAAAGGACTACTGGACTACAGCCCTACTAATGGATAGTACACTAGCATAAAATGAAGATATATTGTAAAACTGCTTAATGATCTGTATAAATGTTTATTATCTGAGGTTTCATATTCATAGTATGAGAACAATTACCTGGTAGATGTATGAAAGACATAATGAAAGTTGTGGGAGGTCAAATAAATGCCTATGACTAATGGTTTATGATCCATTGTATTGTATTTTGCATGTAAAAACATGAATAATTGTTCCAGAATGAGATTTCCACTCTGCAGCGGAGTGTGCACTGATATGAAACTTGTCCCTGTCACGTCATTGGGATTGTCATGGCTGTCCTTCTTCCATGGCTTACTTCATATCTCCAAGGCAGAACCCACATCTTGAAATAAACTGCCCAACCAGCACCACAGAAGTAAAGCTGTGAGTTCCGGACGTGAGTCGTGCTTCGGTAGCTCAGTTGGTAGAACACTTGCCCGCGAAAGGCAAAGGTCCCAAGTTCGAGTCTTGGTCGGGCACACAGTTTTAATCTGCCAGGAAGTTTCATGAATAATTGTATTTATTACAAATAAGATGCAATTACAGCTGTTATCATGCAAGTACACACAAGCTGCTGATACTTTAGTTACAAAGTTGAAAACTAGTATTGAACTTTAAATGTTCATTGTTTATTTGCATTTCACTATAGTGACAACATTATTTGTATTAAGGGGGAAGAGGGTGATAGAAATGTTACTACATCTGTGGTGCTGGTTGGGCAGTTTATTCCAAGATGTGGGTTCTGCCTTGGAGATATGAAGTAAGCCATGGAAGAAGGACAGCCATGACAATCCCAATGACGTTACAGGGACAAGAGAAAAATTGCTATCTGTGTATTCAATTGATATCTGTTAACTAAGACAGACCATTTTGGATATAGTCCATATTAATGTATTTGTGATGTTCCAAATAATGAGGCAGCTTTGTTAGGCATGGTCAATGTAAGTGAGAGTTAAGGGTATGACACATTGTTTGTGAGGTGCATAGTTTTCATTTTGAGAATTTGGATGTTGGATTGTACTCTTAACTTCCAACAATCACTGCAGCACTTCAAGAAATGAAATCCAATCAAGAATTAATGGTGACTGTGAATAAAAAGCCAAGTGAGAAAAACTGGATAATAGGAAATAACAAATTCCAAGCAGACTTTACCTCACCAGTCAATATCATGATAAAAATTTAGTGGAACGTTGTAACATAATGTCTTTTTTTGTGTTACCTGGGTTGGGTTATTTGGGGGAAGAGACCAAACAGCGAGGTCATCTGTCTCATCAGATTAGGGAAGGATGGGGAAGGAAGTCGGCTGTGCCCTTTCAAAGGAACCATCCTGGCATTTGTCTGGAGCGATTTAGGGAAATCACGGAAAACCTAAATCAGGATGGCCGGATGCAGGACTGAACCATCGTCCTCCCGAATGCGAGTCCAGTGAGCTAACCACTGCGCCACCTCATTCGGTGTGTATTACTTGGAAGCATTGACAAATATAGGAGGGTGATCAGATATTCAGTAGTTGCAAGCATCAAAATTTCAGTTGGTTAGAGAGCCAACAGTGTTTCTCAGGTGTAGAGAGGGATTAAAGACTGCACAGGCATTAAAACAGTTAATGGAAGGCAGCCTGCAGTGCTATGAGAAACACCACAGCATGATGTTTTTCCATGAGTAGTTGAGTAATGTAACTAAAAGACACATGAGTTCAGTGGGAGGTTTCACAGATGGAATAATGTAAGAGTAATGTCCAGACATTAAGAATTAAGGAGGACTGATGAAGCAAAGAAAGTTATACTCCAAGAAGCTGAACATATGGCAATAGATGGCTTCTTGAAGAGCTTGTCACCCAATGTGTCAAGATATGTTCAAGTGGGTGCCCCTAAAGACCTGTACCCTACTGTCACGTTAGCTAAAGAGTTTGAGGAAATTGATACAGCAATAAGGGTGTGGGGCAAATGAGGAGTGTTTTCCACTAATGTGAAGAGGCAATGTAGGCAGCCTCAATGGAGTAAGAATGGTGTGGGTAAACACCATTGTCAGGATTAAAGAAATAATGGTGGGAATAGCCAAGATGGAAGTGGACAAGGTTTGACCACAAAAGGGAACTTCAAATCTGACAAGTGGTGTTCCTATTAAGTTTTGATGCTAATTATGTATGCAGAGGCAGAATTTTGTTTAGTGGGGTTGGTGAAAGGAAAGAAATATGTTTCTGTTAGACACAGGGCACGAGTGTCAATGGCAAGCCGAGATCTTCTGGAACAGTAAAACCCACCATGTTATAGGTTGGCAGACAATAACATGAAGACATTGGTGTAAGTCTTATTGAATATTCAGTTTGAGGTGGCTTAGTTTGAACAGTGTGTGTAGGTAGTGCTTCATGTAAGTGAAGGTTACTGTACGATCCTGGGGTTGGGCTTTCTCTTAAAACACAAGGCAAAAACTGACCTTCAGTGACATACAGTGGAACTGCCACCAGTGAAATACTGCCACAATGTTCAACTACCATAAGAGATGGACAAACAAAACTGCATACAAAAACACCACGGCTTGATTAATGTGATCTGTGCCACAGGTTACCAGGAAGTCACTTTAGGTGAATATAGAACCTGAGTTACCTGTTGATATTTATCATACAGTCACTAGAAAACAATGGTGTTTTGTGATAAGGAGCATTGTATACTGGGAAAATTGTACCCGAGAATATAGAAAATTTTGACACCAACAGAGTAAAACAGACAATGGACTGTTTGTAGCAAATTTAGACATCGTACAGGAAGATGATTGGGGCACATTAGATGTGGAGCATAATCAGACACTGGCTGCCACTGAAACTGCATTACGTAAGAAAGTAAAGTATCTAAAAGGACCAGACTATCATTGGAGAGATTACTACAAAAGTTTTGGGTTATTTGATCCTCAGGGCCCTTTCTGGCAAAACCTGTAATACAACACTGAATCTCAACAGGACACAAAGCAATGGTTCATTGGAAGTTGTATCATACACCTCAGTACTTACAATAGATTATGGAGGATTGCATTAACCAACAGCTAGCCAATGTAACAACAGAGGAGGATAGCACAAGGCCCTGGGGGACCACCTGTCATAGTTGTGCCAAAGAAGTTGGCAGCTGGTTCTAAGTAGTAAAGCTTTTGCTGTGTTATTGACATTTTAATAATAAGAGTAACTGGCATGTACCCCATACTTAGTATCAAGGAGGTTATTGATAATTTGTGCCAGTACCAGTATTTCTTTACCATGGTATGAAGGCCAAAGACAGCTATCTCGGTCCTCATTCATATTGAGGAATGCGTCAGCAACATTTCAACAGCTGCTGGATGGAGTACTCAGAGGGTTGAAACCTCAGCAATGCTTAGTGTACCTCGATGAAATAACTATTATCTTGAGGGTTGTGGAAGAGCAAATACAGTAGCTGAGAGAAGTTTTTACAAGGTTACATCCTGTGCATCTTACACTGAGCACAGAGAAGTGTCATTTTTCCTTAGAGGAGATGGGATACAAAGGGCACGTAATTAGCAAGGAAGGAGTGAGGGCAGATGCATAATTGGTACAAGCAGTTCAGAATTTCCTGGATTCTAGGATGCATAAGGAGCTACAATTATTTTTAAGGCTCTGAAATTAGTATAGGAAATTTGTGATGAGATTTGTCACTCATGAAACTGTTGAAAAAAAGGTTGAAATTCTATTGGACAGAGTGCCATGCAGTTTTCACATCAAACCCAGTGTTGATTTTTGCAGACTATCAGAAGTAGTTTGTACTATCATTTGATGCTCCCATTCAGGCATTAGAGTGTGTTTTAAGTCAGGTCATAAATGGTGAGGAACATCCAATGGTTTACAGTTTGTAACAACTGAATAAAGCAGAAAAGCACTGATCCATGACAGAAAAAGAGATTCTCAGTTTAATATTAGGAGTCATGCATTCTCAGTGTTATTTATATCAGAAAAAATTCAAAGTAATGACCAATCATGTAGTTCTAAAGAGGTTGTTTGGGTTGAGGGGCTCTTCTAGCACGCCTACAAGGTGAGATTTGAGGTTATGTGAATTTGACCATGAAGTTGTGCATCAGCCAGGTAAGAAGCATGGAAATGTGGATGGGTTGAGCAGAAAAGTAGTAGTAGTGCAGATTTTGGGACATAGCATCACTGAGTGACAAGCAGTCCAAATTGCTAATGCTTAGTGTAAACTACACGATGCAGCCACAGTTCAGTGTCTGTGACGGCTTACTATGTATTCAACCAGATTAGGGCACTGTGTAATGTTGCAGCTAAGCTCAGGGAAGAAGTTTTAAGAAAAACTATACAAACACCACATGCTATCTGGAAATGGAGGTTGGAGGGCAATGAAATGGAGAGTAACAGAGCGGTGCTCTTGGAAGGAGAGAAAAGGGTGTGGATCAATATGTAAAGGATAGTGTGCACTGTGCACAGTGAGTGGACATCAGCCATAAGGGAATATCATTACAAAGCTTACTGGAGGCAATAAAACCGTTTGAAATGATTTAGGTGGAAGTTAGGTCTGTTTTATGTGACTCCAGTGAGAAATGGTTCTGTTTTAACAATTGTTGACCACTTTTCATGGTAAATGGAAATGGTCGCCATACTGAATCCACAAACAATAGTTAGCAACTGGCTGTTGGAGTTTGGTATACTTGAGAAGGTAATCACAGACCAAGAGACAAATTTCATGTTGGACTTGATAAAACAGCCATGTCATTTGCTATGGGTTTGGAAAGTAAGAAGTAGTCTGCTGCACCCGCAAATCAATCGTAGAACAGAGCACATGCATCAAACTATTGGTAAGATGTTGAGTCACTATCTAACCTGTCACCACAATGAGAGGGACATGTATGTATCATTCACTGTGGCAGTAAACAACTCGAAGGTTCATACTGGTACTGTGCTACCCCCTTATGGAGTGGTGTATGGGAGGGAGATTGAATTGATCAAACCAAAGATTGGTAACGATGGAAAACTGGTTCACAATGTTGACACTAAGGGACTCTTGAAAGTGGGCAGTGGGAAAGTGCATAGAGAAGTAACCCCAGAATAGAGTAGGTCGTTTGGCAACGTTATCAAGCCCTTATACCCCCAAAGATAAAAATGTGACAACATATCAGGGCCATATCAGGTAATAGAAACTTCATCACCAGTAAATATTAAGATGTAGCTGCTGCCTAGAATGATGACAGTTCATTTTGGATGCCTGCGACCATTTCACGGTGCTCCAGATTCATTGCCACTCAAATCAACATCCACAATAAAGAGAAAGGGCACACAATGTAAAAAGAAGGTGAGTGTGAAGTTGTTATACAATATGTGCAAGAAGACCATACAGATTAAAGCCAAGAAAATGAGGGGCGACATTATGGATACTTTGTGATAAGTTGTAGTGTAATTACGGACTTACGAAGCATTAATGTGGGGATGGTGTGGTTTTCACAAACAGCAAGGTTTAATGAAGAGGATGTGTGGAAAATATTTTGTATAAGCAGCTGTTTTTAATTATAAAATTCGGGTGTATGTTTAATGTAGGTGTAAGGAGTGTATTGGGAGACAGCAGACCTTTCCACAGGGTGGAGGCAGAGTAGTTGTAGCTCCCTGTTCTCAGGTTGCTGGATACCAGGGATAAGGGATGAAGTGGATTCTAGTTGTATCTGTGCTTCACCACTTCACCAAGGCAGGAGTGGTGGTGGTGCGAGATCAGTATCAGGGCAGTGGAGTGCTGTTATTGGATAAGAGATGTGGTTCTCACTAGTCATCAGTGGATGCCGAAACTGGTTATCAGTGTATGGGAGATGAGAAATGAGGTGAGGAGATTGGAGAACGTGTCTGCAGCATTGCGATGTGACACGGAAAAGAAAGATGAGGCATAGCACCAGCCAGCTAAGTGAACTCCCAGTAGTACAGTCCAAAGTAGATCAGGTCACCAGTTGCCTATGAATAACAAAATGGAAATGGAGAGCGTGAATATTGTTGTGTGCATGAAAATTGCAATAGAAGTAATGTCAAGAAGTGTATTACCTTCTGGGTAGGTTGCACAAAGCTCTACTGCACAGGACATGGCTAACATTAAGTAACATTGGGAGATGTGCCATGATGTCAGGATTAAGAGTGAAAGGACAATAACAGTTGCAAGCTGTGTTGTAAATACTTCCATGAAACTACTAGTTGTGAACTTAGAAGGTCTGTGGAGTGTACAAATGTGAAGCCAAGGAACTAAACTGTAGAGTAAATCCACAGCCTCTGAACCTTGTGGTTATAAAGGGAACTTATAAAATATTGTGCACTGTGTCTACATATGTTAGGTTCTGTTTCAGGCCCACCTAAGGTAGAGACCAGGCACCCAGGTCTTCGAAAGAGAGGAGGTAATATAAGGCTGCCACTTTTTTGGGAATTACTCAGAAGCTAGCATTTCAGTCATAGCAATGGAAGGCTACTGACAAGTGCTGACATCAGGTATGCCGAGTGTGGCATCAGGTTGGTTTATACAGCACAAGGTGGACCAGGTCATGCACCACTGTACTGCAGCTGCCACATGAAAGCAATGTTCTTGCAGAGCGAGGCAAGCTGTTACCAGTCTTCCAGGCCACAGATCTGTGGTATCGAGTTTAACTGGAATAAGTTCATCAGCACATTTGGGCTGTAAATGGGTTTAACAATCATTAGCAGTCTAGTAGTGTGTATAGGGATGAGAGAACCATGTTGGAACATGAAGTGAATAGGACGAATCCAGACTTCCACTGCCACACCTTCTTGTAGTGCCAACTCATCCTCATTGGACTTGGTATTACTCTGCCTGTGAGCTGCTTCCTGGTCCACTTCAGCAGCTGCAACATTTCTGCCCCGGGAGGACAGTGGAATGAGATGCAGGTGGTACAGCCACCCACCCTTCTGTGCTGGTTTGGACGCCATGCGCCATCACCTGCTGTGGTGAGCTCCACCACCTCAAGCTGACATCCCTTGCATGTAACTTGGCGGTTTTCTGTGCCACTGGCTCTGACTGCATGTGGCTGAATCCCACTTATGGGGGCTGCCTGCTGCTTCATAAGCTACTGGAGCCAGCGCTGCCAGGCGACAATGTCACTGTGTTGTTGCCATCAGCTTGCTGCTGCCACACCCTGACTTCATCACGTGCAGCAATGGGAGGGAGGGGATTGTGTGTGGCCCTCACCTTCACCAAGGCACTATGAATGTAGTCAAATGAGTGCTAATAAAATGTTTTGCCTTTGGACACTGTTTGACTATGCAGCTAACAGCCTCTTACCACGGCCTCGCCACAATCCAGCCCTGCACAGAAGTGCTTCTACACATCCAGACTGCTTCATTTTGAACAGAAGGAACCGAGAAACTACTCCCAACAGTAAATGTAAAAGAAGAAGAGTAACAATAAAATACTTATTTGTGGAACTGGCATAAAGTATTAAACCACATAATACTGTTATACGCCTTCTCAATGAGACACTACTTATGAAGGAAAGACTCTTGTATACACTATGTGATCAAAAGTATCTGGATACCTTGCTTAAAATGACTTTCAAGCATTGACTACAGCTTCCACTCTCATAGGCATACGTTCAATCAGGTGCTGTAAGGTTTCTTGGGGAATGGCAGCCCATTCTTCACAGAGTCCTGAACTGAGGAGAGGTATCAACGTCAGTTAGCGAGGCCTGGCACAAAGTCGGCACTACAAAACATCCCAAAGGTGTTATATAGGATTCAGGTCAGGACTCTGTACAGGCCAGTCCATTGCAGGGATGTTATTGTCATGTAACCACTCTGCTACAGACCGTGCATTATGAATAGGTACTCGATCATGTTGAAACATGCGTATGCCATCCCCGAATTGCTCTACAACAGTGGGAAGAAAGAAGTTGCTTGAAGCATCAATGTAGGCCTGTGCTGTGATAGTGCCACACAAAACAACAAGGGGTGCAAGCCCCCTCCATGAAAAACATGACCACATCGTAACACCACCGCCTCTGAATTTTATTGTTGGTACTACACACACTGGCAGATAACGTTCACCAGTCATTCACCATACCCACACCCTGGCTTCGGATCGCCACATTGTATACCGTGATTTGTCTCTCCACACAACATTTTTCCACGTTCAATGGTCCAATGTTTACGCCCCTTAACACCAAGCAAGGTGTCGTTTGGCATTTACCGGCATGATGTTTGGCTTATGAGCAGCCGCTTGACCATGAAATCCAAGTTTTCTCGCCTTCCGCCTAACTTTCATAAAACTTACAGTGGATCCTGATGCAGTCTGAAATTCCTGTGCGATGGTCTGGATAGGTATCTGCCTATTACACATTATGAGCCTCTTCTACTCAGCGGTCTCTGTCAGTCGACAGAAGTGGTCGGCCTGTACGCTTTTGTGCTGTACATGTCCCTTCACGTTCCCACTTAACTATTACATCAGAAACAGTGTACCTAGGGATGTTTAGGAGTGTGGAAATCTCATGTACAGGCGTATGACACAAGTGGCACCCAATCAGCTGACTATGTTCAAAGTCCGTGAGTTCTGTGGAGTGTCCCATTCTGCTCTCTCAAGATGTCTAATGACTACTGAGGTCGCTGATATGGAGTACATGGCAGCAGGTGGCAGCACAATGCATCTAATATGAAAAATGTAAGTTTTTGGGGGTGTCCGGATACTTTTGATCACATAGTGTATACAGGGTGTTACAAAAAGGTACGGCCAAACTTTCAGGAAACATTCCTCACACACAAAGAAAGAAAATATGTTATGTGGACATGTGTCCGGAAACACTTACTTTTGATGTTAGAGATCATTTTATTACCTCTCTTCAAATCACATTAATCATGGAATGGAAACACACACCAACAGAACGTACCAGCGTGCCTTCAAACACTTTGATACAGGAAATGTTCAAAATATCATCCGTTAGCGAGGATACATGCATCCACCCTTCGTCGCATGGAATCCTTGATGCGCTGATGCAACCCTGGAGAACGGCGTATTGTATCACAGCCGTCCACAATACGAGCACGAAGAGTCTCTACATTTGGTACCGGGGTTGCGTAGACAAGAGCTTTCAAATGCCCCCATAAATGAAAGTCAAGAGGGTTGAGGTCAGGAGAGCGTGGAGGCCATGGAATTGGTCCGCCTCTACCAATCCATCGGTCACCGAATCTGTTGTTGAGAAGCGTACAAACACTTCGATTGAAATGTGCAGGAGCTCCATTGTGCATGAACCACATGTTGTGTTGTACTTGTAAAGGCACATGTTCTAGAAGCACAGGTAGAGTATCCCGTATGAAATAATGATAACGTGCTCTATTGAGCGTAGGTGGAAGAACATGGGGCCCAATCAAGACATCACCAACAATGCCTGCCCAAACATTCACAGAAAATCTGTGTTGATGACGTGATTGCACAATCGCGTGCAATTTACAATTTGATCATGTTGGAATGAAGCCTCATCCGTAAAGAGAACATTTGCACTGAAATGAGGATTGACACATTGTTGGATGAACCATTCGCAGAAGTGTACCCGTGGAGGCCAATCAGCTGCTGATAGTGCCTGCACATGCTGTACATGGTACGGAAACAACTGGTTCTCCCGTAGCATTCTCCATACAGTGACGTGGTCAATGTTACCTTGTACAGCAGCAGCTTCTGTGACGCTGACATTAGGGTTATCGTCAACTGCACGAAGAATTGCCTCGTCCATTGCAGGTGTCCTCGTCGTTCTAGGTCTTCCCCAGTCGTGAGTTATAGGCTGGTTTGTTCCGTGCTCCCTAAGACGCCGATCAATTGCTTCGAACGTCTTCCTGTCGGGACACCTTCGTTCTGGAAATCTGTCTCGATACAAACGTACCGCTCCATGGCTATTGCCCCATGCTAATCCATACATCAAATGGGCATCTGCCAACTCCGCATTTGTAAACATTGCACTGACTGCAAAACCACGTTCGTGATGAATACTAACCTGTTGATGCTACGTACTGATGTGCCTGATGCAAGTACTGTAGAGCAATGAGTCGCATGTCAACACAAGCACCGAAGTCAGCATTACCTTTCTTCAATTGGGCCAACTGGCGGTAAATCGAGGAAGTACAGTACATACTGACGAAACTAAAATGAGCTCTAACACGGAAATTAAGCGTTTCCGGACACATGTCCACATAACATGTTTTCTTTATTTGTGTGTGAGGAATGTTTCCTGAAAGTTTGGCCGTACCTTTTTGTAACACCCTGTATAGGGTAGAATGGTTTCTTCTCTATAGATTCTGAAACAGAATAAAAAAAGCTGGATTTGCTAGTCTGTGAAAGCTGTGAGATCCCACCCTACTTTAAGGAGGGGAACTGAGATGGTTTCACTCCAGAAGCTGGAATAAGTAGCTCTAATCTGACTGTTTGAAAGAAGTCCCATGTGGATTTCTTCTTGTTGGGAATTCAGCTGCAGCACACTGACATAGTGAGCATGCTCTATTCTTTTCTACAGAGATGCAAAGGACTCCCAAATGGGGAAGGGCTAGTTATACATTTGTGTGTCAATGAACTCATGATACCAAAAATGATGGGTGGTATACAAATAACAGGAGGGGTGAAGGTAAAAGTTCACCTTACAGCTGAGATGTCAAGCAGCTGACAGACACATAAATGTAACTGAAATTGTTATTAAGCTTTTGGCAACTTTCTCTGAATTACCTACCAAAAAAAACATCCATGTAAAAACGCAGCTACACTGTTCCGGTACTGCTACCTGAATAAGCCTGAAAGCTTAGTGAGCATTTTGATTCTGTCTAAGTGTTTATCGACCACTCAGTTCCACAACAGTTGTTCCTTGTAATCTTATCTTTCCATGTACTCCTTCCCCATCTCCTTCTCTTACCTCCCTTGGTCCCCGCTCCCACCCTCTGTATCTCTGTCGCTCTCTTTCACCCCTTGCCCTATCCTCACTGCATGTCTGTCTGTCTCTTCCACCACTATCTCGGTCCATCTTACCTTCCACCAACTACATTTTCCTTCCCATCTCTCCATGTCCATTTTTCCTGCATCTGACCGCACCCTTATCCCCCATACCCATGCCAATCTCCTTCTCTTGCCCCTCTATTCATCACCTCCTCTTGATCTGTCCATCTCCCTATCCATCTCCTCTCCACCTGTCTCTGTCCATCTTATCTTCCCCCCTTCTCTCTGTCCATTCCTCCTACCCCTTCCTCTGCCTCTCTCTCCCCCTATCCATACCATTCTCTGTCCGTCCACTCCCATGTCAACCTTCACCCAGTCATGCACATCCACATGTGTAGCCCCTGCAAAATGGGTTGATAAAGCAGGCCAATACTACTGGCATAACATGCATGTTATGCAAGGACAGCCTCCACATAAAGGGCTTCAGAGCTGTTATCTGTCTCTGGCACGTAGGCTGCCCTGCAAAGCAGGCCAATAAGGTAGCCCAGATTCAACAACACAACACCACACTTGTTGTGTACAGCAGCTTACACATAAGGGCTGAGAAATTGGTTCTTGTCTCTGATGTATAGTAGGCTGCCCTGCAAAGCTGATCAATAAGGCATGCCATATTACTTCCACACAACACAACTATCATGCACAGCCGCCTATATGGCAGGGGCTGAGAAAACACTCGTTGCTCGTATCTCCACTCCTGCTGGAGCTAGGTTATAAATCGGACAGTGCTGATATTCCTGAAGTTTGCGTTTTGTGTGCCAAAATGGGTGGAAACTGATCCAGGGGTTGGGGAGAGTCCAGACGCACACAACCTATACAGTAGGGGGCTGAGTACATCATTCCTTTACCCATATCGCTACACAAAATGGACAGACGGAAAGAGAGAGTGAGGGGTGATGGAGCTTCGCCTGAGGACATGTTCGACACGTATACTACACACATCTCCCCTTATCTCTTTCCATCTCTTTCTCCTCTTCCCCCATAAAGCCCATCATTGCCTCTCCCTCTCTCTGACCAACTCCTCAGTGCACGGAATTATACTGCATGAAACTTCTTGTTAGATTAAAGCTATGTGCCAGATCAATACTCAAACACAGGACCTTCGTCTTTCGTCAATAGGTGCTTACCATCTGAGCCACCAAAGCACAACTTACAACCGATCCTGACAGCTTTACTTCTGACAGTACCTCATATCCTACCTTCCAAACTTCACAGAAGCTCTCCTGTGAGACTAACAGAACTAGCATTCCTGGAAGAAAGGATATTGCTGAGACATAGCTTAGCCACAGCCTAGGGGATGTTTCTAGAATGGAAGTTTTACTCTGCAGCCAAGTATGCACTGATATGAAACTTCCTGGCAGGAGGTGAGATATTCCACACTCCTTATCTCTGCACGTATTGGAGCCAGAAGGTTATAAACTCCACAGTGTTCACAGCTGTGAGGACAGGTCGTGAGTAGCACTTGGGTAGCTCAGTTGGTAGAGTAGTTGCACACGAGAGGCAACGATCATCAGTTTGAGTCTTGATTCGCCACACAAATTTAATGTGCCAGGATGTTTCCTGGCCCCTCCCCACCCCTCCCCCCGACCGTCCTTCCTTCCCACCATTACTGTTCATCTCCTCCTCCACCCTCTTTCAGTCCTCCCCCTAGTCGTGTCCAGCCAATGTGGAAGGGCAGGGGCAGGAAAACGTGCCCCTAATGTGCAGGCTATACTGCAAAACAGGGTGGTAAGGTAGGCTGATAGTATTTCACACTCCTTATCTCTGCATGTATTGGAGCCAGGAGGTTATAAACTCCACAGTGCTGTTACTCTTGATGCCTGCTGTTTTTGCCAAATTTGGTTGAAACTGATTCAGGGGTTTGGGAGAAGTTACTGGACATACATTCTTTCTATTACAAAAGAAGAATATGGCCATTTTATTATCTAACACAATGCAGAAGAGTAACATTTGGGGAGTGGGTCAAAGGCATATCAATTATTCTACCAGAATAATTCTGTATTGTACAATTTTTTGGCATTGTAAATCTGTTCTATTAAATAGCCATGTATTTTCCTTGACAATTGTTGGGTAATCGTGATGAAAAGCAGCATGTTTCCTTGTATTGCAGTTCACAACATAGTCTTGACTGTTACTGATGAACAGTAGACAATATAAGGGTTGCCTTGCATTTGCATGCGGAGTACATCATTGTTTTGTTGGTTGTTAATGGAATCCCATGTTCTGTAATATAGGCATTCATCTGACTTCTGCAGCAAACACTGAATATTAAACAATGGAAAATCCAGGATGGAATGTAACAGCATAATGCAAAAAATAGTTGCTGCTCACCATATGGCAGAGGTGCTGAATCGCAGAAAGGCACAGGCAAAAGACTGTCAGAAAGTTAGCTTTTGGCCAACAAACATTATTAATATTTATATTTTATCTACGATCTCATTGTGACTTCACACCAATTTCAGCTGGTTTTCATCTTTCACTACACGGCTACTCCCTCATATTTCATCTTGTTTCCCCTCATTTTATCCTTTTTGTGATATTTCCCATGTGTGTGAGTGTATTTTTGCATGAAAAAGACTTTGTTGACCATAGGCTAACTTTCCAACAGTCTTTTTGCTGTGTCTTTCGGTGACTCAGCAACTTCACTATATCATGAGAAACACTGGATATCCTACACTGTACACCACATCTAGATACATGTTTACTCACTGTAACCTACATAAGTGACATATTTGGATTTTACCTGATGCTTTCAAAAAGCAGACAGAAGAAACAGCAACTTAAATTACACACATTTTTTTCCTTGTTCCCTTTTTATTCTTATAATTTTTGAGCCCTATTTTGCAAAAGTCATTCAGTGTTAAATCTCTAATGCCAAATGATATTTCATTGTTTGGAAATAAACAACACCTTATCAATTCTTGACATAATTTTCATGTTTCAGATGCCAAACACTTGATCAATTTAAGCTACATCTGATTTAAAAAATAAATAAATAAATAAAAAACAATGTGGTAAGTGCACACTCACCTACCACAGTGTTGGCAGTAAAGAGAGACGTCTTCACACCTAGTAAGTTTAAAAATGATGTCTGTATGAAAGTGAATTTCTGACAGATTCTTGCACAACTGTTATAAAACCAGATGTTGTTAGCATCAATTTTGATGCAATTTAGTGACTCAACAAGTTTTTGTTGAATGTACATCTACTTTTTTTTTTTTTGCTGGTTCCTAGACTGTTCTCTGCACTAAGTGGATGGCTTGGTCATAGTTACTATTCTACTACATGCAGTTAAAATCTACACAACAAAGTAAGTTGTCATGGAACAATCTCGAATTTGTACATAATATAGTCAGAAGAATGCAACATCAGTATGATATCCTTGATGAGTAATGTGAAATAATCTGTAATGAAACACAAAGCAATCGTCATTTCTTCAACTTCTGGATGTCCCTCATGCACTCAGCAACAACCCCTTTGGCTATCAAAATGAACTCGCCCTTCAGTATATCCTCTCTTCTCGATATCCGCCAGGCCTCAACCTCCGCTAATTTCAAGTTGCCGCCGCTCATACCTCACCTGTCTTTCAACAACTTCTTTGCCTCTGTACTTCCGCCTCGAATGACATCTCTGCCCTTAACTCTTTGCCTTTAAATATGTCTGCTTGTGTCTGTGTATGTGCGGATGGATATGTGTGTGTGTGTGCGAGTGTACACCTGTCCTTTTTTTCCCCTAAGGGAAGTCTTTCCGCTCCCGGGATTGGAATGACTCCTTACCCTCTCCCTTAAAACCCACATCCTTTCATTTTTCCCTCTCCTTCCCTCTTTCCTGACGAAGCAACTGCCAGTTGCGAAAGCTTGTAATTCTGTGTGTGTGTTTGTGTGTTTTGTTCATGTGCCTGTCTGCCGGCGCTTTCCCGCTTGGTAAGTCTTGGAATCTTTGTTTTTAATATATTTTTCCCATGTGGAAGTTTCTTTCTGTTTTATTTACATCGTCATATATATATATATATATATATATATATAACAACCTGACTCCCACCAATGCAGTTTCCAAGACAAGAAGGTCAAGAAATATATATATATATATATATATATATATATATATATATATATATATATATATATATATATATATATATAACAACCTGACTCCCACCAATGCTGTTTCCAAGACAAGAAGGTCAAGAAACTGTGACCATGAGAAACAGAACAGATGCATTTATATGTTTTTTCCAAAAACATACAAGTTGACATTACCACTGCAACAAATTGTAAGTAACATTGGAGAGTGATGGTAAATGAGATTTTTAAGCATTTAATAACGCTAGTAGGGCCACATGTCAGTATGTACTAACACTTGTACAAAATTCTGGAGACTTCATGCAATGAACTCGGGGACTTCCCCTTGAGTGAGATGACACAATAAAGAGCTTTAATGCCATGTTTCCCTCCATCAGAGCTGTAGCTCATAGTGTGAAGGATCTTAAACACATTGAGCCACAGAAAAAGAGCCATTTGTGATTCGAGGAGCTCAGCAGCAGACTTAAAACACTGGTGTACACACAGGGCTGGAGCAAGCCCAAGTGCCTCCCCGTGCGAGCTGTTAAATTGCCACCCCCCCTCCCTTTTTTAATTTTATTTTTACAAAATGTTTGTGGAATTTTATTTAAACAAATCTGTAGGAAATGTGAGCAATCAATTGCAATTTTTCTTATGAAACGCAATCTTCTTACAAAACCAATCTTGACTCCTTCGGCCAACTACCGAAACGAATTCTGTAGTTTTCGTTGTAGAGAACGCAACAATACCTATTGCCTAGAAAGGCGAAGTGGTGATGCGGCAGTGCCAGGAACTAGATCATGTGACGAGGTACAGTGAGGCTAAGGTTAAACTAGCGCCCAAGAAGAAGAAGCAAGAAGCTCACAATAAGTATGTGACTGATGATATGGATAAATGTATTATCAGGCAGCAATTTCTATGGCATTACGAACAATGGAAAGAAATACGAACTTTGCGAAAACTGCACAACTTTTGTCAAACAGGAATGAGCTTCAAAGCAAGCAAAGAAACCCTTAGAAGCAATGTTCTGTCTATGGATTTTCGTTTTAGAAGGTGTCAAAATTAACGTTTTGTTTTGTGCGGACGAGAGGACATTGTTGCTAAAAGACCATACTTTCTCAGATTTTCATCAGAATCAAAGCGACCAGTACTTTACTAAGATGAAGAATGGATTCACTCGCATCAGACAGTAAATAAATGTTGGCAAAGTTATAGTGTGCAAGTAGTGTTGTCAAACAAAAGTGCTGGTCAAAGTTTAATTGTTTTTCATGCACGCGGAGACAGGTGTTTCATGGCTCAAAAACCAAAATGTCCGACCATCACTCAGAAACGGATAGCAAAAATTTTCAAAAGTAAGTCGAAACCCAACTTATGCCAGGCTTATTAGCAATGTCTTTATCCATCGTAATTACTCACTGCATATTTACCCAGTCAGAATACCTCTAGCCATTGCAGGTGTTGGACATGTTTGACTGTAGTAATGTTCAACCATTTTTTTCCATAATGTGGGAAGAATAAAACACTCGGAAACTGCCATTGAAGGCTTTAGCAACATCGTTTCAGGCTTAACATGTAACCGCAGTATCGAACACTGCATTTGAATTTCCAAATTAGATTTTGTCCGTTGCAAAATTAGTTGTGAGTAAACGCATGGCATGTAAAAACAGGCTGGCAGCACTCCAATCATAAGAATACTGGCGTGTATGCCAGACTGCTTCCCCCTCTCTGTTCCTCCGGCGTAAACAAGATGGTGCTGCCACAGTGGTGAGGAAGAGATTAGTCCTCCTCCCTCCCTGTGTTCAACAGGGTGGCCGGCAAGTAGCTGCGGCATGCCACAGTTCCTGAAGCCGATCCCTCCGAGGTTTGGTTTCAAATCCCCTCTTGCGCATGAATTTTGAGTTTGTCCTAAAAAAAAGAGGGGGGTGTCGCAGATTTGTCGCCCCTCGGAAAGTGCCGCCCCGTGGGGCGGCTCATTTCACATGTGCCTTGCGCCGGCCCTGGGTACAAACGATACAAAAGAAATGGCTATAACTATCAGCAAACATGACATACTTTTGGAATAGCCTGTATTCCAACACAGGATGAGCTGAAAATTCCTGAGGAAACAACCCTATCCTGCACAAAGATAATGTGACAAATGAAAAATAAAGAGACTCTTAGTAAGGCATAACATCATATCTTTGTCAAGGCCTGGGGTTTATTAGGAATGCACAAGATTATCTTGGTCTCTGGAAGGTTGTAATCTACTAAAGCCCCTGCCAATGTAGTAAAACATACATTGGTGAGATGGTCTGCACACCTCTGCCACAAAAGGTCAGACCCAATCCTTATGACTCCAGCCTCTGGCTGATAATAGGGGTACTGCTAAGGATATAAAACAGGTCCCCGCTGCTACATCTTAACGTTAAGCTGAGAGAGCAAACAAGTCTCACAGCCAAAAATTTGTGCACAATCAATGAGGCAAAACACCTAAGAAGAATTAATATGTTACAACAATTCCTTGATACATTTAAAGATATTACCTGCAGTTGGTTAAAATTTGCAACATCATAAAAGTAACTGTTCATTCACCACAGGACACACTCCAAAACTGTTGTCTGTCTTAATTTGTTTCCTGTACAAAACCGAAGTCATAGTCCAGGAAGTATGGCTCAGAATTATGTACATTGCTTACATAGAGCAAATTTATGTGCCATCAAATTTCACATCCTTTATTCATCAACACTTTTATGGTCAATTCGCATTAAATGTCCACAGAATTGCAAGCGATTTCGCCGTCAAATTATTGTTTATTCACACTAAGCAGGAAGTCAATATGTCACTCTGCATGGCCCAGTATGAAACAGTGAAATGGAGGTTACGAAATACCATTCACAACATAAAAGGTCAGAATACAGTATCAGAATTAAGGAACTAGAACTGACTACATTTATTAATGGTCAAAGCAGACTTCACACATGATGTTCTTTATAAAAGTTTATAACTCCTAGTAAACTGCTGAGATGTGATACAACAGGAAGTGTCATCCAAACATTTCAAAACACTGCCATTTATTTACTATCAACCATATTTATAAGGCAATACAGATCCTGTTTACCTTACACGTTGTGTTATTCTATTCTAAGTATCTAAAAATGTCAAAAACAACATTATTTTTCTCGTTCAAGGGGACTGACTATTCTTAAAAGCAGGTTATTTAATGGAAGTTGCTTTATCAGCTTACGTTATTATATCAACGAAAATAATCAATATTTGAAAATATAATATGGATGGATAAAAAATTTACTCCCAAGCAGTGTCAGGAGAAAACAGTGTGCAAGTTTTTGGAGCCATTGGCTCCTCCTCCTTGCAGAATGGTTGAAGGTAAAGGCAGAGGAATGAAGAAAAAGGATTGGTGAGGTTTAGAAAATGAGGAGAGTAATGGAAATGTTGCCCAGAACCCCTGGTCAGGAGTGGTGTGTTGAACAGGACGAGAAGGGAAGACTGATTGTTGGTACCTGCAACAGACAAGATGATAAAGACATCCACTCTCGTCTGGTGTGGGCACCACCAAACAGCCTTTCCTTCAGCAAGTCTTCTCCCACCGACCTTTTCCATAATTCCCATTTCCTTAACCTCACCAGTTGTCACCCTGCATCCCTCTTCCTTTCACTTTCACATATCTGACTTCTCTTGTGGAAAAGCAGTCAATGAAAAATATAATAAAATAAAACCCAAGAAGGTGTAAAAGCACGAAATCAACTACTATAACGTGAGTGAGTGTGGAGAAAATTGGTTATAATCTGAAGTTAGCAGACTAGGAAGACACACACACCTGTTTTTTGGTAATATCGTTGAAACTAACTCATCCATCAATAAAGCGGTTCATACAAACAATATAGAGGAATAAATTCTGCATTTGATGAGACCAAAAGTGAAATGGGCCACTCGTTTCTGTACAGCTAAGTTTGTACTTTCATTGCTACACATGTAAGGTACTTCACATTTACAAATCTGGGTCTCTAGATCAGTTTTATGCAGGGAACTCAAAAATAACATTATCATGAGTAAAGATTGAAAAAAAATTAAAAAACTGTTCAAAGTCAGTGGTAAATCCCTTGACAAGAAATTTAAGGTGAACTTTTTCAATCCCTTATTAAACGGCAAAGCCTTTTTGCACCTTGCTATTCTGCCTTTTTGTATATGTTCTGCTTGGCAATCCAGTGTAATAATGACAAAAGTGTATCTTTTGTAATTCCTAAGGTAATCGTCTAGAAAGTTACCTTCAAAAAATCAGAACCCTTCATTTGACCAAATTTTGAGGCAAATATATCTATATGGTCACCTCTAGTTTTAATTTAAAATGCACCATTTGGAAGATCAGCTTTTGCTTTACCAGAATATTGTGCATAATGTGAGTGTGCAGTTATGAGGCGGCAGCATCCTTCGTCCGCCCACTAGGCGAAACAGTTTATTGCTCTGTATTGGTGCCCGGCACCAACCGCGGGCAAAAGGACAGGTGTTGCCCAGGTAAAAGCTTTTTCTGGCCGGGTATCACCAGTTCCCACCTTTCTTCCAGGGTGTATGCATGCCAAACGACGCAGTTATTTACCCATAGAGAATGACATGCCATGCGGCGCTAAGGCTGTATGGACTGTAGTGAAACGAGGGAAGGAACAGAATGACATCACTATTGTTTTAAATGGAAGGGTCATAACTGATGAGCCGGAGGTAGCAAATGTGTTTAATAATAACTTCTTAAATATAGTAGAAACTATAGGGTTGTATGGAAGAATGGTGAAACATTCCAGTTAATGCTAACCAAATACGTCGAATATCTAAAAAGACACTACAACAGAAATGTGACAAGTATGGTGGTCGATGGCTACCCAGAAGACCTGCCCACCAAGACACACTACTCCTGAAGCCATCTTTACAGAGTTAATGCTGGTGACTATGACTCGGGAGCAATTCCTTTCCAATGACAGAAATAAAGCACGTCTCATTAGCTTGCTTATTTTGAGGCTTGAAGATGAAGGCTTCTCAGTAAAGTAAGCTAATGAATATGCAGACCACCTAATTGTTGCCACTGTGCTTGAGGTATCACGGGAACATAAGGTTGTGGTTGTTTGTGAGGATACGGACCTTCTCATCATGCTCAGTCCCCTAGCCACACCATCAGCAGATATATATTTCTTGAAACTTGGAAGAGGAAAGACTTCATCAAAAGTATTTGGCTCCAGCAGTTTCAAACTGGCAAACAATGTCAGAAGGCCACTCATATTTCTCCACACCATAAGTGGATATGACACAACTTCAGCACTTTTTGGTCGGGGCAAGAAGAAGGTGGTCAATCTACTGGTCAAAAATAAATGTCTTCTGGAAGATATCAAACCTTTCTTAGAGCATGACACTCAAGCTGAAGCTATTATCAAAGCCGGCCTCTGATTTTTAACAACCCTCTATGGAGGTACGGCAGGAGACACTTTAGACAAATTGCGATTTGACCTGTTTTCCAAAGCGATTGTGAAATCAAGATTCACCCTAGCATCCCTACCACCAACGTTGGAAGCAGCTTGCCAGCATTGCTTGAGGACCTACTTACAAGTACAAATGTGGATAGAACACCAGATGGATCCCCTCTTCTGGGGATGGCATGCTTCAGAGTTGGGTCTTGGCCCCATTCGTACCTCCAAAGAACCAGCAGTCTCTTATCTCAACAATTTCCTGCAAATGGTACAAGAGTTGTGCAGGTAGTTGTGGGGATCGGAAGGCTGGTATTAAGTGCTCATTAATTTGTGTCAACTGCAAGGGGAACTCAAGCACTAACTCCCTCCAACCAGCTGAAACTGAGGAACCAGATGTTGACGAAGACCTTGACTGTATATATGAGGTGGCAAAAATTACTTGAGTTTGAGGAGCCGAGTGACCTGGCATCGGACTCGGAAATTGCAGACTTTGAGGAGCAGAGTGGCGCAATGACAGTCAAAGGTCGACATATGTGAAATTTGTGTACATACTAACTTTTACCCTTTTCATCTCATACATTTATGTAACATTTTGTAATTACATAATATAATAACGGAGTCTCTTCGTGCCTCCTTCATATTGGTTGAATGGGTATCACTATATTATATCGAGGGTTAAGAACTGAGACCACATATCTGACAAAAGACAAATTTTACACGGGAGCTAAAAAGATAACTTTTTAATAACAATTGTGATTGCATCGATTTTTTTATTTAGAGCCTAATCATTTATTACTCTCAGGTTGTGCATTGTCTTTTTTGCATCATTTTGTTATAACATATATTTTTTTCACTTATAAGTTCTTCTGAGCCAGGACTTTTTCTGACATCTGTCAGATACGAGTCTCAGTTCCATACCCTCGATATATGAAAAACATTTTTAATATTTTTCAAATTTTACACAATTTTAATATTTTAGTCTATTACTATATTAAAGAAGTACAAGACAATGGGTTGCTAAAGTTCTGCATTTAAAAGAGTGTACATAAGAATTACTGAAGAACTACATTTGAAATTGTCTTCATTGATGATGAGAAATGGTCAAACTTTAATGAGGAGCTCTACACATATGGTTTCATCGAATGCAGAATTTATCTCTCCATATCTTTTTTATGAACGATGTTATTGCTAGGTGGGTTAGTTTCAACAATATTACCAAAAAACAGAGGTTAAAAGAAAATTTTTGATGAACATGTAAAATTGGTCCACTTTTGAAGAGCACTAGTATGGAAACATGTGGTCCAAAAAATATGCGGATGGTCTCATTCAATACAAATTTCATGCCCTATGCACTGTGGTTTCGATATTGTGGGTCGTTTATGAGATATAATCACAAAACTGAAAATATACCCATTTTTTGGGTACATTTCTGCCCCCCCCCCCCCCACCACCACTTTTCTACAACTCCGCTGAGGGGGGAAAACCTAGGATAGTCCTACTGGGACACAAACGAAGCCATTAAAACAAGAAAACCTTTTGTAGTAATTATTTCCAATTTGAATGCTAGTTCTACTAGACTATCTGACAATGAGGACATTACAGAGGACATCAAACTGCAGGGGATGGGGAAGAAATTTACTCCTGTAGGGGGAAGAGGGAAGAAATTTATGTCATTTTTAAAGCAATGGAAACTAAGTCTGGGTGGCCATAATGTGATTTGAACCACCATCCACAAAAATGAAAGTCCACTACATTAACTTTGTTTGTTAATACTTCAGGAATAAAGGAGACCATTCACTGAATAGCAGAAGCATTAGAATCATCGACAGGCACATGAAAAAGAACGAAAACCTTGCTAACTTTTGGAAGAAATCCTTTAATGAGCTCATTTGCCTAAAAAAGACAAGAAGAAAAACAAAGGGATAGATGATACTGGAGACAATGTGGGTGTAAAGCAGCATTGTACAGGCAGCAGAACAGTCTGGTATTCATGTTGGGAAAAAGCTGAGATAGTGTTTGTGTGTATGGTCAAACAGATGGAAATGGTCGAGTGCCAGCACGGCTATACAAAAACAAGTACTTTTACAGACACCAAACACATCACACAACATTTCAGTCCCTTTTTGGGTGTTTGTGAGCTCACAAGTTGTTTCAGGGATATGGCGGACTGTGAGTACACCGGATTTGGAGGACTGGGTTCTACAGGATACCAAGATGAACCCTAGGTTCAAGCTCCAGGCAAGTGGCCTGCTAACATGGTGTACGCCAAAGTACGATTATGTGTAATCTGCATGACAATTGCTACTATCCCTATCACCTGAAACAAGAGAAAGGGTTATCAGAAGCGAATTTCCCTCTACAGGAAGGATTTTATTGATGGTTTTTCCACCAGACCATCAAAATTATGGGATTTCTGTCATCAGTCCTCTTTAGACAAAGCAACGAGAACTGGCATCGTCAATCTGCATAATCATCACCTGTGGGCTTCAGATAAGCCTCAGGGAATGGTTGAGGCATCTCATCAGCATTGGTTCAGCATCAATGTGTGGACACGGATTCTTGACGATCAAATGCTTGGGCTGGTTATTATTACACAATGCTTCAATAAAGGAATATATCTGAACTTTCTGCAGAATAATCTGCTTCGGCTGCTTGAGACTGTGCCTTTGGCAATAAGAGAGGTTACATGGTTTCTACATGACAGAGCACCATCCCACTTCTGCATTAAAGGTCACTGATATTTCAAGATAATCTTCCCCGGATTCTGGATAGGTTGCAGAGGCCTTGTAGCATGGTGTGCTAGATCAATGGACTTAAATCCCCTGGATGTTTACCTCTGCTGGCATCTGAAAAGCATTGAGTATGCTGAACTAGTTCCTGACATGCAGACAACAGTGTGTTTATGATGCCCGTGATGCTATTCCGAGAGAGGCCGAATGTGCAAAAGAGTGCGGAAATCCATAATGCGAAGTGTGAAAACCATGGAGGCCACTTTTAACATATGTTGTGATGTGGATGCAATGCAGCTCTGTAGTGTGTTCTGAGATGATATATTGTCATTGCACCCACATCATCCTTTTCCGGACACATGTTTGTAGGACATTCTTTCTTCCACATCCAGTCAGGAATCCATTTCTGCAGTTTGTTGGTTTTCTTAATGTTCACCCTGTGTAAGATAAGTCACCTTTTTTGGTACACAAAAGAAGTATCAATTAGTTTTAGTTGTCTTCTTAGGGAAAACCCACTTAACGTCATATTCACTGTTATCTAAGTGTTCCATTTTCGAAGTTATTCTCCACACTGTTGTCTAAGCAACGTTCTGCTGGGATTTGCCCAGTAAAGGCTGAACAAAATACTGCAATTCCGTTTCAAAATAATATGCTATAGTTTTGGCAGAAAAGGAGCATCTACTTACCAGTCATTGAAACATGAACAACTAAACCAGACTGACACAGGGACATAAAAATCCAACTGAACCGTTAACTTCTATAATTTTCTGAAGTTCCTTCAGCAGAAGCAGGGGAAGTGACTTATTTTTATTTCCATTGTATATTGCTAATGGAATTTCTAACTTTTCAAAACTTCATGATTCAACCGTATTTTAAAATTTGTCTGGCAGTTTCCCTTCAAATTACTGATACTATTCAAATAAGCTTTAATTTTGATTTGATATTCAAATATCACAACAGATTTCCAAATTGAAATTCCTAATTTCCCTGAATCAAGCTTTATTGTGAGATCACATTTTACTTTACTAATTTTCATGGCCATAAATGAAATTATTTGACTTGTCACATCACTTGTTAGTGAGTTCCGCAAGGAATTACAGTTTTAGCAACTATTCTGTGAGCCGTAAGCTTCTGCTGCCCCCAGGAAATTCATTTCTTACCGGTGTCCATCACCATTCTGCACCATGCTAAGACTTTGTGTGATAATCTTAAGTAAATTATCACAGGAACACACTTCAACCTGCTGTCACTTGACTGTAGTATCAAGATACTTTGTTAGAAATGATGTGTCACATTTCAAATTGGAAACACTTCACACTATGAGCATTGTAGACTTTAAGCTTGACACAGAGAGAAAATTGGCAAAGTATTACTTTGCATCAAAGGTGGTGGTGGTTGTTCCCCCATCCCCCACAATGAAGTTTGAATATTCAATGCCAACATTTTAAAAAAAATTAAAAATCTGCCTTTGCTTGTATGTGAATAGTGAATTCTTAATTAGATGAGACATTTTAACATACATGTTACACTCCACTGCAATTGTAAATTGACATGGAGCCTGAGAACCAATAGCCAATAACAAAGAAACTCAAAGTTGGCCAGCATTCTGGAGGTACCCGTGATCGAGCAACGAACATTACAATAACTCACTGTTGTGAACTCTGAACATTTCTTTGCATAATTGAACAGCTGAACTCCCTTCTCAGTGTCCCCCCCCCTCCCCCCCTTTTTGTCTTTCACAATTTTCCAGACAAGTCACCACCTTGGTCAAACATCCTGCTGTGTGAATTGTAACTAGAAATAACAGCCTTCGCGGCTCATCAACTAACAGCTGAGAATAAGTGAAGTTTCCTTTTATTCAAAAAAGAGAATAGCAGTTTGGAATCAATAAATACTAAATAATTTTGCATCAGCTACATCTACCTTGTTTAATGTTTTGAGACATTCTTATGTTGGGTACTGTGCAAAACAAAATCCATAATGTGAGTTCTGTACCATTATAAAGAGCAATGAGCAGTATTTGACTCAACAGTCTTATTGTCAAATTTTCATATGAAAATATGCACATTTTTACAACAATATACAACAAAATAATGTTCAGGCGAATTAACAAATATATATTTTTTGGCTCTTAGTGACAGCATACATATTCAAATTAAGGAAATTAGGATGCATCAGCCATTTCTTCATCCATAATTTGTAAATCATCCAGCATTTCATCTAGTGTTATACGAGGCATAGTTAAGTCCTCAATATCATCAACATCAACTGGAATGTCTTTAGATGGATCACGGAAAATATTCACATTCTGTCTGTATGCTGGATCTTCTTCCAAATCATCCAAGAATTCATGATAATCACTGAAAAATAATTGAATTGAATTTAGCATAATTATGTTTTATTTTGTTAGCACTGAATCTAGAATGTTACTTAACTCAATGAAAGACATAAAGAGCAACCTACAATGGAATACTGTCTCAATTCATTTGCCGTAATACATGACGTGATAAAATATTTGTGGATTTTTGGATTTTATTCATAAGAATGACAAATTTAAATCAGGGCAGTTAAGGCAGGGATTTGAAATATCTGCACTGCACTGTAATTCCTATGAAACTTTCCACTTATTTTCGAAATTTTGTCAGATGCTAGTGTAACTGATATTATATATTACAACTGCTTATAGTTGTAAGTATGGTCTGAGTATGAGTACACCACTGAGGTTAGTCTAGGTAGACAGTAAGTCAGCTTTGAAATAATTAACTTGTTACAAGTAGAGTGCTTTCAGAACAGGTTACTTCAAGGCACAATGGCAGAATAAGTCGAGATAATATTTTCGGCTGTAGGTGAAACAAACATTGAAATGTTCTCATTGGTTTGATTTATACTGACAATGTTCCAAGTTTTCAAACACTGGTCCTGAAAACATTCTCCAAAACTTTAAGCATCATCTAACCAACTCAAAGATTAGTGCAATGTTTATAGATTTCTTATGTACAACCCACAGCCATTGCACAAGCTTCTAAAGATAATATATTCTTACAGAGATAATGAGCTTCGTTCAGAAGTAAATAAAAGTGTAATGTTTCACATTCAACAGCACAGTAGACAACATTGGTTACAATAGATCCGAACTCTGTTTCAGACCTATCCTACACTCTTTCAGAGAAACATTAGTTATAATTCTTTATGTTGATTTTATGTATTTCTCCAGAAAATTTCTAAATTAATACTTTTGTGTAATTATTTGTCACTTGTTTCTATAAACTATGTGGTTTTCTAGGCTATGTAAGTGTGATGTCTAATAATGACAAGCAAATGTTAGAAATTATGAACCATTTCTGTTACAGCCTGACATGCAAAACACGGTCCTATGTGCAACTTTCTGTATCACATGAAGTTACAAAAACCATTGAAAATATTGAACCCACGGCATATGTACAAGTAAGTCACCAAGTCTGGATGGAATCCCAATCTCACTTTACAGAGAGTACTCTACACCATTCGACCCTGACTTAGTTTGCATTTATCATGAATCTCTTGCCAAGACCAAAGTCCCAAGTGTCTGGAAACACTACTTTACAGGCCTTTATACAATGGAGAAGGGTGGAAGGTACTACACATGGGATCAAAACAGGAGTAAAAACACAGAGCTAAAAGAAAGGCACATGGAAATGTGACTGGCTGACTATGTCTGAAAGAAACATCGGTGAGTCAGTCACCCTATTACATATTCAGAACACATTCATAAAATTTTAGGAAACAAGTTGGCCACATCACAAAACTGTAAAAGACTAACCACATTTGTTTTGACATCACCTAAAGCAGAGGGTAGGTCTCCCGGCAAATCTAAAGCTGTCCTCTGGTCAGAAAATAAAACACAGTCGAATAAAATGTGGTGCACACTGATTTGTAAGCCACAAGATCACACAATGGAGGATCCTCTCGCCAGAGCAAGAAGGAATGCACCATAAGGCTGTGGTCTATGTGAAAAGTAAAGAAGACCTCATCCTTACTTTGTGGCTGAAAGGAAGTACGCCACTGCTGCTTAATGGGTTTTACTAGATGCAACTCATTATCAGTCACTTCTAGCTGCTCGTCTCCGATCGACACATGACTGTCACTGTACCTCAACAGTGAGGCGATAGCATGCAGGAGGATAGCCCACTACACTGCTACACAAAAGCTCCTAAGCTGCAACATCTGCCCTTTCGTTCCCTGCAATACCCATGTGCCCTGGTACCTAGCAGAAGCACATTTCCTTCCTAGATGTTGTTGTTGGAGAAGGGTGCCCTAGATATTCTAGACTACTTTATCTGCTGGGTACAAATGTTGCTGGGAGTGAAGGGCACTCAGAGTCGAAATAGATAAGAAAGTTAGCACTATAAGAACGTCTTATCTGTTCCAGTGCCTGCAAGATCGCATATATTTCTGCATCGAATACAGGTAAGTCTTGAGGCAGTCGGACTTTGAGTATACGATCTGGGAAAACAACAGAGCAACCAATGGAGTCTCCCCGTTTTGACCTATCCACAGCTGTAGAATTGTGGTGCTCATTTACAATGGAAGATAAAAGGTATTAAAAACACATGCAGGAGTGTAATCTCTCCTGTACTGAACTAAATCTTAAATCACCCTGGGCCTCTGCTGCCACCACGGTAGAAGATGGTTAAAACCCTGGGATGTACATGCTCCACACCAAGTGACTCCAGCCTATGCATGCGGATCCAAAATGGCATTGTTGCCTGTGGATGATCGGAAAAAAAGCATTCCAGAGGTGGTTGACCAACAACATGGTACACTGGTGAAGTTGGAGCTGTGAGGAACTTTGCATGCCTGATGCACCATGAGGAGTTGCTGCTGGATGGTGAGTGGTGGTTTACCAGCATCAGCACAGAGACTGGGTTACCCGACCCTGCGGCATAGCTTTGTAATAGTGGCAGGGAGAAATCGTCTTAGCAACGTACTGCACCAGAACTCTCAAATGCGGCCTACCATAACAACAGTGGCAACTTGGCCTTTACAACCATAGCAACGAGAATATTACAAAACTGGCGATGAGGGTTTACAAACATCCCCACATGGTGGGTCGTGTCAATAATATTCAGGTAAGATGGGCTCACTGATCCGTCTCTATGAAGCCACTGTCTAGCTGTGAATGCACAAAAGCCCAGTGAAACTGGAGCAGACGCGCCATGCCTGTTCCCCAAGAGCTGTGGCTAAGGCACTTGATAATATTCAGTGCCTTCAGAGATGTGGCTTTCAGGTCTCTCAGGTGTGGTAACCAAGACAGTTTAGAGTAAAAAATGAGACCCAGAAACCTCACTCAGTCTTTAAAATGTAGAATGATGTCCCTCATATGTAAGTCAGGTAAATTAAAAATATGACTAGAACAATTAAAATTAACACACACACACACACACACACACACACACACACACACACACACACACACACACACTTCACTGCAGAAAGCCGAAAACCTGTCTTTGTAGCCCACTACTCTAATCTCTGCATTGTAACTTACAGCTGATGGGTGCTATTTTAACATTGGAGGAGGAATGGAAAACAGCAAAATCAACCACACATAAGGAGCACTGAACCGGAGTCCTGACTGTAATCATGATACTGTTTATGGCTATGGCAAAGAACGTAACGAAGTGCTGCCCTGAGGAACACCATTTTCTTGCTCAAAATGATCTGATATCACATCACCAACTTGGGACCTAAACTAGTGTACAAACAGGAAGGACCATTTGAAGATGGAAAGGTGGCCATGAAAGCCCCATTGATAAAGCTGCTTGAGAATATTGTGTCTCCAGGTACTGTAATCATCTTGCTGATATCAAACAATATAGTAAAACAGTGATGTTTACACAGGAAAGCCTGCTGAATAGCCACCACTGATAGAGCCAGGTGGTCAACAGTGGACCGAAATCTCGTACCCACACAGAGCAGCTAAGGAGTTGCCTTGTCCCTAACAACCAGATGAGACAATTGTTAACAATTCACTCCTGAGCCTTCCCTACACAGTTCATTATGGCAATGTTCCGGAACTACTGGGACATGTGCACTATTTTCCTGGTTTGAGGAGAGGTCTCAGAATTGCCACTCTCCACAAGTAGGGAAGTTACCTGTAGACTATGTAAGATTGAAACATTAGAGGAGGATTTTCTTTGACACTCCTGACAAATGTTCATGCAAGCAGTACCGCATCTGATTGTGATCGGGTGCACCATTGTACATCTCAGACAGTACTGATTCCAACTTCCACATGGAGAAACGGCTGTTGTAGGGCTCAGAATTCTGGGATCTGAAGTTAACCTGCCTCTCTCTGCAGTTGCATAGTACCAGCAAAATGCTGAATGCTGGCTGGCACTGGCAGTAGCGTTTGCAAAATGCGCTGCCAGCATCTGTGCGATGTAGTCTCTGGGCATTGTTTGGAGAAAAACCCATTTCAGCAC
Organism: Schistocerca gregaria; assembly: GCF_023897955.1. NCBI lineage: Eukaryota > Metazoa > Arthropoda > Insecta > Orthoptera > Acrididae > Schistocerca > Schistocerca gregaria. The sequence continues at coordinate 151,761,989 of NC_064921.1, read as the reverse complement.
TGCTGCTATTGGCAAATGATTGTGTTTACCAGAAATTCTCCTGATGGCTTTCCATACTATTGCTGAACTAATGGAACAGTTTATGGCATCAAGGAACACTTGCCATAACTATCTGTTGATCTCCTTAACTATATGTCGAGCCTTGGCTCTTGTGACCTGAAATGCTGTGAGCTTCTCTACTGTTGGGTCCACTGACAAACCATATGCTTGAGCTGGGTTGCTGAATGGCACTAACTGGTCCATTAAGGAACAGATTGCCTCCTAAAATGAAGTGAGAACTTTGGGATGGGTAAGTTAGCAGCATGATGAAGCATGGGTGTGATGTGGTCCACCCATTCCTGGATGCTGTGTGCTGTCTTCCAACACAGCCAGCTGGCTGGAAAGTGTCCAGTTAGCCCTGCTGACCATCCTTTGTGGTGGCTTCTCTTCAGGTAATGCTCCATCTAGTAGGTGAACGTGGAGGGGGTAGTGGTCACTGGAACAAAGGTCATCACTGACTTCCCACTGAACAGATGGGGACTGGACGGAGAGGACCAGGGAAGAGGAAACCTCTCTGTGCCACTCTCTGCCAATGTACCCACCCATATTTTCCCCTTCCCTGCTCTCTCCTTTTCTGTTCTCACTCCCCTCTCCCCCAACCCACCTCCCTACATTGCACCTACCCCTGTCCCATTCCACATTGCTATTCACATGACAGTCACATTCCGATCGTAGTTGTCAGTGGTAGCAGTTGCTTTGTGAATGTGTGTGTGTTTTCTTTTCCAAAGAAGATTTTTGCTGAAAGCTAACGCGTAACAGTTTTTTTGAAGTGCCTGTCTGCAACTCAACACATCATCTTTACTGTGGGTAGCAATCTATCCTTTTTCTAATAATGTTAAACCTACGCACAGGAATGAATTACACTAGTTCTGGAAGTATAGTGCCATCTATGATACCATTTGTAAGATCCTCAGCATATTCAACATGAAATTGCTTGTCGCTACAGATAAACTGATCAGCTGCTATTTTATTAGGAGAAGGACATGCACAATGTAGTAACCATAAAAGTTATATTAATTAGGTTATTGTAAAATACTGTATTAATTTTCCCATCTTTCTAAATAAACATAAATATTGGTGAAAATATTCAATGCTTGACAATATAATACGGATAGATCAAAAATTTACTCATCAGGCGGTGGCAGGAAAAAATAAAAGGTGTGGAAACGCACAACAAGCTTTAGAAGCCATTGGTTCCTCCTCTTGGCTGAATTCCTTCTCAACCATCTGATAAGTGTCTCATGACAAAGGATTCTAGGTGACTTTTCTGTTTCCTAAATCCCACCACTCCTTTTCCTTCATCTTCCTTCCCTTACATTTCACCCTTCTGCCAAAAGGAGCCACTGGCTCAGAAAGCTTGTGCATTTCCACACCTTTTATGTGTCATCCATGCCATTGCTTGGCAAGTACTTCTTCTTTTAAATCTATACATATTATAAAGATGATTAACTCACTTAGGAGGTGAATTAGACATACTATTTTGATGTGAACCATAACTGTACAAGAAACAACTACTGTTGTGTACTGACAGTTGTCTACTGATGCCTAATGTCTATGTATAATATTCAAGTTACTTCGATAATTGACAGAGGCAAATTCAGACTTTGACCATACTGTAACATGAATTCATACTTTAATATACTGATCAGTGAAACACAACCCTAACACTGATGTAATCTTGGTAAATGATTTGCACAAATAGGATAAATCAGTGGTAAAATATAGGTTTTTAGTGTCCCACACAAGGTCTATATGAACAATGTTTTTACCACCAAACATGGGAAATCCATTACAATGTAGGACAGTTAGCAACCCTGCTGTAAATGGAACACACATATGGCAAGTGTAAAACCTCTGTTTTCAGTAACAGTATATACACACAAAATGTAGCATTGCTTCTAAAAATAGCCCAAAAAATTCTAAATGTAGAATACTCACTTGGCTTCAGTGTTGATATGAGTGCTTTCTTCAGCAAGATGTTTAAGTTTCCAGTTACGCAAACGTTTGCGACTGCTCCTATCACCGTAATATTTTTTCACCAGAATGATATCTGGTATCTTTGTAGCATCCAATTTCTCTAAATTTGGATCATTTACATTACTGTCTGCAAGGGTGTACCTGGAAACGTAATGCAAAAAATCGTACACTTTGCACATAAGAAATAAATTTTAGAAATTTTCTGAGACAGAATCACTGGCCATACTAACTCGCTATTTTGCCTTGCAGAATGTTTTTAATTCCAGGAATGTTAGAAGGAATACAAAAATCAAAATATACATGACCATATTAAGACCTATAGTAATATATGGATCAGAAGGCTGAGTACTGACATTAAAGGAGGAGAACTGGTTATTGAGATGGGAAAGAAAGATACTGAGAAGGATTTTTGGAGCAGTGAGAGAGGAAGATGGCTGGAGAGTAAGAACAAATGTAGAACTACAAACACTTTTTGGACAGACGGATATTGTTGTTAAAATTAAGCAGGGAAGAATAAGATGGGCAGGACATGTACAGAGAATGCCATAAACTGGGAGTGTCAAGAAAGTTTTTATGGGAAAACCTGACGGGAGAAGGAGATGAGGTAGACTCAGAGTGGCTGGATGATATGGAAGAAGATCTAAAGGAGATGGGAATAAGAAATTGGAGAAGGAACGCGATGGACCGAGAAGAATAGAGGCAGGTGATACAGGAGGCCAAGGTTCTTAAAGGATTGTAGAGCCAACCAAGAAGAAGAAGAAGAAGAAGAAGAAGAAGAAGAAGACTAACTTTCTGGAGGAATGTGCATCATCTTTTCAAAACTTTCAATGACACATTTTAAAAAAATTTTGGAAGCTATAACAATCGATCAGGTTACCTGCCATTATGAATGTGGGTCCATTCAACGACTGTTTTATGACTTTCAAATGATAGAGCACAGCAATCAGTCATCCCTTTCTTGGAAGTTTTATTTGGCAAATCTACATATCAGCTAATGCCTAGCCATTATCAGTGCACCATTTCATAGTATCAATGCTTGTTCAGGTATGTCAGTCCCCTGTTGGTCAGACTTCTGTTACAGCTCTTTCACGACTACTGTATCATGAAGGTAGGTTTTGCGAAGAACACATCGATAACGAAACCTAACTTCATAATACATTAGTCTCGAAGTTACTGTGACAGAAACCCGAACAATAGGGGACTGACATACTAGAACATACACTGATACTATGAAATGGTACTGATAGTGGCTAGGCACCAGCCGAAATCTAGATTTGCTGAATAAAACCTGCAAGAAAAGGACAACTGATTGCTATGTTATAATACTTCATTTCAAAAATATTAGTTGCAATTAACATTCTATATCTGGTTTCAGTTCTTGCCAAATTCACGAAGTATATTACACAAGGATGATTTACCATGGATGTTCATGGGCGGAAATAGCTAGAAGGTGAAAGAACGACCTCACAAATTGGCTAGGAATTATTTTCAGAAATGAGGAGAAAACAAATGCAACTAAAACTAGGATTCAAAGTATTCCATTTAAATAGCCGAAATACAATTTTTTATACATATAAAATAATTTGTGTAAATTAATAAGTACCCAAGAACAGAATCTCCAGGCTTCAATATGTGGCCAAGATGAGTCCGAGTGTGGATTGTGTTTTCTGTCATTCCCAATTCTGATGCTCTTACCACCCACACATCAGCTATTGTATGCTGAAAAAGATTAATTGATTTGAAACATTAAAGCATATACCATATTCACCAAAAGATTATGGTGACGCAACTCACAAAACAACTAACACAGCAGATTCAGCAAACACGAATAAGAAAAACAAGTGGAATGATAGTAAACAGTAATTACGTATATTTTATCAAAGATAATTATGTATTTTTTAGCGAAACAACAGGCTCGACAGACATGATAAAATTTTTTGGAATGTTTCTGACTGTCTAGTTTTTCCTCGAAATTGTTTTATAAAAATATTTTTTTCGCCTGTGGTCCAAGAAAGAACGGTGTAAAGGAACAATGGAGACAAGGGACTCTCACATCAGAGTGACATTTAAAGAAGCTTTTGGTAAATTATGTAGATAAATAGATGCAAATTTTACTTTAGGTATCTCAAATCCACCTTTCGAAGTTGCAGTATTACCACTGTAAGAAACAAACTATGGAAACTCCTGGAACGAATGTGAAATATTATGAAAAGGAAAGTTGCTACTCACCATACAGCATAGACGGTGAGTCGCAGATAGGCACAACAAAAAGACTGTTACAAATAAAGCTTTCAGCCCGTAAGGATAAAATAAACGACGAACAGGCAGGCACGCAGGCAGCGCGCGCGCACACGCACACGCGCACACACACTTGCCTGAGTCTGCAGTTTGTGTGTGTGTGTGTGTGTGTGTGTGTGTGTGTGTGTGTGTGTGTGTAATTTTGACAATGCCTTATGGGCCAAAAGCTTTATTTATAACAATCTTTTTGTTGTGTCTATTTGTGACTATAACAAGCAGATGTTCCAAAAACCTGTGATCATGTGGAATCTTTGGAAATGTAGCACCACCCAAAAGCTGATTTCACCACAATAGTATTTTATTAGCTGTGATCCTATTGAATGCAGAATGCTTTTCAGGTTCAGACTGATTATCCTAGCTAGTTATAGGGGGCCCCATTGTTTAATGTGGACTTCTAACAATGGTGCATGTTTTTATTTCACATTTAGAAACACACAACAGAAAAAAGTTAACAGTCACTTTCAAGCTCTTCCTCTTTTTCTAATAGGAGTACACACATACCATTTGGGTGTCTGTGTGAATGTGTGTACTCTCATTAGAAGAAGAGCAAGAGCTTGAAAGCTAGGGTTAACTGTTCTGTTCCTGTGTGCAATGCATCAATTTGCTACATGCAAGTGGCTGCCCTTCTTTTATTTTATGTATTTTCCATCCAGATATTTCCAATGTTGTTTCAAGATTTTTAACATGTAACTTATCAGGGGCAGCTCCTGCATAAGTTTGCAGGTTTGCGCTACCCCCACGAATAATTGTTAAGTTGCGTGCCATTAACCTCTTTGAAATGCTTGGGCTCTAAGTACCAAAAGTAGCTGAATAGGACAAAAATGTGTCGACAGCAACTTGGGCTGCACTGGGCCTGTAAATGGCGACCTGGGTGTCTTGGTTGTGCGGGAGCAAAGTTTATCAAGACAGTTCTCATATACGGGCCTTGTGCATATAAACACCCCAGGCAAGCCAACTAGGAATAGACGAGGAAGGTGGAAGTGCACTGAGCAGCATTCGCCCCCGATACACGGACGAGACAGTGCCTCCTGGCCACGCAGCGAGGACGACAGGGCACGCGGACGTGAGATGCAGAGTCATCCACAGCTGGTACCTACTAGCACGGTGCAACTGATGGAGCAGTTTGCGGCTGCAATGTGTGACGCAGAGGCAGCAAGCAACGGTGGCAACATCAGCGGCTCAAATAGAGGTCTTTTGAGGTTTCCCTTAGTAGTAAAGTGAATGCCAGGGCTGTTCCCTTTAACTCCTCAAAATAAATTCTTAATTATGAGATATAAAATTAAACCACCCTACTTTTAGCACAACAAATAAAGAAACACTGCCAAAACTTTGTAACATAGCCGGTACCTAAGGCCCGACAGAGCAGATGCTATTAGTGGCCCACCCTCCACTTTCCTTCTGAAGAGAACTGAAGATTTCACATCTTTGAACAAAGCAGGACTCTTGCACCTCATTAACAGATCACATGTAACTGTGAGTGAAATAACTATCTCCTGTTCCTTGTGTTCATTATTTTAGCGTGGCTGTAGAGAATTTTGAGACAAGAAGTGAATATATGAAACAGTGAAACACATAATTTCCTTGCTCTCTGAACCCATCAATTTACACAATTTTGAAGAAAGATTATAAATGAGGAGGCTAGGTACTTAAACAATTTCGCAGACATTTGAAATGAAAAGTTGCCAATTTGGTAGAAAGTTTAACTCCAAACTGTATATAAGCAAGAATGTCTGTGTGGTTGCGATTTGAAAAACAACTTATTTTGTTTTTCTTGTTTATTACTAGGGGAGCTTTTGACTAAACATGGAGTCTGTGACATTCAACACCTCTGTGACAAAATTAGTAAGCACGAACTTTCTTCAATCCACATGAATAACATTTTGAATGCCTAGGAAACTTAAATAGGCTACCCAATTAGGCAATGGGTACAGAAAGCCCATGCCACTAAACAACCAAAAAGTCACCCATAAACAGGTACATACTAAATCTAATTATGACCTGTAGTCGTTTCTGTGGTGTGTTGGAACTTGACCCTCAGATGACACGAGATGGAATCATGTTCCAATCCCAAAATTTTTCATGCCTTTATTAATTCCACTGTAGAATTAGACCTTGTATTAAAATCACATTTAGAAAAAGCAACAGTTTCCAAAGCAACCTCTAAAGCCACCCAGAATGACCTTCAGTGGGTGTGAAGTCTGCCCAGAAGACATTAGAAAGTAAAGACACGTGTAGAGTTTTTGTTAATAATAGCTGACGAAACCAGTGATGTAGCCTGCATTTTGTAGGTGGTTATAGTATATAGGTACATATCATTAATGGAAAACCTGTTAAAAGATTTTGGGGTATCACAGCATCAGAAAAGTATGATGCCCAATATTTGGCAATGTACATCACAGAACAGATAAATTGCCATTTAGAGAATTGTCCATAAATACTAATAGCACAAACATACGATGATGCAGCAATCATGAGCGATTTGTCACGCAGGGCACAGGCTCTTGCTAAGGAAACAACTTACAATGTTTCATACATTCATTATTAGTCACAAGTTGAATCTGATTTTTCACCAAATTTCAGGGACTTTTCAGCTCCTTTTCAGCATTTCCACAAAGAACAAGAGTCCTTAATGAAATAGTGTGAAAATGTTCACCACATTTAGTGTCTACTTATTGGAGTTTCAGGTCAAGGAGAGTCAATACTGTTCTTGAATATTGGGAAGGTATTTTCGAGAACTTGAATAATATGACCATCAGGGAAAAACTGGGTAATGAAAATACAGTCCTATAAGCCTGCAGCTTAGTTAAGATTTTGAAGGATAAAAGGTCATTTTTTGTCTCTCATTTTTTCATAACATTATGATCTATGTGGATATTTTGTACACACAGCTACAGAAACATGATATTGACTTACCTTATGCACAACATCAGCTGACAGCTTTTGAGCAAGAAATTACAAATATTACGGAAGGCACAGTTGAAAATACAACAGATTTGGATGAATATCATAGAAGAGGAAGAATTGAAAATGGAGGAGTGATGTGTAATCTGCTGTGGAACACAAAAGGCGTATGCGATGTAAGTTCAAAGGTGAACGAAAGATTCAAATTCACTGGACAACTAGTTGCAGCCCCTCTCTTTCTACCAGAGAAATCCACTACTTACTCTTCCAGTTTTCCAGAAATTTCTTTAGAGCTGCTGTTGAATGCTATTATTTTTTGAGAGCTAACAAACTTTGAACAGAACTCTGTTATTTATGGAAAAGAGGTGTACAAAAGTATGAATGGAGCTTTGAGCTTGCCGGATCACATAACAGATAATAACCTTCATGATATGTCGGGAGAATCTCTGAAACTCTTGAAAGCAATAACTACAATTACAATGACCACATCAGAAGCAGAACATTTTTTTCCATCACTGAAACATATCAAAAGCTGTTCAAATAACTTACGGGTTTGCTGCCAGTTAAGGTCTCACATATCAAAAGCTTTTAAGGAATGCTATGGAACAAAGAATAATATCAGCATTTTCCGTGCTCCCTATCGAATGAGATTTCATTTTAGGAATTCCTGACATCAGTAAAAGAGTGACTGAAAACTTTACAAACATGAAGAAAATAAAAATGGAATTCATGTGCAAATGGTAGAAAACCACATCGAATGACAGCGATGCAAATGAAAGAGAGTTACATCACTGCTGCTGAAAAAGGTTAGTAAAGGAGGCCTACTACTTTTTGCGTGAATAGAATTGCAATTCATCTTAATTTCTTTTATTCTGCAAAGTAATACTTTATTTGGGGCACATGTTTTGGTGTTATTACTAGCATATGCTGCAGTAATATGAACAGGCAGTCTGTTTATATTATGGATTACAATAACATGAGCAATGCACTGATTTTCTATCTGCTGTTAATGTTTTTCTTGGGGAGCAAAGTGCATCATCATCTTTGGGCACAAACCACCAATGCAACTTATGCACAAGTGCAAGAAACTCAGATTAACAACTAAAAATCAATTAATGGAAAATCCAGGATGGAATAACTGCAGTATGAAGTAGGATAGACTACTACTTACCACATACAGGAGGCACTGAGTGGCAGAAGACAGGTGCCGTTAAAGTACATTTAAAAGTAGACAAAGCCTTTCCTCAGCCATAGAAACACACACACACACACACACACACACACACACACACACACACACACACACACACACTGCTACTGTCTCTGGGCTAACTGAAGTTAGCCAATCAGGGCCTCACGCATGCAAATGAATGAGACCCAACCAGGACAGAGTTATCAAATATGTTTTTCGTTTTGCTTCCTAAAACTGAACAAGAGAGTGACACAAAAAGTGAACATGGGATGATAGTAAGGACTGAACCAAAGCCAAGGGCTGAGCAGTCTTGTGCAATGTCATCTACGCTAAGAGAAAAACTGACTAGCTATATCTGGCAGGCTGCTTGAATTTGCACGTCCAATGGCCTGATTGAAATTAGCCAATGCTAATTAACTCAGAAATGGTGCAACATGTGGAATTATTTTCTTAACAATTATTTGTTGGCAGAGCTCACCATTAAACAGCCTTACAAGTTTTTCAGACTGATTCTGTCCACCCTTTATATTCAACTACTGAATTACAAATAATATGGCAAAAAAAGTCATAACGCCATGGTAGAAATCTTGTATGTAAGCTGTACACAGTTCATTTAACCTGATTTGTAACACAGCATGCAACAAAAGTGTCATTGCTAAGTTACTCTGTCAGTGTGTTTGCCAACTGTCATTGCTATTATTTATTTCTGGATAACTTTCAGAGTGAGCTTAAAAGTGATTTTTGGCCTCTGATATGGAGACAGTAATCTTGTAAACTGTCCCTTCACAGATATACTCTTTCAGTTGAATCTCTGTGTATACTGACAGTGTCATTTAATTTCCTCATATATTGCTTCTAATTCTATTACAGTGATTCTGTGATTAAGTGTTCCAATTTGTTTTCATTGTTGTTGCTTAAATGAATTTTCACTTCAAAACCAACCTAAAAGCAAATAATGCTGCATCTTATTCACTAAAAAAATATAATCTACATTCTTTTCATTAACATCAATGTCCTAAATGCTATTGTCTCCTATCTTAGATGGCATATTAAGAGAATTTTACAACCCCAGGTGTTAAAAAATACTGCCACTCCTCTTTGTCACTCAAAAAATCATCAAACTTCCCTGTCTTTTGCAATACTGTTGAAGTTTTTCTTTCATGATTCACTAATGCCACCACAATTGATTCCTAATATTTGTGATAGTACTGACTGCATACCACAAGAAGATTTAAACAAATGATATTCACAGAATTTCCCGTGTTGCTGAAATATTGTGCCACCAGTCTCAGTGAATAAATGACACTTGGATATGCACACCAGAGTTCTAGTTCCTTCTGAGAACTTACAAATGGAATCACACTGACACTATCAGGGAGACCTTATCTAGAATAAGATTGTTTCACAATATGTAAAACATCAGCATATCACAAAGTGCTAATGTTACATGTAAATGAAAATTTGTTTTTCCATATTTGTTAATTGGCTCGGTGACTCAGTGGTGAAGTGTCAGACTATGGACCCAAAGGTCTAGCTTGCAGTTCCTGGCCAGTACTATGATTTTTATCTGTCACTTACCAAGTCATTCACCTCTGACAAGGTTTTCTAATGAGAAAGTTGCTCAGTTGCATGGTGGTTCAGAATCCAGATTAAACTATACGCCCCCTATAACTGGCTGAATGGACTAGTTCAACGGCTAGAGGAAGGCAATGTGCACCAAGTCCTTTAGGTCCACACCTAGCAAAGTACCGTAGAGTTCAAACCAACCTTTGTGTTGATGACAACTTATTTAATTTGCCACCTACAGGATTATGTCATTCCACGGCAGAGTGCATGATGTCTGTCACTATATAGGACTGACCAGGCATGAAACCTTTGGATCCATAGTCTGGAAAACTTTACAACTGAGCCACTAAGCCAATTAACAACTGTGAAAAGAATAAGTAAATTCATAAGTAACATTAACATACAGTGAATTGAGAAAAGCTGCAATCTTAAACATGCTCATATAATGCCTACTATAAAAACTTGTACAAAATCCCTATTATGCTCTACCTCATTTCCATCCATGTCCTGAGGGACTTTCCCATCTTACCCACTCCCCGTTTCCTCTGTACCTTTCCAATCTACTACTGCTGTATGTTGGAAACCAAGTCATACAGTTTTTCTGTATGCCTATAAAGTCTTCTACTGTTTAGTAAGTAGACTTTGTTTCATTATATATTATATAGTACAGTGTTGTATTAGCTGTAGAATTGGGCATTGTTTCCCATTAACAAAGGCTTTAAGAATTATTACCCCCTCCCCCGATATACTTGAGGTAAAACAAAACCAAACCATAATCCATCAACAATTCTGTAATTTTACTTCGTATCTTTTCAGCTTCCTTATAGAAATCATCTCCTTTTATGTAACCTCAGATTCACTTTCCTTAACACTAAACTATGTCACTACTCTCCATTACACTAAACTGAAGCACAGAATGGAGCAGCCTTGAAATACAGGCAGCAAATAAATTACTTCTTAGTTACCTCTCTGCCTTAAGAGCCCAATTTTCTAAAGTTATGGTCAACCATACAACTAAAATAAGTCACATATCCACTCAGTCAATATTCAATTGTAATAGAAAATAAAATAAAATGGCAACATACGAGATTTCCATTTCAAAACACTGACTAACTCTTATATAAAACCTGTCTACACAATAATTTTCCTCACTTTGCTCTTCTAAGTGTAGGACAACCCTATCTAATTTAATGACAGTCGAGTCAACACCAGTTTCCCAAGATTGTGGGTGCCCTTTTCACAGACAGGTTATATTGTGGAAACATTTTCCCAACCAATGAATGACTGTAAACTTACAAGTTACAAGATGCATTCTAGTTGTAACACCTAAAACTTCTTTTCTCAGGACTGCAAGCAGAGAGAAATGTGTGTTTTATTTCAGAATATGTGTTCTCTTGTCGTGAATGTGTAACAGAGATGGCAGCATTGTACGCAAACACAGCTACAACAGAATGGCAAGAGTGAGGACTGTTCCCGATATTGAAAATGGCGATGTTTTAATTGCAAGAACAGCGAGTAATCATTCATTTTCTCCATGTGCATGGTTTGCCACCAAATGAAATTCATCCCCAGTTGAGTGAGATGTGTGGTGATGGTGTCATGGATTTGTCTAATTTGCATTCATGGGTGCAACAGTTCAAAGGAGGCAGAACGTCATGTGACAACAAACCAAGAAAATCTCAGGTCTGCACTAGCTGGTCTGAGGAAATGATCGAGTGAGTTCAAAAAGTTGTTATGCAAAAAGTGTCTTGCACGTGGGTGCCATGTTTGCTGATAATCATGTATGTTGCCAAGCAATGCTGACAGCTTGAATGGGACTTCCTTTTCATCGATTGTGATAATGTTTGAGATAGATGCTATTTTTCAGTCTTGAAAGAAAGAACCAGTCAGCTCAGTGGAAGCACACATACTCATTGCCAGTGGTCAAACAATACTTTGTAAAGAAGCACCCACAGCAGCTGTGCAATCAAGGTGTCGATGTTGTGAGATTACATCAAGAAGTGACAAGTTTTACTGTTTTCGTGCGAGTCGTTTGTGAGGGAAAAAAATGCAGGTTATTTCCCTCTTAAAAAATAAAATAATATTAAATAAATAAATAAAATAATATAGTAACAAAATGGATAAATGCTGCAACTTTTTGATTTCCTCTTTTAATAGGCTTACCTTGTTTGATATTGCTCCTTGCCCTGGGAAAGCTTTCCGGTCTTTGTCTCTTATTATATCCACATCCATGACGATATATTCTGCGAGTTGTTTTGGATTGCAGATACTGTTAAATGGGTGTCGCCAAAAGTTTGTACTACTCAATTCAGCAACTAAAATATAATAATAATCATTATTTTTGCAAACTACATTGTAAGGAGCCATTTTAGAAAAAATATAGGTCTGGTAAAACTAAACTGAGAATTATGATATTAATGGAAAATGTATTATTCTTTCAATCTAACGAAATCAAAAGTCTTACTACAACGACAATGTATGGGACATTCACTCAAAGATGACAGACATCAAAAACTTACTCTGTGCAGTAGAAGGATCAATAATGTGGACGGAGTTAGTCACTCGGTATACGAGGCAAATAGGGCTAATGCCTCCTAACTGATGGGTCAACTTTTTTGGCAAGCACACCACACTGTCCTTTGATAGAGGTACTATTTCCACACTAAAATAAAAAGAAATCAGTTTGAACATAGGTTCCACTTTGTCTGATACTGAAAACTTACAAGCAAAACATCAAGGACCGATTGTATAAACACTTCTGACTGGAAGTACATTTTGACTTTAGTTCCGAAATTGAACTCTGTTGAGGACTCCATTCTACTGCGTAACACTAAACTTGGATACATCGAAGGAGGTACGGTGTTTATCTAGATTAGCATAAAACATGCTTGGCTATACCAGTACAATCAGCTATCAACAAGATTATTGTGCTTCAACTGCAGATAGTAATACTGCTGATAGTAATCATACATTGTAGATACACAGTACTTATTATTGGAGGTGTCGTTTTCTAAAGATGGAGGAAAGTAGTCAGAAAAGCTGCAATCTTCAAACTTCTCACCAGCCGAAAAAGATTTTATGCTGGAAATCATATTGGATTATCATAAAGACATAACAGAAGACAAAAACCTGATAAAGTTAATACGGCCAACAAACAAAAGGTGACAAATCATGACTGGAAATACTTGAAATGATGTTACATCACTATTAATAAAATGACAAGAACGCATTTGCGTAAGACAGAGTATAGCTTTAAGATGCACTTTACAATTACTACATCTCATCTCTATGTAATTACAGTATACATGTTGTGTGAACTAGACCAAAAATAGTGTCAAAACTTTTCAAGGTTGAATGTATAAAACTGGAAGTGGTAATTTTGTCTGGTCTATTATTATGGAAAATGGGCAAAATCTAATTGCAGATCAATAGCCACAATTTATTCCTATTTCCAACTTATGTGTCTGTAAACACTTTAAAACAGTTGAGTAAACTGAAACAAATTTGCTTTGTAAAATATAGTATACAATATTATTGATAATATTCTTGAACAATGAAAACACCAGGTAGGAATATCAACAATATAGGAAATGACAGATTGCTACCTACCATAAAGAAGACACATTAAGTTACAGACAGGCCCAATTAAAGACACTAAAAGTTTTCGGCCACAGCCTTTATCAGTCACACACACACACACACACACACACACACACACACACACACAAACACACAAGACCGCCAACTCCAGCATCTCGGGCCAGAATGGTTGGGATGCAAGCAACAATCTGGAGGGGGTGGAGAAGGGGAAGGAACAGTAGTGTATGGGTGGGGAGAGAGACAAACGCTGTCTGTGCCGCACGAAGAATCAGACATCGTTCATCCCTCTCCCCAGCAGTACACTACTATCCCTTCCCCTTCTCCGCCACCTCCAGACTGCTGCTTGCATCCCACGTGATGTTGCATTCCGGCCCAAGATGGTGGAATTGGCGGTCGTGTGTGCACGATGTGTGCTTGCTTATGTATGTGTGTGTGTGTGTGTGTGTGTGTGTGTGTGTGTGTGTGTGTTTTAGTGACGAAGACTGTGGCCGAAAGCTTTATGGAGAGTCTTTTACTTTTGACTGTCTGCAATATGACAGGTCTTCTATACAATAAGTATTAATCTGTCTTTTCCTAAATTGTTCGTTACATTCTTGTTCACTTACAGACATTAATAAGTCAAATGATGTAGCTATAATAACTGCTGCACAATTTAATTTAATCTGAGTCCCAAAACTTAAATAGCTCACCATTTTGTATATTGACATACATTGCCACAGGTGAAAGAAGTGACATGTTGTTGTTGTTGTTGTTGTTTTCAGTCCTGAGACTGGTTTGATGCAGCTCTCCATGCTACACTATCCTGTGCGAGCTTCTTCATCTCCCAGTACCTACTGCAACCTACGTCCTTCTGAATCTGCTTACTGTATTCATCTCTTGGTCTCCATCTGCGATTTTTACCCTCCACGCTGCCCTCCAATGCTAAATTTGTGATCCCTTGATGCCTCAGACCATGTCCTACCAACTAATCCCTTCTTCTGGTCAAGTTGTGCCACAAACTTCTCTTCTCCCCAATCCTATTCAATACTTCCTCATTAGTTATGTGATCTACCCATTTAATCTTCAGCATTCTTCTCTAGCACTACATTTCGAAAGCTTCTATTCTCTTCTTGTCCAAAATATTAATCGTCCAGTTTCACTTCCATACATGGCTACACTCCATACAAATACTTTCAGAAATGACTTCCTGACACTTAAATCTATACTCGATGTTAACAAACTTCTCTTCTTCAGAAACGCTTTTCTTGCCATTGCCAGTCTACATTTTATATCCTCTCTACTTCGACCATCATCAGTTATTTTGCTCCCCAAATAGCAAAACTCCTTTACTACTTTAAGTGTCTCATTTCCTAATCTAATTCCCTCAGCATCACCTGACTTAATTCGACTACATTCCATTATCCTTGTTTTGCTTTTGTTGATGTTGTTCTTATATCCTCCTTTCAAGACCCTATCCATTCCGTTCAACTGCTCTTCCAGGTTCTTTGCTGTCTCTGACAGAATTACAATGTCATCGGCGAACCTCAAAATTTTTATTTCTTCTCCATGGATTTTAATACCTACTCCAAATTTTTCTTTTGTTTCCTTTACTGCTTGCTCAATATACAGATTGAATAACATCAGGGATAGGCTACAACCCTGTCTGACTCCCTTCCCAACCCCTGCTTCCCTTTCATGCCCCTCGACTCTAATAACTGCCATCTGGTTTCTGTACAAATTGTAAATAGCCTTTCGCTCCCTGTATTTTACCCCTGCCAACTTTAGAATTCAAAAGAGAGTATTTCAGTCAACATTGTCAAAAGCTTTCTCTAAGTCTACAATTGCTAGAAATGTAGGTTTGCCTTTCCTTAATCTTTCTTCTAAGATAAGTTGTAGGGTCAGTATTGCCTCAAGTGTTCCAACATTTCTACGGAAGTCAAACTGATCTTCCCCGAGGTCAGCTTCTACTAGTTTTTCCATTCGTCTGTAAAGAATTCGTGTTAGTATTTTGCAGCTGTGACTTATTAAACCGATAGTACGGTAATTTTCACATCTGTCAACACCTGCTTTCTTTGGGATTGGAATTATTATATTCCTCTTGAAGTCTGAGGGTATTTCGCTTGTCTCATACATCTTGCTCACCAGATGGTAGAGTTTTGTAAGGACTGGCTCTCCCGAGGCTGTCAGTAGTTCCAATGGAATGTTGTCTACTCCGGGGGGCCTTGTTTCGACTCAGGTCTTTCAGTGCTCTGTCAAACTCTACACGCAGTATCATATCTCCCATTTCATCTTCATCTACATCCTCTTCCAATTCCACAATATTGTCCTCAAGTATATTGCCCTTGTATAGACCCTCTATATACTCCTTCCACCTTTCTGCTTGATCTTCTTGGCTTAGAACTGGGTTTCCATCTGAGCCCTTGATGTTCATACAAGTGGTTCTCTTATCTCCAAAGGTCTCTTTAATTTTCCTGTAGGCAGTATCTATCTTACCCCTAGTGAGATAAGCCTCTACATCCTTACATTTGTCCTCGAGCCATCCCTGCTTAGTCATTTTGCACTTCCTGTCGATCTCATTTTTGAGATGTTTGTATTCCTTTTTGCCTGGTTCATTTATTGCATTTTTATATTTTCTCCTTTCATCAATTAAATTCAATATTTCTTCTGTCACCCAAAGATTTCTACTAGCCCTCGTCTTTTTACCTACTTGATCCTCTGCTGCCTTCATTACTTCATCCCTCAAAGCTACCCATTCTTCTTCTACTGTATTTCTTTCCCCCATTCCTGTCAATTGCTCCCTTATGCTCTCCCTGAAACTCTGTACAACCTCTGGTTCTTTCAGTTTATCCAGGTCCCATCTCCTTAAACTCCCACCTTTTTGCAGTTTCTTCAGTTTTAATCTACAGGTCATAACCAACAGATTGTGGGCAGAGTCCACATCTGCCCCTGGAAATGTCTTACAATTTAAAACCTGGTTCCTAAATATCTGTCTTACCATTATATAATCTATCTGATACCTTTTAGTATCTCCAGGGTTCTTCCATGTACACAGCCTTCTTTTATGACTCTTGAACCAAGTGTTACCTATGATTAAGTTGTGCTCTGTGCAAAATTCTACCAGGCGGCTTCCTCTTTCATTTCTTTGCCCCAGTCCATATTCACCTACTACGTTTCCTTCTCTCCCTTTTCCTACTACCGAATTCCAGTCACCCATGACTATTAAATTTTCATCTCCCTCCACTATCTGAATAATTTCTTTTATTTCGTCATACATTTCTTCAATGTCTTCGTCATCTGCAGAGCTAGTTGCCATATAAACTTTTACTACTGTAGTAGGTGTGGGCTTCGTATCTATCTTGGCCACAATAATGCGTTCACTATGCTGTTTGTAGTAGCTTACCCGCATTCCTATTTTCCTATTCATTATTAAACCTACTCCTGCATTACCCCTATTTGACTTTGTGTTTATAACCCTGTAGTCACCTGACCAGAAGTCTTGTTCCTCCTGCCACCGAACTTCACTAATTCCCACTATAACTTTAACCTATCCATTTCCCTTTTTAAATTTTCTAACGTACCTGCCCGATTAAGGGATGTGACATTCCACGCTCCGATCCGTAGAACGCCAGTTTTCTTTCTCCTGATAATGACATTCTCTTGAGTAGTCCCCGCCCGGAGATCCGAATGGGGGACTATTTTAGCTCCGGAATATTTTACCCAAGAGGGCGCCATCATCATTTAATCATACAGTAAAGCTGCATGCCCTCGGGAAAGATTACTGTCGTAGTTTCCCCTTGCTTTCAGCCGTTCGCAGTACCAGCACGGCAAGGCCGTTTTGGTTAGTGTTAGAAGGCCAGATCAGTCAATCATCCAGACTGTTGCCCCTGCAACTACTGAAAAGGCTGCTGCCCCTCTTCAGGAACCACACGTTTGTCTGGACTCTCAATAGATACCCCTCCATTGTGGTTGCACCTACGGTACAGCTATCTGTATCGCTGAGTCACGCAAGCCACCCCACCAACGGCAAGGTCCATGGTTCATGGGGGGGAGGAGAAGTGACATGTGGGGAACAAAATTCCAAGAACTGATGTGGGAACTCACCTGCTATCCTCCCACTGAATTTCAGGACACAATCACAGAGCCATTGCCTTACATTTACAAATTGACTTGCATATGTTTACTACTAGTATTGCTTATCAACTTGCATGCAGTTTAAGCACTTTTTTGCAGTTAAAACTTAGGTAAAATTATGTAGTTACTACCATTCGAGCTTATAAAACATTTTTGAGAGAGGTGTTCAATCAAATTGTTCATTTTCCATTGAAACTATCCCCATTTAAGTAACCATTCATAAGTGGCACATCTCACGATTAAAAATTATGTGTAATAATTTGCATGACTACCGAAAACGTAAAATCATGCCAAACTATGCTATCGTTTCTTCTTCTTATATTAGATCTCCAACCTTTGAAACAAATATATGTGCATTAAATGCATATACTGATAAATAAAAACTGATCATGAGTGTATTACAAACTTTTCTTTTATAAACAAGCCACTGTATTTTGAACTACTGGAGTTGCAATGCACTTAGAATACTTTTTCTTAGTGAATATGAATTTTATATGCAACACCAAGTTCTCAGAGTGACACTGAATAGCTTAATTAATACTTATTAATTTTATAATGCAAAGATGATAATAGCAAACTAACCTGTAGGTGAATTTGTAGTTGTAGATATTACTGTGTATATCATGAGAAATCAGTTTCTTAGAGTGTTGGTATCTGCAGGGAAGCACAGTTGTTAAGAAATCAATCATTTTTCGGGCATGTCCTTCAGTTGTGTAGAAGAAGTCAAGCCCCTCTATGAAAGAGGAAAACAATTAATTAAACACTAATATTTCACTGAGCTGCTACAGAATAAAAAAAAAAAAATAGGCAAATCACACAAAAACAACAACAAGACACTAATTTCACAAGTAACTGATCTTTAAACAAGAAGAGTTCACATGTAGATGGTAATCTTTCCCTTGAGTAATTACTGGGTACAAATGTAAATCATATATGGTAGATGATAACTGTGCATCACACAGTAAATATCAACTTAAAAATTTTTCGTTACCTGGAATGGATTCTATAACAAATAGCTGAACAAATTTGGCATATAATTACACACTGATCAATGCATTCTCTAACATCCTTCCCTCCAGTTGTACATCAAGCTCAGATTAGCCCTACTGTCGGTGGGAAGTCAGAGGGATGATGAATAAAATTTATTATAATAGCTATGAGATTTCTGATGTGTGCTCAGATGCTCACAAGGCAGAACACTACCAATAAAACTTATATCCTGTTGCCAGATAATGTACAGCTTTATATGAAAGCATACTATGCTATTGGATGAGATGACTTATTGGGATTGGAGACACCTACTTTGTAGTGACGGATAAGCTCTCCTTTAAGTTACCACTCACAGGAACAATGACAAAGTAGTTTTATTCCTTCCAACAGTGATTTTTATTTGTTGAAATATTCTGGGCCAATGGAAAAAGTCAATTAAAAAGCTGCAAGAATACAGCCACTTTGTCTCTCTGTAATGAAATATTTTGTGCTTCACTCGTCTATTTACATACATGAGGTTCGTCTTGCTATACATTGCATGTATCTTCTTCATATGGCTTGGTGGCTAACTATTGGGCTATATATTCAAAGGTCCAAGGTTTAATCTTCTGCAGGTCTTAATACTACTACTTTAGTTACTTCGTCTGCCTCTGTCAATGATTAATAATTTGATTGCACAATGGTTCAGAGTCTACATAAAACTATAGGTTCCCTTAAAACTGGCAAGGTTGGAGCAAGAAAAGTGCATAGTACCTCTAATAGGACCAAGCCTAGTACAGCACTGTGGATTTTACACTGATAATTGGGTTGATGACAAGTTTACCTTCCTAAATCTTTTTGAATTTAAGCTTCTGCACAGACTATATACACTTTCTCTATTCAAGCAACTGCTTATGATTATCTCCAAAGGGGCTACCGAATAAGACACAAGTGTGATTTTGTAAGTTTTCCTGGCAAAATAACTTTTGATTCTCTTCTCAGGGTTTGTAGCCAGATCTTCAAGTCAAGTTGAGACAATATTTCAATGGTGAAACTGACCATCATCTTCAGGTGAGATGTTGTTGGTGCTAAACATCATTGAAATGATGCTCCAGTGAAGCCAGCATCTCATTACAGCTGAGCAGAGGGTCATGGTGGTGGAAGGAAGAAGAGAAAACAGAAGCGTGCCTCGATTTTCTTCCCAGGGTGCTATAATGAAGGTATTATTGCACAATTTGTTTATTTTATTAATAATAGGAGTGTCAATGTTATCAAGATGAATGCTGGTGCTGGTAAGGAAGCAAATTTGTTTCACTCTTAGACAACTGGAAATCATTTCTAAAGATTTATTTTTCTTGCATTTGGAAATTTAAGCACTGCTTTCAATGGCTTCCTAGGAATATATGGATGGTGCCACATAGATTGTGTCAGACTGGGTGCATAAGAGTGCCATCACTAGACAACCCTCAAAATTTGAGCAGCTTTTTTCATGTTTCACGATATTAAATGATTTTCATTGACAGACTACGATTAATCTTATGTGTATGCGACTGGACGGTAACACTGTGGCCATAATGGAAAAAAGGCCTAAATTGTTCTCCCACTATGAAGAGAATTCACAACAAGGAATTTATCTGTTCTGTAGAACAAGTAGTATTCAGTTCCTCAGGGAACTGAATGGAAGAAATCAGGCTTGAGGTGCTTTACACGTTATGCCAGGCTGCTGCCGAAGAATAATATCAATTCTGCAGAAAAGGCAGTTACTAATCCTATTAGAGTAAATAAAGATATAGTAGTTGGCAGGTGGCAGTTGACGCTAAATAACGAAAAGTGTGAGGTGATCCACATGAGTTCCTAAAGAAATCTGTTGGAATTTGATTACTCGATAAATAGTACAATTCGTAAGGCTGTCAATTCAACTAAGTACCTGGGTGTTAAAATTACGAACAACTTCAGTTGGAAAGACCACATAGATAATATTGTGGGGAAAGCGAGCCAAAGGTTGCGTTTCATTGGCAAGACACTTAGAAGATGCAACAAGTACACTAAAGAGACAGTTTACACTACACTCGTTCGTCCTCTGTTAGAATATTGCTGCGTGGTGTGGGATCCTTACCAGGTAGGATTGACGGAGGACATCGAAAGGGTGCAAAAAAGGGCAGCTCGTTTTGTATTATCACGTAATAGGGGAAAGAGTGTGGCAGATACGATATGTGAATTGGGATGGAAGTCATTACAGCAAAGACGTTTTTCGTCGCGGCGAGATCTTTTTACGAAATTTCAGTCACCAGCTTTCTCTTCCGAATGCGAAAATATTTTGTTGAACCCAACCTACATAGGTAGGAATGATCATCAAAATAAAATACGAGAAATCAGAGCTCGAACAGAAAGGTTTAGGCGTTAGGGAGTGGAATTGTAGAGTGATAGTATGATTGTGGTTCGATGAACCTTCTGCCAAGCACTTAAATGTGAATTGCAGAGTAGTCATGTAGATGTAGGTTCAATAGCAGACAAAGGAATTGCAGTGTCATCATCCCTCGGTGGACTGTGCAAGTAAAATGGATTACTTACGTAGTGATACAATTTACTGAAAAGTGAAGAACGGCGCTAATGAAATGACAGAATTGCACTCCTGAAAAAGGAGCTGGATGTCCAAAGATGATATTAAAAAATTGTGGCCAAGTGCTGCCATTTTGCAGAGATGATATGGTTTACCCAAAATCCACAAGGAAGAGGTGCCATTCTGCTCCATTTTTATAGTTCAATTCTTTTATCTTGGCGGCTCGCACATGCCCACCCAGCCACGGGAAATTGCTGCATTGCCAGTTTCAAACGATGCACTCACCAAGAGAAACAGCGTCATAGTATAGTATAGTCCGCAAACTTACGTTTAGGGGGGAGTGCACAGTTTATGACGTAAACCCACCATGTCCGCATTAACCCTTTCACTGCTACAGAGACATGCTCCCTGCATTCCACGCGATTTTGTCATCACTGCACTGCTCGCCTGGCAATAAAACATCCATGCAGTCTTTCTTTGAATGTATGTTCAGAAAGATCCTGTATAGCATGTGGCAGCTTATTAAATAGTTTGCGCCCTGAGCCTTCATAGCTATTTATTGATTTTGATAATCTGTGGTAAGGCACGCATATGTGTTTGATGCTTCTTGTGTTTTAACAATGTCTATTTTCTCTCCGTTTCACATCTTGTAAGTTCTTCTTCGTAAAGATAAAGACACTATATATATATATATATATATATATATATATATATATATATTACTGTCATAATTTTTTGTTAAGTAAACAAGGGTTTGCAGCGAGCCTTATGTGAAGAATTTGTAATTATCCTAATGGCTTTCTTCTGCAATAAGAGGATGTCATGTATATGACTACAAGATCATACAATGTAAGCTTTCACGGCCGGTATTGTCTTCACTTAAAACTTCCGGGCTGATAGGCCGTGGTCGAAGTATAAAACTCTCTCCTGACGTTTCGTCTCCGACTGCGGGAGACATCCTCCATATGACTACAGTTACCCCACAAGATAATGCCATAGGATATTATGTTGTTGCGGTCTTCAGTCCTGAGACTGGTTTCATGCAGCTCTCCATGCGACTCTATTCTGTGCAAGTTTCTTCATCTCCCAGTACCTACTGCAACCTACATCCTTCTGAATCTGCTTAGTGTATTCATCTCATGGTCTCCCTCTACGATTTTTACCCTCCACGCTGCCCTCCAATACTAAATTGGTGATCCCTTGATGCCTCAGAACATGTCCTACCAACTGATCCCTTCTTCTAGTCAAGTTGAGCCACAACTTTCTCTTCTCCCCAATTCTATTGAATAACTCCTCATTAGTTACGTGATCTACCCATCTAATCTTCAGCATTCTTCTGTAGCAGCACATTTCGAAAGCTTCTATTCTCTTCTTGTCCAAACTATTTATTGTCCATGTTTCACATCCATACATGGCGACACTCCATACAAATACTTTCAGAAATGACTTCCTGACACTTAAATCTATACTCGATGTTAACAAATTTCTCTTTTTCAGAAACGCTTTCCTTGCCATTGCCAGTCTATATTTTATATCCTCTCTACTTCGACCATCATCAGTTATTTTACTTCCTAAATAGCAAAGCTCCTTTACTACTTTAAGTGTCTTATTTCCTAATCTAATTCCCTCAGCATCACCCGATTTAATTTAACTACATTCCATTATTCTCGTTTTGCTTTTGTTGATGTTCATCTTATATCCTCCTTTCAAGACACTGTCCATTCCATTCAACTGCTCTTCCAAGTCCTTTGCTGTCTCTGACAGAATTACAATGTCATCGGCGAACCTCAAAGTTTTTATTTCTTCTCCATGGATTTTAACACCTACTCCGAATGTTTGTTTTGTTTCCTTTACTGCTTGCTCAATATACAGATTGAATAACATCGGGGAGAGGCTACAACCCTGTCTTACTCCCTTCCCAACCACTGCTTCCCTTTCATGTCCCTTGACTCTTAGAACTGCCATCTGGTTTCTGTACAAATTGTAAATAGCCTTTCGCTCCATGTATTTTACCCCTGCCACTTTTAGAATTTGAAAGAGAGTATTCCAGTCAACATTGTCAAAAGCTTTCTCTAAGTCTACAGATGCTAGAAACGTAGGTTTGCCTTTCCTTAATCTTTCTTCTAAGAGAAGTCGTAAGGTCAGTATTGCCTCACGTGTTCCAGTATTTCTACAGAATCCAAACTGATCTTCCCCGAGGTCGGCTTCTACTAGTTTTTCCATTCGTCTGTAAAGAATTCGTGTTAGTATTTTGCAGCTGTGGCTTATTAAACTGATTGTTCGGTAATTTTCACATCTGTCAACGCCTGCTTTCTTTGGGATTGGAATTATTATATTCTTCTTGATGTCTGAGGGTATTTCGCCTGTCTCATACATCTTGCTCACCAGATGGTAGAGTTTTGTAAGGACTGGCTCTCCCGAGGCCGTCAGTAGTTCCAATGGAATGTTGTCTACTCCGAGGGCCTTGTTTCGACTCAGGTCTGTCAGTGCTCTGTCAAACTCTACACGCAGTATCGTATCTCCCCATTTCATCTTCATCTACATCCTCTTCCATTTCCATAATATTGTCCTCAAGTATATTGCCCTTGTATAGACCCTCGATATACTCCTTCCACCTTTCTGCTTGATCTTCTTGGCTTAGAACTGGGTTTCCATCTGAGCCCTTGATGTTCATACAAGTGGTTCTCTTATCTCCAAAGGTCTCTTTAATTTTCCTGTAGGCAGTATCTATCTTACCCCTAGTGAGATAAGCCTCTACATCCTTACATTTGTCCTCGAGCCATTCCTGCTTAGTCATTTTGCACTTCCTGTCGATCTCATTTTTGAGATGTTTGTATTCCTTTTTGCCTGGTTCATTTACTGCATTTTTATATTTTCTCCTTTCATCAATTAAATTTGTTCTGTTACCCAAGGATTTCTACTAGCCCTCGTCTTTTTACCTACTTGATCCTCTACTGCCTTCACTACTTCATCCCTCAAAGCTACCCATTCTTCTTTTACTGTATTTATTTCCCCCATACTTGTCAATTGTTCCCTTATGCTCTCCCTGAAACTCTGTACAACCTCTAGTTCTTTCAGTTTATCCAGGTCCCATCTCCTTAAATTTCCACCTTTTTGCAGTTTCTTCAGTTTTAATCTACAGGTCATAACCAATAGATCATGGTCAGAGTCCACATCTGCCCCTGAAAATGTCTTACAATTTAAAACCTGGTTCCTAATTCTCTGTCTTACCATTATATAATCTATCTGAGACCTTTTAGTATCTCCAGGGTTCCTCCATGTATACAACCTTCTTACACGATTCTTAAACCAAGTGTTAGCTGTAGGATATTATACTTTGGAAAAATGCAAAATAAGATGATCTGATGTATGTTTCAGGTACACAAATTCTGATTTTTGTCTTAATAAATAAATTACTCTAGATAGCTTAATACTAATATAGTTTACATGTTGGCCCAAGGATATCTTTTCATCTAAATAAACTCCCAGGAATTTAACAGAATTAGGGTCATCAGACAGTAACTTGTCTCTTAGAGTGAAGACTGTCTGTTGAATTTTATTTTCATTTAGCAAAAAACCATTTGCTCTGAAACAATATGCTGCTTGAGTGAGTGTATTTTCAACACAGGTTTTAAGGTAATTAAGACTGTTACTGCTATGAAGAAAAGTCGTATCATCTGCATACAATACAGTGGTGGATCTAATAAACGAGGGAAGGTCATTGATCATTATCAGAAGCAGATCCCTGAGGCACACCTACTTTAACATTTTCTATGTTTGACATTTCAGAGCATGTTGGCATAGTCTTACAATCTGAAATCACAACTTTTAATAAAATGTAAACAACAACTTTCA
Organism: Schistocerca gregaria; assembly: GCF_023897955.1. Lineage (NCBI taxonomy): Eukaryota > Metazoa > Arthropoda > Insecta > Orthoptera > Acrididae > Schistocerca > Schistocerca gregaria. The sequence goes on along the minus strand of NC_064921.1, from coordinate 151,736,922 downwards.
TATCTGTACTACAGAAATTATCACCATCGAATTTTTGTTAATTTCCTTGTTTGGAACGAGTTCTTGGATAATTTTTAATGTTCATAATTAATTAAGTTTTTCTTCACAGTTTTATTTCAATCATTTTCTTAAGTACAAAGCCCATACCACACTAAGATTTCCTGGAAGCTTTTCAGGTATTTCATGATAGCACTGGTGCTATTTCCCTTGTAAGGTTCTCTCAATGCTACCTCCACTGCCCAATCATGAATCCTGTCTGGTGCCTGGTGACACGACCTTAAGGTGGGGTTACGCAGGGATGATGATTAAGTCACAAGACAAAACGGAATAAAATGTGCCCACTGGGTGCTTTGTAATCTTTCTCATGTGATTTTAAAGAAACTGTTTGGCAAAAAATTTTGTTCTCTCACATCTCTTAGTCTTATTCGTCAGCTTCATGATGAACTACCCATCATTTCATTAATGGTCATATTTACTATGATATTTCAACATTAAGTATGCTATTGCATAAAATTTGAATAGTTTGCAATGAAAAACAGGTGTTGTTATGAATTTGCATTTAGTGCAGGTTAGATCATATATTACTGTGTATGAAATGTAGTTAACACATTGAATTATTCTTTACATTTGGGAAGAGATCAACCCACCAGGTTAGCTGACAGCACTAATGTGCTGCTTCCTGGACTTGGGTGCGTGATTTAGCCCTGGATTGAATCCGCCTGGCAGATTAACAGTGAGCGCTGGTGTTCTGGCCAGCCTGGATGTGGTTTTTAGGCTGTTTTCCACATCCCACTAGGTGAAAACCAGGCTGGTCCCCACATCCCACCTCACCTCAGTTACATGTCTTGCAGACATTTGAAAATGTTTGCACTATTTCATGGCTTACACTAGACACAGACAGCTGGGGTACACTAATTCCGTCCTGGGGGAGGGATGGGGAAGGTGGAAGGGGGGGTTGGCAACAGGAAGGGCATCCGGCCACCCTAGACACTAACATCGCCAAATATATAGTAACAAGGCCGACCCCGCATTGAAGTGGGACAAAGGCCCTGGAAAATGACGACGATTTGGGAAGAGATCTGTGTCTTTAACGCGAAGAAAATTTACTGTATGTGACATACTCAGTTCTGGTTGCACTTGCAGACAATAAAACCAGAATGACAGATTCATAACATCCATTATATCTCAGACTGTTGAGGATATCAACACAAGGTTTCGGAACATGATAGCACAAAGAGGACAGTATTTTGCCATATGCTTACTGTGTGAAACTTTCTTATGTACCACATTATGCAAATAACTACATATTGTTTCAATGGAATTATGTGATTTTTAAGGTCCATCAATAGTTAGTGAAATAAGAATTACTCTGCATTTTGCAGTTACATAAATGAAGAAATTACATGTTTATTGTTGTACCAAGAGGCTTTTCTGTAGACTACTGACACGTCCTGCCTCAGTTGCTGTTTTAAACACATACTGTTTTAGAGTTCTGTTTCAGTTTCAAATGATATTAAAACGTTACCGAAATGTATCTTTTCATTCATACAGAAATGTTTGTGCTGCTTCTCTACAACATTTTCAGGTTCACCAGAAAAATGGCCTAATGTAAAGACCCACACTGTTCATTGACTTAAAAACATTCTCATTACCAACCGGAGCGGCATTTAATTAAATGAACATACAGATGAAGAATCAACTCCCTCAGAACATGGAGAAGCTAAAAATTCAAATGACTAATCTCATTACAACACTGTGTGTCATGCCTGTTAATAGCATGGAACAGATGTAAATGAAAAATATTTTTATTCAGCTTGCCTTATCTGAAAAGCAATGGAACATGAAACCACAAAATGATGAAATAGTTTTTTACTTCCGATTAACTACAAACTTACCGTGTATTGGTTTAATTCCTAAGGTATGTTCATGGGCCTTGTGCTTCAAGATTAACTGTTCTAAGTAGTAGAAAGTCTTCTTATTTTCACATTTCTGCCTTACTTGAACCTGCATCAGCAACAGAAGAAAGAAATTAAGGATGAGTTGTCTACAAGTAAGAACCAGGATCAGCAAACCATGTTGTTGGCACATGAGATATAAACACTTTTCCCCACATTTTAAAATAATTAACTTATTGATATAATACGTTAATTATTTTAAAATGTGGAGAAATATAAAATAATTAACCTATAGATATAACCCCCCCCATGAACCATGGACATTGCTGTTGGTTGGGAGGCTTGCGTGTGTCTGGGATACAGATAGCCGTACCGTAGGTGCAACCACAATGGAGGGGTATCTGTTGAGAGGCCAGACAAACGTGTGGTTCCTGAAGAGGGGCAGCAGCCTTTTCAGTAGTTGCAAGGGCAACAGTGTGGATGATTGACTGATCTGGCCTTCTAACACTAACCAAAACGGCCTTGCTGTGCTGGTACTGCGAACGGCTGAAAGCAAGGGGAAACTACGGCCGTAATCTTTCCCGAGGGCATGCAGCTTTACTGTATGATTAAATGATGATGGTGTCCTCTTGGATAAAATATTCCGGAGGTAAAATAGTCCCCCATTCGGATCTCCAGGCAGGGACTACTCAAGAGGATGTCGTTATCAGGAGAAAGAAAACTGGTGTTAGAAAATTTAAAAAGGGAAATGGATAGGTTAAAGTTAGATATAGTGGGAATTAGTGAAGTTCGGTGGCAGGAGGAACAAGACTTCTGGTCAGGTGACTACAGGGTTATAAACACAAAATCAAATAGGGGTAATGCAGGAGTAGGTTTAATAATGAATAGGAAAATAGGAATGCGGGTAAGCTACTACAAACAGCATGGTGAACGCATTATTGTGGCAAAGATAGATACGAAGCCCACACCTACTACAGTAGTACAAGTTTATATGGCAACTAGCTCTGCAGATGACGAAGACATTGAAGAAATGTATGACGAAATAAAAGAAATTATTCAGATAGTGAAGGGAGATGAAAATTTAATAGTCATGGGTGACTGGAATTCGAGTGTAGGGAAAGGGAGAGAAGGAAATGTAGTAGGTGGATATGGATTGGGGCTAAGAAATGAAAGAGGAAGCCGCTTGGTAGAATTTTGCACAGAGCACAACTTAATCATAGCTAACACTTGGTTTAAGAATCGTGAAAGAAGGTTGTATACGTGGAAGAACCCTGGAGATACTAAAACTTATCAGATAGATTATATAATGGTAAGACAGATATTTAGGAACCAGGTTTTAAATTGTAAGACATTTCCAGGGGCAGATGTGGACTCTGCCCACAATCTATTGGTTATGACCTGTAGATTAAAACTGAAGAAACTGCAAAAAGGTGGGAATTTAAGGAGATGGGAACTGGATAAACTGAAAGAACTAGAGGTTGTACAGAGTTTCAGGGAGAGCATAAGGGAACAATTGACAAGTATGGGGGAAATAAATACAGTAGAAGAAGAATGGGTAGCTTTGAGGGATGAAGTAGTGTAGGCAGTAGAGGATCAAGTAGGTAAAAAGACGAGGGCTAGTAGAAATCCTTGGATAACAGAAGAAATATTGAATTTAATTGATGAAAGGAGAAAATATAAAAATGCAATAAATGAAGCAGGCAAAAAGGAATACAAATGTCTCAAAAATGAGATAGATAGGAAGTGCAAAATGGCTACGCAGGCATGGCTCGAGGACAAATGTAAGGATGTAGAGGCTTATGTCACTAGGTGTAAGATAGATAATGCCTACAGGAAAATTAAAGAGACCTTTAGAGATAAGAGAACCACTTGTATGAACATCAGGAGCTCAGATGGAAACCCAGTTCTAAGCAAATAAGGGACAGCAGAAAGGTAGAAGAAGTATATAGAGGGTCTATACAAGGGCAATATACTTGAGGACAATATTATGGAAATGGAAGAGGATGTAGATGAAGATGAAGATGAAATGGGAGATACGATACTGCGTGTAGAGTTTGACAGAGCACTGAAAGACCTGAGTCGAAACAAGGCCCCCGGAGTAGACAACATTCCATTGGAACTACTGACGGCCTTGGGAGAGCCAGTCCTGACAAAACTCTACCATCTGCTGAGCAAGATGTATGAAACAAGCGAAATACTCTCAGACATCAAGAAGAATATAGTAATTCCAATCCCAAAGAAAGCAGGTGCTGACAGATGTGAAAATTACCGAACAATCAGTTTAATAAGCCACAGCTGCAAAATACTAACACGAATTCTTTACAGGCGAATGGAAAAACTAGTAGAAGCCGACCTCGGGGAAGATCAGTTTGGATTCCGTAGAAATACTGGAACACGTGAGGCAATACTGACCTTACGACTTCTCTTAGAAGATAGATTAAGGAAAGGCAAACCCACGTTTCTAGCATTTATAGACTTAGAGAGAGCTTTTGACGATGTTGATTGGAATACTCTCTTTCAAATTCTAAAGGTGGAAGGGGTAAAATACAGGGAGCGAAAGGCTATTTACAATTTGTACAGAAACCAGATGGCAGTTCTAAGAGTCGAGGGACATGAAAGGGAGGCAGTGGTTGGGAAGGGAGTGAGATAGGGTTGTAGCCTCTCACCGATGTTATTCGATCTCTTTATTGAGCAAGCAGTAAAGGGAACAAAAGAAAAATTCAGAGTAGGTGTTAAAATCCATGGAGAAGAAATAAAAATTTTGAGGTTCGCCGATGACATTGTAATTCTGTCTGAGACAGCAAAGGACTTGGAAGAGTAGTTGAACGGAATGGACAGAGTCATGAAAGGAGGGTATAACATGAACATCAACAAAAGCAAAACGAGGATAATGGAATGTAGTTAAATTAAATCGGGTGATGCTGAGGGAATTAGATTAGGAAATGAGACACTTAAAGTAGTAAAGGAGTTTTGCTATTTGGGGAGCAAAATAACTGATGATGGTCGTAGTAGAGAGGATATAAAATATAGACTGGCAATGGCAAGGAAAGCGTTTCTGAAAAAGAGAAATTTGTTAACATCGAGTATAGATTTAAGTGTCAGGATGTCATTTCTGAAAGTATTTGTATGGAGTGTAGCCATGTATGGAAGTGAAACTTGGACAACAAATAGATTAGACAAAAAGAGAATAGAAGCTTTCGAAATGTGGTGCTACAGACGGATGCTGAAGATTAGATGTGTCGATCACGTAACTAATGAGGAGTTATTCAATAGAATTGGGGGGAAGAGAAAGTTGTGGCTCAACTTGACTAGAAGAAGGGATCAGTTGGTAGGACATGTTCTGAGGCATCAAGGGATCACCAATTTAGTATTGGAGGGCAGCGTGGAGGGTAAAAATCGTAGAGGGAGACCAAGAGATGAATACACCAAGCAGATTCAGAAGGATGTAGGTTGCAGTAGGTACTGGGATATGAAAAAGCTTGCACAGGATAGAGTAGCATGGAGAGTTGCATCAAACCAGTCTCAAGACTGAAGACCACAACAACAACAACATGGATATAATGCACTATTTGAAATGTCAATACACTCAATGTTAGAGTATCTTCAACAAGAATTGGTGGAAATAAAAATAAAAGCTTTAGGTGCCAATTGTTGCAACAAAAGGCTTAATTTATATTTGATTGTATCTTTTTCCCACATTTTTTCACCTATGTGGACAGTGAAATGCACCATAGCATTTATACTGCAGGAGCAGCAATGCAAATGTACCTATTGTCCTGAATGTTGTTGGCAGATAGGAAGTGCAAGAAGCCACTGCACAAATAGCAGGCACAGAGTGCAGTGGCCTGACTGTGTGTAGTTGCATTTCATTCAAACACTGCACCCAGATGATATACAACAATTTGTTCTGCTCTGATGGGCAAGGGGCATTTAGCACTTCGTCAACAAATGGTGCTTGGTTTTTAATCCACAAGTTGTGGACGGTAGAAGCTTCCAGTATAAACTGGGTGTTCGCACAGATCACAATACTGCAGTAGCTCTGTTTGGCAACTAAGAGCCAGAGTGATCACTATTCCTGGACATTGTGCATGTGGCAGGACATACAAATTACACATATAGAAGCTATATGAACACTGTAATGGAGGACACAAGTGTAAGGAAATTTTTCTGAGCTAATTTCATCTCATGTTGCTGCGAACTTGTGCATCAACCTAAAACGTAGAAGGTATGATAAAAAAGTAATGGGAAATTTTGTTTTTTAAGGAATCTTTAGTTATTCATCAACATCAACTTTATGCCCTTCAAAATAATCCCCCTCAGATACAACAGACTTGTGCCAGGACTTTTTCCAGTAATGGAAGCACTTCTGGAGCTCACTTTTCATTACAGTGTTCAGTTCCTCTGCGATTCTGTTTTGGTCTCATCAATGGTGGAAAAACAATGTCCTTTCATTGTTCTCTTCAGTTTCGGGTGTTGCAGGGGGCCACATACTGCTGACATGGTGGCTGAGGCAACATAACTGTTTTGTTTTTAGCCAGCAAATCACAGACAAGTACTGAGATGTGAGCGCGAGCATTGTCGTTAAGCAAATTCCATGAATGGTTTTGTCGCAATTCTGGTCATTTTCTTTGGACTGCTTCACACAAATGGAGTGTAATTTCCAGGTAGTATTCCTTATTAATTGTACAACCATAAGGCAGCAACTTATTATGCACTATCCCATTGTACTTTAAGAGGACATTGAAAATAACCTTCACTTGTGACCGAACTAGTCAACCTTTTTTCAGTCTTGGCTCTTCAGATGGTTTCCATTGGGACAATTGAGCCTTGGTTTGAAGTCATACCCATGTTTCGTCACCTGTTATAACCTTCTTTAGAGGTTCTGGACCACTGTCGACTTCATTTGGCAATTTCTGGGTGATGTCTATGCAACAGTGTTTTTGATCGAAATTCAACGATTTTGGAATAATCTTTGCTGCTATACTTTTCATGCTCAAAACAACCAAAAAATTCCTCAAACAGTCCATGGGTGTACTGCTGGCAGTACACCCGTGGACTGTTCGAGCAAGAAATATGCTGGGAGAAACTGAAGAATCAGAATCAAAAGATTGCTTGGCATGACATAAGGGATATGCCAACATCATCAGCAATCTCTCTGATGGAGATTTAGTGATTTCCTAGAACCATTTTCTTTGCTTCTTCCACACTGTTGTCAGTAATTGATGTGCTAGGGCAGCAGTGGTGACTCATCATCAAAATTTTCTCAACCTTCTCCGAGATGTTTGCACCACTTATATACTCTTGTCTTACTCATAACAGATTTGTCAAAAGCTACATTCAACATTTCAAATGTGTAGCAGCACTTTATTCCACTTCTCAGGCAAAATTTAATGCAAATTCTTTAATACATCTTTTCCAAAGTAAAAATTCGCCTAGCACTCTAAAACACACAGCCTTTTCAACTGTCAACAATAATCCAAATATTCAAAACAGCTGAAAATGCAAACATATATCAAGAACATGTATACCAACAAGTTAAAAGAAATGAAGTGTATAAATACGACAAAATTTCAAAGGAAGAAATCCCATTACTTTTTGATCACAACTTGTGTGTGAGCCTTAGAAAACAATTTATTATGTTCCAGTCTCAGTGATTAAGTGGTAAAATGCCAGATATAATGCACAGCCAAAGATCTTTGATTTAATCACTGGTTAGACCCAGATCTTTATCTGTCACTTATCACTTGTTTCACCGATGGCAACATTTGTTAATCTGAGAAATGCTGAGTTGCATAGTGGTTCAGAGACCAAGTTAAACTGTATGTCCCCCCTATGACAGGATCAATCAGAACTGAAGAGCAAGTAGCGGATTCCTCACTCTATACAGTTACATCACAAGGAACATCTACAGGCTGTTCCACAAAGCTGCACAGACTCTTCCACAGCAAATGAGTGGCAACACACTGAGCAGACAAGCCTAAGGAGGACTTATTTTCCATATGTAGGTTAATACTGCATGAAACAGAGAAATTAGTAACTAACATATCTAACACCTGTAATGCACATGAACACAGTTGACATAAATCACAGCGTTCTGCACTCCACTTGTTTCACAGATGACAACATTTATTAATCTGAGAAGTGCCAAGTAGTGATGTAGTGTGAGGAGGGCTACGCGAGACGCACTCAATGAATTCGAAAGTAAAGTTCTATGTACTGACTTGGCAGAAAATCCTAAGAAATTTTGGTCTTATGTCAAAGTGGTAGGTGGATCAAAACAAAATGCCCAGACACACTGTGACCAAAATGGTACTGAAACAGAGGATGACAGACTAAAGGCTGAACTACTAAATGTCTTTTACCAAAACTGCTTCACAGAGGAAGACCTCACTGTAGTTCCTTCTCTAGATTGTCGCACAGATGACAAAATTGTATATATCGAAATAGATGACAGAGGGATAGAGAAACAATTAAAATCGCTCAAAAGAGGAAAGGCTGCTGGACCTGATGAGATACCAGTTCGATTTTACACAAAGTACGCGAAAGAACTTGCCTCCCTTCTTGCAGTGGTGTACTGTAGGTCTCTAGAAGAGTGTAGAGTTCCAAAGGATTGGAAAAGGGCACAGATCATCCCCGTTTTCAAGAAGGGAAATCGAACAGATGTTCAGAACTATAGACCTATATCTCTAACGTCGATCAGTTGTAGAAGTTTGAAACACGTATTATGTTTGAGTATAATGACTTTTCTGGAGACTAGAAATCTACTCTGTAGGAATCCGCATGGGTTTCGAAAAAGACGGTCGTGTGAAACCCAGCTAGCGCTGTCCACGAGACTCAGGGGGGCCATAAACACACGTTCACAGGTAGATGCCGTGTTTCTTGACTTCCGCAAGGCGTTCGATACAGTTCCCCACAGCCGTTTAATGAACAAAGTAAGAGCATATGGACTATCAGACCAATTGTGTGATTGGATTGAAGAGTTCCTAGATAACAGAACGCAGCATGTCATTCTCAATGGAGAGAAGTCTTCCGAAGTAAGAGTGATTTCAGGTGTGTCGCAGGGGAGTGTCATAGGACCGTTGCTATTCACAATATACATAAATGACCTTATGGATGACATCGGAAGTTCACTGAGGCTTTTTGCAGATGATGCTGTGGTGTATCGAGAGGTTGTAACAATGGAAAATTGTATTGAAATGCAGGAGGATCTGCAGCAAATTGACGCATGGTGCAGTGAATGGCAATTGAATCTCAATGTAGACAAGTGTAATGTGCTGTGAATACACAGAAAGATAGTTCCCTTATCATTTAGCTACAAAATATCAGGTCAGCAACTGGAAGCAGTTAATTCCATAAATTATCTGGGAGTACGCATTAGGAGTAATTTAAAATGGAATGATCATATATAGCTGATCGTCGGTAAAGCAGATGCCAGACAGATTCATTGGAAGAATCGTAAGGAAATGCAAAATGAAAACAAAGGAAGTAGGTTACAGTACGCTTGTTTGCCCACTGCTTGAATACTGCTCAGCAGTGTGGGATCTATACCAGATAGGGTTGATAGAAGAGATAGAGAAGATCCAATGGAGAGCAGCGCGCTTCGTTACAGGATCATTTAGTAGTCACGAAAGCGTTATGGAGATGACAGATAAATTACAGTGGAAGACTCTGCAGGAGAGACGCTCAGTAACTCGGTACAGGCTTTTGTCAAAGTTTCGAGAACATACCTAGATTGAATAGTCACGCAGTATATTGCTCCCTCCTATGTATATCTCGCGAAGAGACCATGAGGATAAAATCAGAGAGATTAGAGCCCACATAGAAGCATACCAACAATCCTTCTTTCCGTGAACAGTGCGAGACTGGAATAGAAGGGAGAACCGATAGAGGTACTCAAAGTACCCTCCGCCACACACCGTCAGGTGGCTTGCGGAGTATGGATACAGATGTAGACGTAGACAGGAAACTACAGCTACGTGTTCCTGCATGGCAGTTGCATGGTGTTCTGGGAAACGTCACTTTCCTCACCATGAGTGCTGTTCGTTCTTCAGTTTACAGACCGCCTACAATTATGCTTATTTTGTGCACATATGACTAATGTAAATCACTTACTCATTTTGGTATCCCACCAGACAAAAAGTGCTTATCACACATGTCTACAATAAGGATGACAGAAGTAATCTACAAAACCACTGCCCAGTCTCATTGATGTCCACCTATTGTACATTTCTAAAAACATATTTTGTACTTTAACATAACGAGGTCTCTCGCTAAGAATGATCACCTTGATGCTGACTAGCATGTATTCCAAAAACATCCATTACATGATATCCAACTTAAGCTTTTCTCATATGACCTACTGAAAGCAGGTACATTGTTTCTTGACTTCCAAAAAGCTTTCTATGATAGGGAGGGCATAGCATGTGACATCGGATGGAGAGTCGTTGATAGAATTGGAAACGACTATAGGCCTGGCCCACAGAAATGCATTGGAAACCTTATTGTTCATTTTGTATATTAATGACCTGGCAAGGAATATTAATATCAACCTCAGACTTTTTGCAGTTGATCAGTTACCTACAATGAAGTTCTGCCTGAGGTGCGTAACAAGGGTAAAAGAACAGACTTGCAAAATTACAGACCAATACCCTTAACATTAGTTTGTTGCAGAATTTTTGAATATATTCTGAGTTTCAATATAATAAATTTGATATGGAAAAGCTTCCACCCACAAATAAGTACAGAATTAGAAAGCACTGCTCATGTAGAACTCGACATGCCCTTTCCTCACACAGCATCCTACAAATCAAGGATGAAGAGCAACAGGCACATTCAATATTCTTACATTCACAGAAAGTGTTCCCCACTGCAGACTTAATGAAGGTCCAACAGGATGTATATATGAACAAGTAAAAAACACTTTTTCTGTGTTTAAGCGACAGTAAACTTTCCCTTTGAACTGTAAAACTTATCAATCCTTTTAATGGTTATGGTTTTATACACTGGCGTAGAACTTCTAGGCACTTTAGAAAACGAATACCCCCCCCCCCCCCCCCCCCCCCCCCGAAAAGAAAATAAACCATACATTTTGGAAGATCTTCAATGTGCAAAAACATGTACGGTGCATATTTTCGTATTACGAAAGTATATATTCAGGTTCCACCACACACAGCGAGTTAGTTTCTCAAGCATTGAAATTGAGATTGTGATGCACTATTGTAAGCCAGTCACAACTCATGTCACATGATCTCGCCAGCCAATAACAGATCTTGAGAGCATAGGACATGTGATGTAGTCAGCCAATAGCAACATTACTGTTAAGAAGTGCGAACACACAAATAAGAAAAGTTAAAGGTTTAAATTAGTATACATAGAGTGGCTATAAGAAAAGCTAAGCTTCCACATATAATACTGGTCCTTTTTTTTGGGGAATGTGTTACACTTTAAGATACATCACACAAATGTGACAGTAAAATTTTAAATAACAACATAAATGTCTGGTCTTGAGGTACTTCTAAGTGTCTGGCCTTCAAAGTGTTAAGCTTTAAATGAGAGTCACGCACTCTGTGATTTAAGAAATTCAAAGGTCATTGTCGCATGTAACACAAGTCGTGTTAATTAAAATGAAATTTACTTTGAAAGTAATGAAACTTACTTTGAAAGTAATGCTTTTCAAACCACCATTCACAATATTTTCCTGCGACCTGTTAGAATTTGTTTCAGCAATTGTCAGAGCATCAGAAAACAGAAGTTACAGAGCATGTGCAACTACGATGACGTAGGAACAGGACATCAGATGACACTCCGTGAACATCGGAATTTTGTAAATCATACTAAAATGCATAATTTGGCTTAATGTGCACATTGTATGTCCAGGTTCACAAAGATGTAGGCCCCAACATGATATTAACTTTTTCAGTATGGTTTTCAGGACGCAAATTCTCTTGGAGTACTAGTACTGTATTATCTCATATTTGGTTCTTTATTATGGCTTAACGCCATGCATGTCAGAAGATGGATACAAGCAGTTGAAATTCAGCAAACATTTGAAACTGCCAATGGTGTGGAATGAAACACTTCGTTTCAAATAAATTAACTGGCTCTGTGGAAAAGACCAACAAAAGGCAAAATTCTTTAGCAAATCTACAAAAATAAATTCATTATTCCACAAGGCGGCTAATGCTTGACTGCCAAACACATGGAAATAAAATCAGAAAAATGAAACTAATAACATATTTTAGCCTTCCGCAATTACGTGAATGTATTTTAATTCACCTGATAGCTCCGGGCCACAAAATTCTATTTTGTTTTCATTTGATGTGACAGCTGTAAATGAGGAAGAAACAGCAAAATCACTAAAAGTAAAAACTGGTCACGTGGAAACTACTCCCACCTCCTCTCTAGAACTCACACTGCTCTGCGCATGTGGGAATCTGGCAGCTTCGGTACGCCAGAAAATTTCTTTTCGGTTAGCTTCTGGCAGCTTGTACTGCTGATACAGCTAACAGCCACACTTTACGCAGCTGTAAGTGGGAGAAGATACTGCTCATACACGTCTCAACTGCGCATGCACGTCAGTCTGCTGGTAACTGTTCAAAAAAACCTAATGTGAACAACTGTGAAGTCACGCTTGTCAGAAGCAGTTCGTTGTTATGAAGAATTGTATAGTCTTTGCCCTTAAGCCTTTGAAATGTTTTGCTGTGGGCAGACGCTTATGTATGCACTGTGTTTCATTGTTGTAAATGGTGCATATCTCTCATTTGTTTTATGGCCACAGTATTGTCCTGCAGTGGTGGGATACAGTAAAGTTCTTTGCCGGAGTGTTAGTTTTTCCGGTCAAAATTACAAAAAATTTAACTGAAAACCAAAACATTGAAAAATTCCCAGGTTTTCCCCGGTTTTCTCCCATGTGAAAAGATTCCAGGGTTTTTCCCGGTTGTCCCTGGGCGTATGCACCCTGTCCAAGCATACAGAATAGGTTTCCAGAAGCGCAAGTTGCTCATCAGCTTCTTATGTAATAGAACTCGGTACATTGTCCTCAACAGTGAAGTGTTCATCAGAGACAAGGATATCATAAGGAGTGCCCAAGGAAAGTATTATGGGTTCACTATTGTTCTTTACACACACAAACAATCTGCTGACAGGGTGAGGAGCAATCTGCGGCTGTTTGCTGATGATGCTGTGGCATAAAACATTTGTGTGACCTATTCTTGAGAATTGCTTGAGTGATTTGGATTCCTGCCAGGTTGCATTAAAGGAAGACATTGAAGCAATTCAGAGATGAGAGATCAGATTAGTTACTGTTCAGTTCCATTACTATGTGAGTATTATGGAGCTGATTTGTGATCTTAAATGGTGATCCCTGGAGGGAAGACGACATTCATTTCACAAAATACTATTGAGCAAACTGGCATTTGGAGTTGACTGCAGAACGATTCTACAGCTGCCAAAGTAAATTTCGCATATGGACCATGGATATACAAGAAATTATGGCTCATGCAGAGGGACATAGCCAGTTGTTTTTTTATCACTCTGTTTGTAAGAGATAGGAAAGGAAACGACTGGTAGTGGTACAAGGTACTCTCCGCCACGCATCATACAGTGGCTTGTGGAGTATGTATGTAGATGTAGATAACATATATCTGGTTTATCAATTGTTGGAATATAAAATGGAACCATCATTTAGGTTTCACTTACTGGTAAGGCAAACTGAGAACTTAAGGTCATTGGCAAGATATGGAAGAAATGCAGTCAACCTACACAGGAGATTGTTTTAAAATCACTTGAACATCCCATTTTAGAATATTCATCTAGTATTTGGGACCCATACAATACAGGACCAACAGAGGACAATGAATGTATAAAAATCCCAGTGTGAATGGTCACAGGTTTCTTTGACTTGAGAGTGTGTTATGGAGATGCGGAAATGTTGAAAACAGACCATTGAAAGTAGACACAAGTTATCCTGAGAGAGTGAACTTGCAAAAATTGAAGAACCTGTATTAAATGAAAAATCTAAAGATATTCTTCAGCCCCCTTTGTGTCATTCCTGTAGAGCTAAGAAGAGAAAATTAGACTAATTACACACGTCAGCAAAAAAAAAAATAAAAAAAAAAAAAAAAAAAAAAAAAAATTGAAAGTTGTTTCAAATTTGATAACCAAATTACGTACTTTTCAGTGCTGATTTCAAATATGCAATCCATTTCTTTCTGTCACGTCAGATTTTCTCACAAAAAGGGAGTATTTTTGAGTATAACAACAAAATTTAAGCAATTTATCACATTTTTTCCAACGTTATAAAATTTAATTTGATTTATAGATCATGTTCTTAACTATATTTCCAGTACACTCCCATTTCTCTTTAAGCTTATAGGTTCTTATAACAAAACTTTCGCTTTCTGTCGAAGCTTCTTTTATTGCTTTTCTCTTGTTGAGGAACATCTCTTTTTACCATCCAGCAGTAATCCACTATCATGTTGATGTTCCATCTTCCTTGATATCTTCTTTCCATTAATTTGATGTGTAGGTGGAATCTTTCACCCTGCTCTTCACTTAAATCACCAACGTTTGCAGGGAAGTAGCCAAGTTGTGAGTGGAGAAAATGAACTTCAATGCTCATGTTACTGCCCAGCTTCTTAAAGTTGTCGAGCATGTCTGTAACGATTGTCTTGTAGTTTGGATCTCTCTGGTTTCCTAGAAAACTGGTAACAACTAATTTAAAGATGTCTATGCTGCCTTTTCTTTTGTTTCCATTTTGTCCACAAAGTTGGGATCTATCATTAGTTTTCTAATGTATGGTCCGACAAAGATTCCTTCCTTTAGCTTTGCCTCAGATAAAACAGGAAACTGTCCACAAAGATATCTGAAACAGTCCCCTTCTTTTGGCAATGCCTCAACAACTTAATGTGAAGTGGTGGAAATAACACCTTTTTGTGATCCACACAGCTTTTCCTCTCAACATTTTTAACCCCTACCTGTCAGGTTTTTCTCAAGGGCGAAGCTTTTTTATGTAGTGTTGCTTTCTGTCTCTACTGTCCCATTCACAGAGAAAGCAAGGGAACTTTGTATAGCCACTTTGCTGACTGAGCAGCATTGAAATCACTTTTAAATCACCACATAGTATCCATTTGTGGTCTGAATAGCAGAGCTTGCTTAAAACCAGTTCAAGTTTTTTGTAACATTCTTTTAAGTGAACCGAGTGTCCAACTGGTACAGAAGCATACTTATTTCCATTGTGTAGAGGTACTGATTTCAGGCTTATTTTTGAAGAATCAATAAAAATTCTCCGCTCATCAGGAGCATATCTATTTTGAAATGTGCCAAAAGTCCAGGAACATCACTGCAAAACACCAGGTCACCTTCTCAAGAGAAGAAAGAGACAAATTCCTTTTCCCTCAATCAATACTACCACTGTTGATTCTTTAAAAAGGCCTAGGTCTCAGATTGTGAGAATGGAATGGGATCGGTTGTACCAGGATTGTAGCAATCTCTGTCTTCTTCACTATCACCTAGCTGAGCCAATGGCTCATGATCATCTACATCATCCAAACAATCTGGAGGACAGGGTATGTTACTTCAGGTCCACGAGGAACAGGGGAACGGCTGACTGAATGTTAGGGTAACAAATATCCTTTTGTTTTTCAAATTGAAGCTTCTTATGTTGCAAGAACAAAAAGAGCAGTCATCACTATGATTTTTGGGCTCCCCTGAAACCATCAGTATTCCAAAACATAAGGACTGCTTTTTATGTTGAAATCATTGCCTCAGTTTTTCATCACACAGTGAACAAACTTTGTGTGGGGCCCAACACTTATCTTGATCGCATAACTTTAAACCGAAATAGGTTAAATATAGTTTTTCATGGAAATGAAACATGGACAATAAATAGTTTGGACAAGAAGAGAATAGAAGCTTTCGAAATGTGGTGTTACAGAAGAATGCTGAGGATTAGACGGGTAGTTCACATAACTAACGAGGAGGTATTGAATAGGATTGGGGAGAAGAGAAGTTTCTGGCACAACATGACGAGAAGAAGGGATCGGTTGGTAGGACATGTTCTGAGGCAGCAAGGGATCACCAATTTAGTATCGGAGGGCAGCGAGGAGGGTAAAAATCGTAGAGGGAGAGCAAGAGATGAATACACTAAGCAGATTCAGAAGGATGCAGGTTGCAGTAGGTACTGGGATATGAAAAACTTGCACAGGATAGAGTGGCATGGAGAGCTGCATCAAACCAGTCTCAGGACTGAAGACAACAACAACAACAACATAGTTTTTCAACAAAATCAGAAATGTATCTCTGTATTTTTTTAACGGTATAGTTACCAAAAATGTAGCAGAAGCAATCTGGCGAGTTTATACATCCTCTGGTAGCCATTGTTCATAAAACAACTTCACAACACAAGAAAACAGTCACTACTTTAAAGCACTAGTAACAACAACACGTGATTAGCACAGATTGAAGGGGTACTGTGAACTAAAGGACAGGAGCAACAGCACACTGCTTGGTGATGGCGGGGGAAGGGGCAGTGCGACAGACAGGCACTGACATGAAAATACTGCTAGTTTCTCCTAATTACTCTTTATTTCACATACATCTAGTATAAAAAATGGCCAGATAACAGTTTATGAAGATCCTAAACACCAAAATTCAAATTCACTGGAGGGCTGAAATAGCGAAAAAAGCTAAAACTAGACAAGCAGTTTGTGAAATAACTGTACATGATGGAATTTTTCCACCATTTTTCCTGAAATCAGCATTGAAAACACTATAAAAATCACTTAATAAATCTGAAACAATTTTTATATCACAGATCTGTGTTATAGCATGGACGGAGAACTTTAAACAGACTTTTTCCCACACTTCATTTGCAAATCACTGAAGTGCATGACAGTATTTCTCACTCTACTAATTACACTGAACAACAAATTTGAAGTGAAAGTGTGTAAATTGCATGATTTTGAGTTAGTTATGTTTATTTCAGTACAAAATGACATAAAATCATCTTCTTTGTAACTATTTGGCTAATAGTTTTTTTTAAAGTAATCTACATTTTTACATAAATAACTCACTAAATAAATATGCATCATGTTCCAAGATTCAGCATAACAAATTTTAAATGAATAATTACTTGAATTATATTATGTATTATGCATTGATAAATTTCAGTGCCATTCTGGAAGCACAAAAATAAAATATTAAGAACTAATGAAGATAATATTACATGAACGCAAATACTTTGTACCAGAACTATGTACAGCACAAAAGAAAATGTATAAATTAACTGGTCACAAATGTATATAAAGGATTACAAATGTTAAATTACATATATACAATTACATGTTTTTTTTCGGAGATAAATTCCGAAGATGACTGTTTTCTCTTGGCTTGACATTTAAACACATAATTGGGAACATCCCTTATGACAGTCCAGCAGTAATCTGCCAAAATAGTAGGCTCCACTTTCCGGTATAAGTCTTCTCAGATATGGCAATATCTTAATGAAATCGCTTCCCATGTTCATCACTTACTGCACCACAATCTTTGGGGGAGAAGTCAAGATGATCATGTAAGAAATTCATTTTCAATGACATGTTGCAACCAAGTTTTTCATAAGATGACAACATGTTATCTATAACGTCCTTGTAGTTTGTTGCTCGTTGTTCCCCAAGAACTGTAAACAGACTGTCTTAAAACATTCCCAAGCATGCTTCACATCACTTTGTATGATTCCATCAAAAGTACGGTCTCCAAAAAGCTCTCCATTCTTTGGGCCTACAAAAATGCCCTCCTTTACTTTGGCATCACTTAAGTAAGGGAATATTTGCCTGAAGTACTTAAACGGGTCACCATCTTTGTTCTTTCCTTTAACAAAGTTTTTCATGAGACCCAACTTGATGTGCAAGGGCGGGAGCAGAATCTTTTTAGGGTCTACTAGAGGTTCACTCTTAATGTTCTTTATACCTGGTTGAAGAGATTTTCTGGTGGGCCATTCATGTTTACTGTAATGAAACGCACGAGCTCAGCTATCCCATTCACAGAGAAAGCAGCAATATTTAGTATACATACAAATGTGCAAAAGTTATTACACGCATTAATAAAGTCACTGAAGTTGAAGACGAGGGAGACAAAAAGATCACTAAAATTGGTATCAAAATGTTAACATCCAAAATATTCCACACAAGTAAGACCAGGGACAATAATATAAACCACTGGTACTAGTTATGACTTTGACAAACCATTATAATATTTGATTTTAAACGTAACATAAAAATCCATATATAATTGTCTCACCGTAATAAAACAGCGTAAAATAAAAACTAGAGCTAATTTTGAATTGTCTTTGTGATATTCGTGATCAGCACATTAGAACTCTTTTCATTCAATTTACATTTTCATTGTTGCACAATGTTATTACAGCTTCTTCCCATTCCATTCACGTATGGAGCATGGGAAAATGACTGCTTAAATCCTCTGTGCTAGCTGTATCTAGTCTAATCTTGTATTCGTGATCCTCGCAGAAGCAACATGTAGTGTGTTCTAGTATATTCCTGGATTACTAAAAGTTGATTGTTGAAAGTTTCCAAGTAGGCTTTTATGAAATAGTTTGTATCTGTCACTATTTATCACTACAGTTTTTCAACATCTCCCAGTGAGTCAATCAAACATGTGACCTACAAATTAAAACTAAACATACTTTGTTGTAGAGTGACCATTTGTGCTCGTCTTTTTTGTATACATTCAATATTCATGTTAATCTATTTGGTACAGGTCATACACAGTTTAGTAATATTCTAGAATGTGTTTCCTGACTGTATTGTAAGCAGTACTTTACAAACTGGCTGCATTTCCCTAGTATTACAACGACAGTCTATGGGATTGATCATATCCTTAGAAATTGTTACTCCCAGTATTTGTATGAGTAGGCCGACTCAAACTGACTCATTGATACTGCAGTCATAGGCTACTACCTTTTTTTAATTTTGTGAAGTGCAGAATTCTGTGGAGTTTGGGCTACACAAGTGTGTTTTTTGGTTTAATTTCAGCAAGTAAAACAATTCCTGACCAAATTTTCATCAGCATATTTTGCGTCTAAGAAGAATGCAAATAATTAAACATAAATTTTTAAGACATGCAGTATGAATCAAATGATTAAGCATTGTGGCATGTCTGATTCTTTGTGAACATGTCAACTGATTTATTGAGCTGTTCAAATGAACCTTCCACTGAAAGACTCAGTATTACCATGAATTCACAATATTGCTGGAGAATATATTTCATTCATCACTGAAACTCAAGAGAAAATACTATGACTGACAGAAGGGGTCCAGAGTTAATACACATTACACCGTAGAAGCTATAATGATACATATATTTAACATAGAAGAATAAATTATCACTACTCTATCCTAATAATACGGAGTAAAACTATAACTAATCCAAAGTTTGTTTCCATGCCACAGTGCTTTACTAAGCGTGTTCCTGTTGGACATGGCATGCAGTTTCCTTCCTTAAATCTCTGAACTTATTTACATGGCTAGTTGTAGGAGGACCTACAGTTTTGCGTGGATTCCAAACCATGGTGTTGCTCAGCCTTTTTCACATCAACAGACATTTCCAGAGGGGAAAGAAATGACATAAAATTCCTTAGATCTTTGTATTTGTAGTCTGACACTTTACAACTGAGCCATCAAGCTACATTACTTAACTGCATTTAGAGTAGCATGTATAGCTTATCGGTGTACCGTAATTTTTAAAAAAATGCATGCAATATTCTTCTTAAGTAATGAAGAGACAAAAGGAATCATACACAACACAGCTCCATTTGTATCTGTTTTTCAACAGAATTTAATATCATAATTATTGACTTTTTTTTACATTATTTAACAACACTGATCTCCCAGGGATCTATTCAGTGATTGAAAAAGAGTATGTGGGCTGTATGTTGGCACAGAGAAGATGCTTATTTTTGCAAACAGATGCTGTGCCAGGAATATGAGTTCTGTCACGGAATAATATAACCTGTGGTTTCTCTATTGAGGCACCAGACATGAAAGGTATGAACCAATTCTTCCTCTTGTAGCTTTTAATTTCCCAATAGGCAGTATCATACTAGAATTTTTTTAACTCATTGTATCTCTCAGGTTTTATATGGTGGCTAATTATTGCATACTATTTCCATCATAGGAACCAGGTATGCAGCGGTACGTTCACTTATCTTCATCCGTCATCTCCTTTCCAAAATTCCTTGTTCTTCTTCAGCATATTGCTTAGTGCATTTCAATCTGACACTTCTTTGCATCTCTGTCAACTCTGACCTCAAGTACACCTTACACAAAATTGCACACTAGTAAAGCTGTCCACAAACTGAAGGCTGGTATGAACACCACACTTTTTTTACCATGCAGAGTGCTATTACTTTCCTCTGATATTGGAAGTGACTTATCAAGCTAATTATAGTACAGACCTACAGTTTGTGTTGGGTTCCAGACCATGGGAAACTTGGCATTTTTCACTATAAAGATTTATTGCCAGAGGCACACTGATTTTGTCAAGATGTCTTCTATATACATTTCTTTATTTATTTTTATTCTGTGGCCAAGTGCCCTTCCCATTACCATAAACATCAGTTACCACAAGAGAAGAAGACGGGAAGGTCTTTAACCCAGTGTCTGTAATTGATTCTAGTACAGCTTACATCACAGTTTTGCAATAACATTTAACTATTCAAGTACTACACAATGAGATATTTTCATAGGTCTCATTGCAGTACAGCTAGAAAGTCTGCAAATGATTGTATTAACAAGTAGCATCAACATGGCTAATAATAATTTGACAAATACATATGCTCAAAATCAAGTGTCTGACTAGAATACTTAAGAAAAACATAACTGCACAAGCAATGAGGTGGCCACTCCTAACAGATGAAGCACACAGTGTAGCAGGCAACAGGCAGCTGAAGTAGCCAACCCCTTGTAACAACAGGGTGGACTCACCCACAGTTCAGGACAATGATGTGTTCCTGTGCATGGGCCACTTATCTAGTATGAGTTCCACACGTGAGAGCAGCTGATGATAAGCTATTTGTGTACATTTAACACACCAAGCAGCCTCTTCATCCTCGACTAATCAAAAACATTTAACGTGTTTTGGGAAGAAGGCAACTGCCTTATGATGAAAATCGTGACATTTGAAGAATTTATTTTTCTTTTCATTTAATTTATCTATTCTGCTGCTTCCTCAAATAAAGCATCTATCATACTTATCGGAACATCTTATATATTTCTCTAATACATATTAGTGAATGCCATGCTAAACGACTCTTACGATAATGACCTGCATGGGAGCACAATTTATAATGAAACTAGTATGAATGATAAATTTAATGTGTATTAAAATACTCACAAGTGCGCGCCAATAATCTTGAGCTTCTGATCTATGACAATCATCACACATCTGATTATTTACGATATATTCAACCACAAATACTTGCTGCAGCATTGTTCCACCCAGCACCTCACCATGGACAGTTAATTTGACCTAGGAACAACAGAAATTAACACTGATAGTATCTCTTGTCAATATTTTTGGACAAAAATCACTACCCCATCATGTTCTGATATACAATAGTAAAAAAAAAAATATAAAAAATAAAAAAATAAATGTGGAATGTGTTCTGTAACCCTTCCTCCACCTGAACAACAACAAAATTCAATTTTCACAATGCATTAATGTGTTATAACTAACCAAAAAATGGTCATGTAAGAATATTGAGTGTGGATAGTAAAGAAAAATGTGATTACAAAATGACAGACCAATAGTGTGAGCAGGTACCAAGGAAGAATGGAGGAAAGGTGCAGAGTGAGTAATAAAACCAGTTTGCCTTTCTCCTTCACAGCAGTTCTTCTCCACTCACTATTACATTACAATGATCTCATTCCCATATACTATTCTTCTTTGCTATTTATCCATTCTAAACATTACCTCATACTTTTGGGGCAAACCAAACATATTATAATATTTCAACAATTTAAAATTCAGGATAGAATAACAGCAGTATGGAAAGGCTAAATGGTTACTTACCACATACAGGAGGCACTGAGTTGCAGAGTTGTACACAAAGTCCTTCTTACATAGAAGACAAATTGAAACAAGCACAACTCACACAAACATGGTCACAGTCTTCTTGTATTAGAGCACGACTCAAAGCCATTAGGGCCATAACGCCCAGAGGTGTGTGTGTGTGTGTGTGTGTGTGTGTGTGTGTGTGTGTGTGTGTGTGTGTGTGGTCTGAAAGCTTAAATATCTCTAGCATTATTTTTCATTGTGCCTGCCCATAACTCAATAGCTCCTCTATGTGGTAAGTAGCAAGCTAACCTATCCGTATCATCACTCTCCTTCACATAGTCATGGACATTATATACACATATTTTTTTCAATTTGGAAATGATGGATGCTTTCCAATTTGAGAGTATGATTCAAGATAAATCACAATCAAAGGTCATAACAATATTTCTGCTATGGAAAGCTTAAGAGTTTCAAAGAATCGAAAGACAACAAACAGTATAACACATAGTGACAGCAGTATTTTATTATTCTAATATAACAGCTGGTAATGTAAATTATGTGGAAAGCGAATGATGAGCCAAAATAAAATATAATCACAATATTCTCGTCGTGCAAGTTTGCTTCAAACATTTGACTGATTAGTCAACCACCATCTTAACAAAGGTTTTATTTATGTACGTACAATAAAATTTTCAATCCAATTCAACGAGGGACAATCAATTATTTTTTACCTTTAATCTTTTTGAATGCGGCTCTGTCCATACAAAACCAGCATCTACCAGTTTAACTCTGTTTAGACCTTTCAGTTTTTTTAGGCATAATGAAAGTAGTTCACGTGATTCAAGTGCACAGGTTATCCATTCTCCTGGAGGCTGAAGGTACCTGGAAAAATTTTAAATGTTTTTCTATCAATTTATGTAGATACACAAATAGGCATGACTAACTTATCTATGCATTAAGGCACTGAAAACTACACAATCTGCTCACAGCTGTTATATAAATATGCGCTATGTCTAGTTGCCGAGGGCATATAGATAAATTATGACTACAACCTCACATATGTATCCTATTAATATTTCAACCTGCCGGTCTTAAAGTGAAGTCTCACGATCTTTCGGACAAAGTTAATATGGAAGCCTACTTCTTCATTTGGCAAAGAGCAAAATTTCATTGCATGACACTTGAAAGACGCTTTCCCTTTCATTTCAATTGTCTTAAGGTTAGTAGTGTAGCTCAGTGGTAGCATTTAGATGGCACCATTCTCTTCATTTATGGCAGTTTCAGCATTGTCACACGACTTACGGAGTAAACATGGCTGTACCATTCTCCGTTTGTACTAAAGTAGAAAATCATTAGCTACTTCATTTTTTGTTGCTTGAAGGTGTACCAGGAGCTGAAATCCACAGGAGATATTCAGCACAGAATGAGGGCAATGTTTTATCATGGCAAAATGTCTGCCAGTGGATTGAACAATTCAGAAGTCACCAACCAAACGTAAAGGATTAGGAAACAACAGCACATCCACTACTGATGCCAACAAAGATCACGTCTGTGACCTGATTTTTAATACAGTTAATTTCTGACTTTCGTATGTTGGCTGAAATTAATTTCAATTACAGTTTTTTCTTGGCTTCCAAATCATAAGACTTACTATTCTGTACACAATCCTTACTGTACTAACTCAAAAAATGAATATATCTACAGCTACATTATCACCACAATGTAGTCACCAGCCAGAACAATGTAACCAGAGAGAGAGAGAGAGAGAGAGAGAGAGAGAGAGAGAGAGAGAGAGAGAGAGAGAGAGTTAAGTTATTCATCACTTATTTTGATACACACTTTTTTTCCTTCTGCTTCAGCTAGCCTACTTTCTACTGCCTAGGCCATTGCTTATGTACCCATTTGTAATTCTTAGTTAATAATAATGACAGTAATAGGAAGTGGCATGTGTGTGTTTCTTTTGAGAGTAATACTGACCATTTTCACAGTTAGCAAACCCTGTAAGTACTTTTAACGCTTTTCAGAATGCTGACAAATAATTGTTGTTGTTGTTGTGTTCTTCAGTCTGAAGACTGGTTTGATGCAGCTCTTCATGCTACTCTATCCTGTGTATACCTCTTTAGATCTGAATAACTACTGCAGCCTACGTCCTCCTCAAACTGCTTACTGTATTCACCTCTTTGTCTTCCTCTACAATTTTTATACCCCAAGCTTCCCTTCAATACTAAATAGGTGACCCCCTAGATGTCTCAGAATGTGTTCTATCAACTGATCCCTTCCTTTGGTCAAATTGTGCCACAAATTTCTTGTGTCCCCAAGGCTATTCAGTTTCTCCCCATTAGTTACGTGATCTACCCATCTAATTTTCATCATTCTTCTGTACAACACATTTCAAAAGCTTCTATTCTCTTTTTGTCTAAACTGTCTATCGTCCATGTTTCACTTCCATACATTGCTACACTCCCGAAAAATACTTTTAGAAATGACTTCTTAACACTTTCATCTATATTTGATACTAATAAATTTCTCTTCTTCAGAAATGCTATTCTTGACACTGGCAGTCAACATTTTATATCCTCTCTACTTCGGCAATCCTCAGTAACTTTGCTGCCCAAACATCAACACTGATCTACCACTTTAAGTGCCTCATTTCCTAACCTAATTCCTGTAGCATCACCTGATTTGACTACATTCTATTATCTTTGTTTTGCTTTGGTTGACATTCATCTTATATCCTTTCCAGACACAATGTACATTCCGTTCAACTGCTCTTCCAAGTCCTTTGCTGTCTCTGACAAAATTACAATGTCACTAGCAAACTTCAAAGTCTTTATTTCTTTTCCCTGAACTACTCTCAATTTTTGTTTGGTTTCCTTTAACACTTGTTGAATGTTCAGATTGAAAAACATTGAGGTTAGGCTGCAACCCTATCTCACTCCCTTCTCAACCACTGCTTCCCTTTCATGTCCCTTGACTCTTATTACTGCCATCTGGTTTCTGTACAATTTGTAAATAGCCCTTCGCTCCCAGGGTATTCCAGTCAATATTGCCAAAAGCCTCCCATGAACCATGGACCTTGCCATTGGTGGGGAGGCTTGCGTGCCTCAGCAATACAGATAGCTGTACCGTAGGTGCAAACACAACGGAGGGATATTTGTTGATAGGCCCAACAAATGCGGGGTTCCTGAAGAGGGGCAGCAGCCTTTTCAGTAGTTGCAGGGGCGACAGTCTGGATGATTGACTGATCTGGCCTTGTAACACTAACCAAAACGGCCTTGCCGTGCTGGTACTGCGAACGGCTGAAAGCAAGGGGAAACTACGACCGTAATCTTTCCCGAGGGCATGCAGCTTTACTGTATGATTAAATGATGATGGCGCCCTCTTGGGTAAAATATTCCGGAGCTAAAATAGTCCCCCATTCGGATCTCCGGGCGGGGACTACTCAAGAGAATGTCATTATCAGGAGAAAGAAAACTGGCATTCTACGGATCGGAGCGTGGAATGTCACATCCCTTAATCGGGCAGGTACGTTAGAAAATTTAAAAAGGGAAATGGATAGGTTAAAGTTAGATATAGTGGGAATTAGTGAAGTTCGGTGGCAGGAGGAACAAGACTTCTGGTCAGGTGACTACAGGGTTATAAACACAAAGTCAAATAGGGGTAATGCAGGAGTAGGTTTAATAATGAATAGGAAAATAGGAATGCGGGTAAGCTACTACAAACAGCATAGTGAACGCATTATTGTGGCCAAGATAGATACGAAGCCCACACCTACTACAGTAGTAAAAGTTTATATGGCAACTAGCTCTGCAGATGACGAAGACATTGAAGAAATGTATGACGAAATAAAAGAAATTATTCAGATAGTGGAGGGAGATGAAAATTTAATAGTCATGGGTGACTGGAATTCGGTAGTAGGAAAAGGGAGAGAAGGAAACGTAGTAGGTGAATATGGACTGGGGCAAAGAAATGAAAGAGGAAGCCGCCTGGTAGAATTTTGCACAGAGCACAACTTAATCATAGGTAACACTTGGTTCAAGAGTCATAAAAGAAGGCTGTATACATGGAAGAACCCTGGAGATACTAAAAGGTATCAGATAGATTATATAATGGTAAGACAGATATTTAGGAACCAGGTTTTAAATTGTAAGACATTTCCAGGGGCAGATATGGACTCTGACCACAATCTATTGGTTATCAACTGTAGTTAAAACTGAAGAAACTGCAAAAAGGTGGGAATTTAAGGAGATGGGACCTGGATAAACTGACTAAACCAGAGGTTGTACAGAGTTTCAGCGAGAGCGTAAGGGAACAAATGGCAGGAATGGAGGAAAGAAATACAGTAGAAGAAGAATGGGTAGCTTTGAGGGATGAAGTAGAGAAGGCAGTAGAGGATCAAGTAGGTAAAAAGACGAGGGCTAGTAGAAATCCTTGGGTAACAGAAGAAATATTGAATTTAATTGATGAAAGCAGAAAATATAAAAATGCAGTAAATGAAGCAGGCAGAAAGGAATACAAACGTCTCAAAAATGAGATCGACAGGAAGTGCAAAATGGCTAGAGGATAAATGTAAGGATGTAGAGGCTTATGTCACTAGGTGTAAGATAGATGCTGCCTACAGGAAAATTAGAGAGACCTTTGGAGATAAGAGAACCACTTGTATGAACATCAAGAGCTCGGATGGAAACCCAGTTCTAAGCAAAGAAGGGAAAGCAGAAAGATGGAAGGAGTATATAGAGGGTCTATACAAGGGCGATGTACTTGAGGACAATATTATGGAAAGGGAAGAGGATGTAGATGAAGATGAAATGGGAGATATGATACTGCATGAAGAGTTTGACAGAGCACTGAAAGACCTGAGTCGAAACAAGGCCCCGGAGTAGACAACGTTCCATTAGAACTACTGACGGCCTTGGGAGAGCCAGTACTGACAAAAGTCTACCGTCTGGTGAGCAAGATGTATGAGACAGGAGAAATACCCTCAGACTTCAAGAAGAATATAATAATTTCAATCCCAAAGAAAGCAGGTGTTGACAGATGTGAAAATTACTGAACAATCAGTTTAATAAGCCACAGCTGCAAAATACTAACGCGAATTCTTTACAGAAGAATGGAAAAACTAGTAGAAGCCAACCTCGGGGAAGATCAGTTTGGATTCCGTAGAAATGTTGGAACACGTGAGGCAATACTGACCCTACGACTCATCTTAGAAGCTAGATTAAGGAAGGGCAAACCTACTTTTCTAGCATTTGTAGACTTAGAGAAAGCTTATGACAATGTTGACTGGAATACTCTCTTTCAAATTCTTAAGGTGGAAGGGATAAAATACAGGGAGCGAAAGGCTATTTAGAATTTGTTTAGAAACCAAATGGCAGTTTTAAGAGTTGAAGGCCATGAAAGGGAAGCAGTCGTTGGAAAGGGAGTGAGATAGGGTTGTAGCCTTCCCCCAATGTTAT
Source organism: Schistocerca gregaria (assembly GCF_023897955.1). Lineage (NCBI taxonomy): Eukaryota > Metazoa > Arthropoda > Insecta > Orthoptera > Acrididae > Schistocerca > Schistocerca gregaria. The sequence goes on along the minus strand of NC_064921.1, from coordinate 151,709,504 downwards.
TCAATCTGTATATTGAGCAAGCAGTGAAGGAAACAAAAGAAAAATTCATAGTAGGTATTAAAATCCATGGAGGACAAACAAAAACTTTGAGGTTCGCCGATGACATTGTAATTCTGTCAGAGACAGCAAAGGACTTGGAAGAGCAGTTGAATGGAATGGACAATGTCTTGAAAGGAGGATATAAGATGAACATCAACAAAAGCAAAACGAGGATAATGGAAAGTAGTCGAATTAAGTCAGATGATGCTGAAGGAATTAGATTAGGAAATGAGACACTTAAAGTAGTAAAGGAGTTTTACTATTTGGGGAGCAAAATAACTGATGATGGTCGAAGTAGAGAGGATATAAAATGTAGATTGGCAATGGCAAGGAAAGCGTTTCTGAAGAAGAGAAATTTGTTAACTTCGAGTATAAATTTAAGTGTCAGGAAGTCGTTTCTGAAAGTATTTGTCTGGAGTGTAGCCATGTATGGAAGTGAAACATGGACGATAAATAGTTTAGACAAGAGGAGAATAGAAGCTTTCGAAATTTGGTGCTACAGAAGAATACTGAAGATTAGATGGGTAGATCACATAACTAATGAGGAGGTGTGGTGGGTGCGAGCTAAGTGTATATCTTGGCTACAGTAATGCATTCACTATGCTGTTCACAGTAGCTTACCTGCACTAAATCATTAAAACCACTCCCGCACCATCTCTATTTGACTTTGTATTCATCTGACCAGAGGTCCTGTTCACCCTGCCACAGAACTTCACTCACTCCCTCTACATGTAACTTCAACAGACCCACTTTCATTTTTAAATTTTCTACCCAACCTGTCCAATTAAGTGATCTAACATTTCATACTCCAATCTGTAGAATGCAAGTTTTGTTACACCCTCCTGAGTAATCCCAACCTGGAGATCTGAATGGGGGACTATTTTACCTCTGGAATATTTTATACAAAAGGAAATCATCATTTAACCAGATGGTAGGGCTGCATGCCCTTGGGAAAAATTATGGCCGTGGTTTCCCCTTGCTCTCAGTCGCTCACAGTACCATCACAGCGAGGCCATTTTGGTTGATGGTACAAGACCAGAAAAGTCAATCATCCAGACAGTTGCCGTTGCAGCTACTGAAAAGGTTGTTGCCCTCTTCAGGAATAAATGCATATGTTTGTATAGCCTCTCACATAAGCCTCCGTTGTGATTGTACCTATGAAATGGCTATCTCTATTGCTGAGGCATGCAAGCCTCCCCACCAATGGCAAGGTCCATGGTTCATCAGAATAATTATCAATCATTTTCTACATCTCATGCAGATCACTATTACCAGTAGCAAACTTTTTCGGAGCCTGCAGTTATTAATTCACCTCAAAGTCCATGTCCAAGCACAAATAACTCGATTGAAAGATAGTAAAGTTATCAGGCTTGATCAGGCGCCTTGCGACAACTCAGTGTCTCTACAAGTTGGTGAGTTATTACATTCAATCCTTGTACCTTGGGGACGGGGAGGGGGTTCCACAATCACACAGTTTATCTATGCTCTGTCAAAACATATGTTTTTAACACTTTTGGAGTTGCATTCCGATCTGGAATCTTTAACTCTAGAATTCCTTTGTTGTAACATAGTTCACACCCATTTATTTGTTGTTTTAATTTTTGTGACACGTCAATGTGGTGTCTCGCCTGCTCTCACTACTCCCACATTTACTTGCGATGGTAACGTATACACTCATGGAAATGGGAAAAAGAACACATTGACACCGGTGTGTCAGACCCACCATACTTGCTCCGGACACTGCGAGAGAGCTGTACAAGCAATGATGACACGAACGGCACAGCTGACACACCAGAAACCGCGGTGTTGGCCGTCGAATGGCGCCAGCTGCGCAGCATTTGTGCACCGCCGCCGACAGTGTCAGCCAGTTTGCCGTGGCATACGGAGCTCCATCGCCATCGATGTTGTCGCCAGTGGTCAGCGGAAGGTGCACGTGCCCGTCGACCTGGGACCGGACCGCAGCGACGCACGGATGCACGCCAAGACCGTAGGATCCTACGCAGTGCCGTAGGGGACCGCACCGCCACTTCCCAGCAAATTAGGGACACTGTTGCTGCTGGGGTATCGGCGAGGACCATTCGCAACCGTCTCCATGAAGCTGGGCTACGGTCCCGCACACTGTTAGGCCGTCTTCCACTCACGCCCCAACATCATGCAGCCCGCTTCCAGAGGTGTCGCGACAGGCGTGAATGGAGGGACGAATGGAGATGTGTCGTCTTCAGCGATGAGAGTCGCTTCTGCCTTGGTGCTAATGATGGTCGTATGCGTGTTTGGCGCCGTGCAGGTGAGCGCCACAACCAGGACTGCATACGGCCGAGGCACACAGGGCCAACACCCGGCATCATGGTGTGGGGAGCGATCTCCTACACTGGCCGTACACCTCTGGTGATCGTCGAGGGGACGCTGAATAGTGCACGGTACATCCAAACCGTCATCGAACCCATCGTTCTACCATTCCTAGACCAGCAAGGGAACTTGCTGTTCCAACAGGACAATGCACGTCCGCATGTATCCCGTGCCACCAAACGTGCTCTAGAAGGTGTAAGTCAACTACCCTGGCCAGCAAGATCTCCGGATCTGTCCCCCATTGAGTATGTTTGGGACTGGATGAAGCGTCGTCTCACGCGGTCTGCACGTCCAGCACGAACGCTGGTCCAACTGAGGTGCCAGGTGGAAATGGCATGGCAAGCCGTTCCACAGGACTACATCCAGCATCTCTACGATCGTCTCCATGGGAGAATAGCAGCCTGCATTGCTGCGAAAGGTGGATATACACTGTACTAGTGCCGACATTGTGCATGATCTGTTGCCTGTGTCTATGTGCCTGTGGTTCTGTCAGTGTGATCATGTGATGTATCTGACCCCAGGAATGTGTCAATAAAGTTTCCCCTTCCTGGGACAATGAATTCACGGTGTTCTTATTTCAATTTCCAGGAGTGTACTTATCACATGACTAATATTCTATAACCAATATATAGTATGACAACTGCCAAGACTACGTAAAGGACAATTTGAGTGACTGGACGGACAGTTCTTTTCCCGGTCCCTACAGTGGAAATACTTTTTCGCCACCAACTCTACCAATCTGACTCAACCAAAGACCAATACTGAAACCAGCCTAACTCATTTCACTCCCCCATCCAACTGTGATCCACCCTCACTGCCCCCAAATCACCCTGTTTACTTTCCAGTATTTCTTAACCTCGAACCTTGCCTCCTCCTCATTCCCCAAATCCCTCAACATGCAAACTAACCTTAAATCCACAGCAAGAACTGCAGTCCACCATCTAAAAACTGATACCAACCTCATAATCCTACCTGAGGACAAAGGCTCCACCACTGTTGTTTTGAAGTGCAAGGATTACCTGGCAGTACTCTGCCAACTGTCAGATACTTCCACCTATGAACCTTGCCACAGTGACCCCATTCCAGTAATCCTAGAACCTCTCCCTGGAGTCCATCTCTCTACTCACACCTACCACTCCCCACACTCTTACCTTCTAAATGCTTCCTAAAGTCCATAAAGCTAACCACCCAGGACTCCCCAATGTGGATGGTTACTGTGCCCCCACAGAGAGAATGTCTGCTCTCGTAGACCACCAACTTCAACCTATTACCCAGAACCTACCCTTCTATAAAAATATAACACCCATTTACCCCAACTGACTCTCCTCACCTGGTTCAGATTCACTGATGACATCTTTGTGGTCTGGATTGAACGTGAGGACACCCTATCCACATCCCTCCAGAACCTCAACAACTTCTCCCCCATTTGCTTCACCTGGTCCTACACAACACAACAAGCCACCTTCCAAGATGTTGTCTTCCACCTCAAAAATGACTAGACCAGTACATCCATCCATATCAAACCTGCCAACCACTAGCAATACTTCCACTTCGACAGCTGCCACCTGTTCAATACCAAGAAGTCCCTTCCGTACAGCTTACACCTGTGGTCGTTGCATCTGCAGTGACAAGTGCTCCATCTCAAAATATAACAAAGGTCTCACTCAAGCCTTCACAGACTGTAATTATTCTCCCAACCTTGCACAGAAACAAATCTCCCATGCCTTATCTTTCTAGTTTCTCACCATCTCCCAAAGTCCCACCATCTGGCCACAGAGGAGCATTCCCCACATAACTCAGCACCACCCAGGAATAGAGCAACTGAATTACATCCTCTGCCACGGTTTCGACTACCTTCCACTGGGCCTTGAAATGAGAAATGTCCTTCCTGCCCACTATCCTTCCCACCCCTCCCACAGTGGTATTCTGGCATCCACCAAACCTACACAATATACTTGTCCATCCCTATACAACCCCTGCTCTGAACCCCTTGCCCCATGGCTCATACCCCAGTAATAGACCTAGATGCAAGACCTGCATATTCCCACCACCACCTACTCCAGCGCAGTCACGAACTTCACTTATCCCATCAAAGGTGAGGTTGCCTGTGAAAACAAGGTAAGCTCCAACCACTGTGTTGCATTCTATGTGGGCATGACAACAAAAAAGCTTTCTGTCCGCATGAATGGCCACTGACAAACTGTGGCCCAGAAACAAGTGGACCACCCTGTTACTGAACATGCTGCCAAACTTAATATCCTTCATTTAACTGCTTCAAAAACCTGTGTCTCATGGGTCCTTTCCACCAACACCAGCTTTTCTGAATTGTACAGGTGGGAACTTCCCCTGCAATACATCTTACGTTCCCATAACCCTCCTGGCCTCAACCTTCGTTAGCCACTGTCCTCACCCATCCAGCCCCTTCGCTGTTCCCATTCCATCACTACAGAGCCCTCATTCCACCATCACACCCAATCTTTTTACTTCTATCCTTTTCCGCTACCCCTCTACCTCCCCCACCGCCTAACCTGCAGCACTTCACTGTCCGTCACCTCTACCCGCCTCAGCCTCCTCCTTACACCCATCCAGTCACCGCCCATCATGTACTGGTGCTGCTGCTCACAGCGTGGTTTCAGTTGCCTCAGACTGTAGTCATGTGTGAGATATGCATTTGCGTGCGTAAAAGTGTGTGTGTGTGTGTGTGTGTGTGTGGAAGGTCTTACTGGCTGAAAGCTTTATTTGTGACAGTCTTTTTGTTGTGCCTATCTGCAACTCAGCATCTGTGCTATATGGTGAGTAGCAACTTTCCTTTTCATAATATTGAGACTTTTTAAATAAGCGAATTAAAAAGAAAAATCAAGAAACTGGCATATAATGCAGAGTGGAGAAAAGCAAGACTAGGGAAGTAACTAGAAAGGACTGAAGGGAAAGGGCAACTTAATATTAAAGGACAGGATATTGTAATAGGGGGACAACTTTAAATATTCAGGTAGTGTGAAAATGCTGACTGCAAGGCTGGAGACAGAAATTAGTGCAGGCGGATACAACAGAGCAATACATTTTACCAGTGTGTGTGAGGCTCTTAGTTTGAGGAAGGGAGGTGCCAATGAGGTGTAAGGAAGTGTCGTCGTACAAGGCATACTTGACACCCATATTGGAGCATGTACTTGGAAAGTAGAATCCAAGCCAGTGAAAGGAAATTCCTGAAGTATGTTACAGAAAACAAGGAGAGAGTGAGAAATGAAGGTGTTGCGACGGAAATCACTCCCATTGATGTCATATCACCATCACTTGACACAGTTTCAAGACATGCATCTTAGTTTTCCGATATCACACTTCTGCAGATAGGAAGCACGGAGCTCTTATTATGCTGTCCATAAGTCCAACTGTATCCCTTAGTGACCATATAGCTATGTTGTCAATAAGGCAGTAAAAGATTTACTTTGAAAAGAGTTTTCTGCTTTATCATCAATAGGTTCATTGCTAGACCCACAGGCAAATTGCTTTTTCACTTCACGGATGAATTTTGTTTCTTTTTTTTTAAGTCAATCCACTTTGTTCAGGGTCTTCCTCTTGCTCTCAAAACATGGCATCCATCTTTCTTTATGGTATTCTTCCATCTTCCAGTTGTTGTGATGAATGGCACCTTTCTCTAATTGTAAAAAAGTTAATGAAAATGAATGATTGAAAAGATTAAGTCAAGATCTTAGTGTCCTTTCTTCTTGCTGGAAGTTCTCTACGCAGCCATTAACTTAAATAAAAAAAGAACATTTCTTGATATCTTCCCCACTATTTTTGTAAGTTTATGAATACTTATGACTACCCGATTGTGTGGACTATCAACTAAAAATCACTGAACTATACCTTCAAGCCAATATATCCAGACTATTTTCAAAGATTATTTAAGTCTAGAAAAATTTCAGTATGCATATAATGTTTTCATACGCATAAAAAATTATCAGTAGGCAGGGTTGCCACACATTTCCCCAAGTGAAATTCTCTGATATTTCCCTGATTTCCAGAAAGTTTTAGCAATTTTCCCTGACAAATTCTGAAATCTCAAGGGTAAGTTAAGATGTAAGTTAGCAATCTGACTTTGCAGCTACGGTACAAGAAACAATAGTACAAACGAGGAAATATCTAAACCTTGCAAGCAGATGGTGTTCCCTGGTTTGAGCAAAAATCTTAAGTACTAACATCTTTTGTAATGAACAGTTTTTAGATGGAGACAGCAAGCAAAATTACATATATGTGTTTCATTAAGACCACTGAAGTTATTTTATTTCAATAAACCGAAACACATTTGGTGACAAAAATATGCATTTCCTTGGAGTCGCAAATATACCTTTACTGATTTCAAAAATTTACCTCAGAAAAAAGTAGGTCTCTTGAAAGAAGTGTATAAGGTGGGGAAGAATTGAGTAAATCTGGCATTGTATGTGACCAGCAATAAAATGTTGGTTCTGCTACATTTGTTTTTGTCAGTTATTACCAACTGTGTTATATTCATTATTTTACAGGTATTATGTGATTTTTCTTTCGAAAAAAAAAAAAGGGTACTAGTGTACAAACCCCCAGCAATTGACACAATTGTCTCCTCCTTATGGTCCATATTTCTAACACAAACTACTTTTTAAGTGCCAAAATGTACTAAAGAAAATAAAATGTTTATAAAACACACCACTGTACAACATGCTTGCAGTGAGACAGTCGCAATTCCTGAAATCCATCACCCATGGTGCCTGGCCAGCTGAGGAGCACCACAGTCCTATGTCCACAGATAAGCCATGAAAATCCGCTGCATTATATCACACACAAATAGAACCGACCTGCCAGCAGATCGGTGAGACTAGATCCAATGGGCAGAGCCTGCACATCAGTGGGAGCCGAATGGCTTCAGATCACCACATTCGATCCATTACAGACACTCTCAGAAACAGCTCCCGGTTTTGGCCCACCATGGAAATCCATTCGCATCGCCAGCTATCCCGAGCCACAGACACTTATGTTGATGAAATGATACCATGATGATCAACCTATGCAACAGATAACTTGTTCAAATACTCTAAGAATCAATAATAATGAGGAGAGGTAGTGACTCACCCTAAAGATGATTGCTGAGTCGCAGACAGGCCTGTAGAAAAGACCATCATACTCACAACTAATTTTTCAAAACGCACACACACACAGACACACACACACACACACGACCGTTATTTCCAGCACTGCGTCTACAGTCTCCGAGAATCAGATCCAAACAAACCACTCCTCATGCCTCCTTGCCTCTCATCAGCAGCTGTTAGTCTAGCAACAAGAAGTGGTGGCAGCACTGGTTGAAAGCTGGTAGGAAGGGGAGGAGCAGTAGGAATGAGGGGGAAGGGAAGCAGCACATGTACTCAGCCGCATCCATCCAGTAATGATGCACAAAACCTCAAACAAACCATTTCATCAACTGTGACAGAAATGAGAGATTTTTCCAATGTTTTCTTCAAATTTCCCCAATTTCTCTGATGTTTTTGAAATTCCCTGATTTCCAGAACCTGTGGCAACCTCGGTAGGCCTATGTATACCAAACAACAGTAGGAATTGTACAACACTTTTGAATATTTCTCTTTAGTATCACAAATGTGTGTTTTCTTTTATAATAGCATACATAAAAAAGTGTAGGAAAAGGGAGAGAAGGAAACATAGTAGGTGTATATGGATTGGGGCTAAGAAATGAAAGAGGAAGCCGCCTAGTAGAATTTTGCACAGAGCACAACTTAATCATAGCTAACACTTGGTTTAAGAATCATGAAAGAAGGTTGTATACGTGGAAGAACCCTGGAGATACTAAAAGGTATCAGATAGATTATATAATGGTAAGACAGAGATTTAGGAACCAGGTTTTAAGTTGTAAGACATTTCCAGGGGCAGATGTGGTCTCTAACCACAATCTATTGGTTATGACCTGTAGATTAAAACTGAAGAAACTGCAAAAATGTGAGAAATTAAGGAGATGGGACCTGGATAAACTGAAAGAACCAGAGGTTGTACAGAGTTTCAGGGAGAGCATAAGGGAACAATTGACAGGAATAGGGGAAAGAAATACAGTAGAAGAAGAATGGGTAGCTCTGAGGGATGTAGTAGTGAAGGCAGCAGAGGATAAAGTAGGTACAAAGACGAGGGCTGCTAGAAATCCTTGGGTAACAGAAGAAATATTGAATTTAATTGATGAAAGGAGATAATATAAAAATGCAGTAAAAGAAGCAGGCAAAAAGGAATACAAACGTCTCAAAAATGAGATCGACAGGAAGTGCAAAATGGCTAAACAGGGATGGCTAGAGGACAAATGTAAGGATGTAGAAGCTTATCTCACTAGGGGTAAGACAGATACTGCCTACAGGAAAATTAAAGAGACCTTTGGAGAGAAGAGAACCACGTGTATGAATATCAAGAGCTCAGATGGCAGCCCAGTTCTAAGCAAAGAAGGGAAGGCAGAAAGGTGGAAGGAGTATATAGAAGGCTTATACAAGGGCGATGTACTTGAGGACAATATTATGGAAATAGAAGAGGATGTAGATGAAGACGAAATGGGAGATACGATACTGCATGAAGAGTTTGACAGAGCACTGAAAGACCTGAGTCGAAACAAGGCCCCCGGAGTAGACAACATTCCATTAGAACTACTGACGGCCTTGGGAGAGCCAGTCATGACAAAACTCTACCAGCTGGTGAGCAAGATGTATGAGACAGGCGAAATACCCTCAGACTTCAAGAAGAATATAATAATCCCAATCCCAAAGAAAGCAGGTGCTGACAAATGTGAAAATTACCGAACTATCAGTTTAATAAGCCACGGCTGCAAAATACTAACGCGAATTCTTTACAGACGAATGGAAAAACTGGTAGATGCAGACCTCGGGGAGGATCAGTTTGGATTCCGTCGAAATGTTGGAACACGTGAGGCAATACTGACTTTACGACTTATCTTAAAAGAAAGATTAAGAAAAGGCAAACCTACGTTTCTAGCATTTGTAGACTTAGAGAAAGCTTTTGACAATGTTGACTGGAATACTCTTTTTCAAATTCTAAAGGTGGCAGGGGTAAAATACAGGGAGCGAAAGGCTATTTATAATTTGTACAGAAACCAGATGGCAGTAATAAGAGTCGAGGGGCATGAAAGGGAAGCAGTGGTTGGGAAAGGAGTGAGACAGGGTTGTAGCTTCTCCCCGATGTTATTCAATCTGTATATTGAGCAAGCAGTAAAGGAAACAAAAGAAAAATTTGGAGTAGGTATTAAAATTCATGGAGACGAAGTAAAAACTTTGAGGTTCGCCGATGACATTGTAATTCTGTCAGAGACGGCAAAGGACTTGGAAGAGCAGTTGAACGGAATGGACAGTGTCTTGAAAGGAGGATATAAGATGAACATTAACAAAAGCAAAACGAGGATAATGGAATGTAGTCAAATTAAATCGGGTGATGCTGAGGGAATTAGAGATTAGGAAATGAGACACTTCAAGTAGTAAAGGAGTTTTGCTATTTAGGAAGTAAAATAACTGATGATGGTCGAAGTAGAGAGGATATAAAATGTAGACTGGCAATGGCAAGGAAAGCGTTTCTGAAGAAGAGAAATTTGTTAACATCTAATATAGATTTATGTATCAGGAAGTCGTTTCTGAAAGTATTTGTTTGGAGTGTAGCCATGTATGGAAGTGAAACATGGACGATAACTAGTTTGGACAAGAAGAGAATAGAAGCTTTCAAAATGTGGTGCTACAGAAGAATACTGAAGATAAGGTGGATAGATCACGTAACTAATGAGGAGGTATTGAATAGGATTGGGGAGAAGAGAAGTTTGTGGCACAACTTGACTAGAAGAAGGGATCGGTTGGTAGGACATGTTTTGAGGCATCAAGGGATCATAAATTTAGCATTGGAGGGCAGCGTGGAGGGTAAAAATCGTAGAGGGAGACCGAGAGATGAGTACACTAAGCAGATTCAGAAGGATGTAGGTTGCAGTAGGTACTGGGAGATGAAGCAGCTTGCACAGGATAGAGTAGCATGGAGAGCTGCCTCAAACCAGTCTCAGGACTGAAGACAACAACAACAACAACATAAAAATTTTGACCTTGTTATCAATTTTAAATTACCTTAAATGGAAATAAACTGTTTTTGCCTTTTCTTTTAATGTTTAACACTGGAATATAATTCAGAAATGTATTTCTGTTACAGAGAAATATCTAAGTAGGCCTACTACTTATTATAAAGGAAAAGTCCACACTCCATAGATTTAGATTTATTTTTAAAAGTCTTACCAAAAATCCCAAGAAAAGGCACTGTCAGAGTGGGAGGGGCCACGAAATGGTATGTAATTTTTGTGAATAAACGTTCTTGAACTTGCCCTGCCAAGGTGATAATTTTGAACTAATGTCAAATTATCAAATGCATTTGTTAATGGATGCAAATCTGTGTTGTGCCCTGGTGTATGACTGGGTTTTCCCAAGTATTTAAGATTCTAACAGAAGAGTATACGGGTTTAACATACCAGCTCATATACATGGCGTAGGGTTTACTTCAGGATCCTAGTCCTGAATATTTCACCTTTGTTAGTAATACCAACTCTTAAAATGAATGGTATGGATTGCAACAACATGCGAGTAAAATTGACATCATTCAGCCCAAAGAGCATCAACCACATGTTACACAATCGGGTTGCATGTTTACTGTCTGCAGAATAATGTACCTCAATATGTCTCATTAACTGCTTTCCTGCGGCTCACACATTTTCTGTGCAGGTTACGTCGGGAGCTTCTGTACGACAATCAAGCACAAGCATTCAGCACCCTAAACAAGAAGGTTCATGCAGAAAAAGTGTCACTTCACCATGGATTTATTTATATACTATGGCAACCAAGTTTAACATCATTACTTAAGGCGAAGTTCAATGTTAAGTACACACACAATAACATTTGGAAGACGTGCTTCCAGAGTGATAAAATACTGTAAAACGTTTTACACGTGAAAGTAGGAGAAATATACCTTGTTGCAGCATTACGATAGTTATTATATACGAGTCTATCTGCACAAGATTCGTGTTACTCACACCAACTTTATATACAGTGACGTACTGGGCGAAGTAAATTCAGTAAACACGGGGTCATAACATGCGAAATTCATTCTTACACCAACTTTCATCCGACAACATATTCGTGGCGAAGTTACCTCTCACATCCTTTGCAGAAATACAGAGTAGCTTGTTTAGGAATCCCTTCCGTTATGTCCACTTGCGTCCTCAAACACGAAACGCACATATTTGCTGGATTTGGATCAATGACAGCCCCGCATTGACAACATAATCTGGAAAGAAAACATTGCACAATGAAGCGTGTGTAGGTTAAATTCACTATTGTGAAATTTGTTAGAGATATTTACATTTTTGGCGCTGTTGTATCCAGAACCCCAGCTTCGGTAATATACTCCATCGTTTTTCCTTTTGTCAACTTCAGATGTGTAACAAACAACGTACAGTAACAACAACCTCTCTCTCCATCACCATGCGCTAATGCAAAGATTATAGAATCATTGGGAAGATATGCTCAAAATAATGAGGCTCTTTCGCTTGATAATCTCTGGGGGAAACGTGAAACAACATCCGATTCACACTGGGCAACAACGGAACAAAACGGCAGACGAGGTCATCGACAAATTCTGGCGTGGTAAAACTTCATGGGACGTCAACAGAACGCTATTTCCATGAATAGCCCAGCGCCGAGCATTGAAAGTGAGATGCTATCCGTTAAAAGGACGATTCGCACTAGACGACAGCTGAACGGAACAGTACGCAACATCGCTGTCAAATCACAATAAGCGGAACCTCAACTTAAGATCACTCCGTTAAGCCAACTCCCGAGCAGTGAAAGTGACTTGATGAGGTACCGGCTTTGACCACAGGATTATAGATGACATCGTGTGTGATACAGTAACTCGGAAAATACTATCAGAAGCAAGGAACCAGCTAGGAAAAGTGTCGCTTCGTAATTGTATTGGACGTGGTGGAACAGAGCGTCAAAATATCCCACAATACATTTCAAATGGTGGCATTCACACAAGCCGTTAACAGAACGGAACGAAACGGATCGGGAGGCAAAAGTATAAGTTTTCGAGAAGAAAGTTTTGACCTCGACGTTTGTGGGGGGAACGGTGTTGTCATCGTCCAACATTGAAAGTTAAACTAGTAAGGTTTAGTAGTGGATCCATGCTTTTGCAGCTTTCTCGCCTTTCTTTTATTGTTTGCTTTATTTTCGTGACGCAAAGCAAATGTTGCTTGAAAACTCGTTGTCGGTTATAGCACAACTTTCGTCTGGCTGACTTTCGCATACCGTAGGCGTATTCTTAAAGTTTAGTAAACAGACGTCACAATGGAGAAAGCAGATTTCTTAGGCTCCGAATTATCGTTGCCTTGAAGTTGTTTTATAATACTGTTCTATTTTCTCATTACAGCAAATAATTCAGCACTCCAAAAAAACGTGAACAACCTTAGACAGTAACCAGTTTAGAAATGAATAGGTAGGCAAAAGTAAATACATAGAGTGATAGTATGTGCATATCAAAGGGAGGAATGTTTTAAACAGAGAGTACCACTGATTGCACCGAGAAATAAACACAGCGCCACTGATGGTTGGACGCGAAACTGTTTGACAGCCGTGATGCACCTGTTACAACACTCGATACTTAATCATAACGTTATACGATCGTGTAGTGAAGCCACTGTCTGCAATGACCCCAGACGAAATTGAGGCAGACGCTGTACCAGCCCCTATGGCGGAAGCGGATCGTCGGTGTCGAGGAAGTGAGTGGGGAAATGTATCCTGAATGAGTCGTTTGTGTCGTTGGTTATGAGGTGTAAGGCCAGAGCTGCACTTCTGCCAGTGTATGGTGGCTGTAAAGGTGGCTTCACTCCCTCAGCATGGAGCACATCTCTAAATCATGGTGCACATAACACTGGGGCATACCATGACAAGAAGCTTTTAATGGGTTGATTTGAGCAAAGTGTTCACATAGCCGCTGTAAGAACTGTGGTTGATCTTCCAGGGCTTTAAACATCGTATTTGCGTCGACGAACTTGCATGCAAGACGTAATATCTCTTTGTAAACTATTTCTACGGCGGAGGAATCGATGTCTTGGTTATATGCTGTTCTCAGGCCAATAAGTACTATTGGCAAGGCAGTCGATCAAATGATGATGTGGCACATGAGTGTTGCTTCCAGTGAATGGTGCCAGTGTTCCAACGTGCCATTACTGGCCAAGTAGTAATCCATTGTCCTATGGTGTTTATAGCCACAGAACTTAGCGAGCTATCTGAACAATGCTAATTCAGATTGTCGCCTGCTATCAGTGGTGATCTACTGGGGACAATCTAACCTCAGTAGACAAATTGATGCGAATGCAGAGACTAGTCTTTCGGATGTAATGTTATCCAGTGGCACAGCCTCCGGCCAGTGGGTGAACCGATCGATCACAGTAAACAAATAGCAGTTACTGCTTGAAATCGGCAGCGGTTCCAAGACGTCCAGGTTCAGAAGGGCAAAACGTGCCGTCACGTCCGAAAAATACCCTATTGGAACATAAACATGACAGGATACCTTGTTCCTTTGACATTGTAGGCAGGCTCTTGTCCATTGTTGGAAGTCTCTCTCCACCCCGGGCCATAGGTAACGTTTAGACAAGACGTGAAAGGTAGGGCGTACCCATGTGTGAAACGTTGTGAATGCGTGCAAACACTTACTTGCAGAATGCCAACGGGAGAAAAAGGTGGGGTCTTCCTTTGGAGACGTCGCAATATAGTCCTGCATCTGCCCTGGGAATGTCGACAAGTTGCATTGTAAATTAATGTGTTTAGTTCGTCATCCTCTTGCTGTGCTTACGCTGGTGCCGCAAAATCGATCGGATTTTCCACGCTGCTGATGCACGAAAGACATTCTGCCATGACGTTATCAGTACCAGCGATATGTTCAATGTCCCTACTGAATTCTGCCATTAACTCAAGTTGATTGAACTTGTGAAGAAAGCAGTTAGTGCTGTTACGTTTAAACGCGTAAATCTAAGGCTTATGGTCCGAAAATATCGTGAAGACAGGAACCTCGATCTGTGCCAGTAGCTCACGGTCGTAACCGCTTCGCTTCCTCTGTGATTGCCACATTTTACTGGAAAAAAGAAAAAAACTCTAGCGGCTGCCATGCTGCTTCTACTTTTTTTGTGGCGTCAGCAACCAAAGATAAAGGCGCATCTAGTTCAGGGTGAGTGTTGCATTAGCCACACTCTGTTTAACGTTGTCGAACCCAGTACAGATTGCTTCTGTCCACTGTACTGGGAAACTGCCTTTGGTCCTGTAAGAGTTGCTTTCTATGGTTCCTGTATTTTAACAGTGTGTGGTAAACGTCAGCTATAAAAGTTGAGCATATCTAAGAATATCCGCAATAACCTGACTGTGATGGGCTCAGATATAGACATAATTACCTCAACTTTTTCTGTCAAGGGTAATGAACCATCTGAGGAAACCATGTGTTGCAAAACAGGTATCTTCAGACTGTCCAAAAACGCATTTAGAACGGCTCGATAATGTTCTAGGCTAGTAAATACCCACGCAGGAGTTGGTAATGCTGTTCCTTGTCAGTTGAGAACAGGAGCACATCACCCAATTATGCGAAGGAGAACGAAGACACTGGAGGATGGAATCGACAAACCTCTGGCAAGTCTGTGCTCCATTCTTCATCCTGAATGTCATAGATATACTTTCAAAAAGTCTGAAAAGTGTTATGATTGCTGTCTTCGGAATATCGTCCTTATACAAAAACGGGGTGATTTTTTCCACCATGTACAAACTCTTATGACTGATTGATGAGAGGATATGGAACAAAATAGGTCTAATGAACTTATGTCAGTAAAGGAATGGTTTCCATGCTAGAGACCATTTATGTAATCATAATTTGTTACAGAGACTGCAGAATGATAGACGCTGTGCCACACAACCAGTTACAGTATGCATGGTTTCCTCCTACATGGTTGTACTGTTCCTCATGTGTCTTGCCCTAACCCCATCCCCTGCCATAGTAATTGGTAATGTCGTGTCTCATTCATTTCTCTTGCTGCCTCACCTTGTAGTGGATGTGATACAGCGTTGTACGCAATGGTTCTGTATTCGAATCGAGAACTTGCCAATATGGTGTTTACTTATGGAAAGGCAGATGGCAATGGACCGGAGGCAACAAGGTTGTATCAGGAGACCTATCCCTATCGACAGCAACCACAACATTCAATGTTTGCAACAGCGTTGTCCTCATCAACCACTGATCTGCCACGAATTTCCCCGGTGGGACGTAGTTAGAATAGAATTTCCAGAATGAGATTTTCACTCTGCAGTGGTGTGTGTGCTGATATGAAACTTCCTGGCAGATTAAAACTGTTTGCTGGACCGAGACTCGCACTCGGGACCTTTGCATTTCTCTGGCAAGTGCTCTACCAACTCCTACTCCTCCCCACAGCTTCAATTTTGCCAGTACCTCGTCTCCTACCTAGCAAAATTCACAGAAGCTCTTCTGCGAACATTGCAGGCAGAGTTCCCGATTTAGATTCTCAGTCCAGCACACAGTTTTGATCTGCCAAGAAGATTCAGAATATACTTTAACTGGAAATTTTTCTTTTTCCACTTCGAAGTCTTTTGGGTGGTTTTTCTTAGTTATGAACTACCTCATTTTGTAACCAAGCCTTCTGAAACTAGAAATAGAGCGCAAAGCGTGTCAGAGGGCCCACACTTAATACTGACAGAGGCTTTCCCAGATGCTGGTAGAGTGACTCGGTAAAAAAAAGGAAAAAGTCGATTATTAGAGGCCAATAACGAAGTTCCAAGCCAAAATAAGCGGCTGCATGTACAAACCGGAGAGGTAGTAACCTGTGATGTTAGTGAAGTCACACTCCTGGACGATGTAGGGTTGACTACAGTTGGAGTGACGGACAATGGTGGTCGAGTTTAGGCTTGTTCTGCTGTGAATGTTGTAGCCAATGCGAGCATTAAATGTTATCATAGCCAGTTATTTATAGAAATTTTGTTTCATTTGTGTGAGCTGTCATGGCTTATGGAGGTGGTAAGCGACAAATTGTACACAAGTAAGCGACAGACATAAACTGCAGTATGCACCTATCGTCAAGTGTAGAACACTTGTTTGCACTTAGCGCAACCGGCTGTTGGAACCGACAATGATGCAGTCCCCGCCCATGACATGAGCTGCATGAACCGCCATCGTTCGTGTATCGGTCTATAGTCCCCCTCCTGTCGACATGGTTTGTGAGGCCGACACTGAACTTAGGCAGTTTGCTAGATCTTGCAGCCGAATCACGGCCACCACAAAATTCCCGTATTTACCCCACCCTCCCTGCAGTCTCCTCTGTTCCCACATTTTTTGGTAAAGCTAGCGAGAACATCACCATCTTTTCTCAGAATATCCGAGATGTAGGACACACATGATGCTGGCCAGGTAGCTAATGTATGTAAAAACAATTAAAACTGTCCAGTAATGCGCGCATCTATGTGGAATCAGTTGATACTTTACTTGATAAACTTCCGGTGATTACAGTGGGGCACAATATCGTTAATCTGTTACTTGTTAATTAACGAACTTAACTGTTCGAGTGACAGATTAACTTCTATGTTAAATGAAAAAAAAAGATAACAGATTCTTTAACTTCTGTTAACTTTCTGTGGATCCGATAATCATTATTTAGGTACCTACCATTTAAGACAAAAAAGGCGTCGCGCCGCCCATGGATATTATATTGTGACAAGTTTGGGTCACTCCAGTTCGCATGCACTCCACACTCGAACTCTTACAGAAATCGGGGAAATGACATGTGTAATGAAGATAATGAGCAAGTGGCAGTTCATCTGTAGTGTATAGATAAGTTGAGAATTTTTGTGTGATGGGAGGCGTGCTAGGGTAGTCTGTGCAGTTTCCATGACCACTGTGTCCAGATGAAGCAGTGGTCAGCGCATCTGCCTAGTAAGTAGGAAACCCAGGTTCGAATATCAGTCTGGCACAAATCTTCAACTTCCCCTTACATCAATGTCCACTGCCAGCTAATGTCATTAATTCCTTTGTGTATTGATTAGGGCATTTTTGTTGTCGACAGGAGCAGTATCGATGAAGTGACCACAGAAGCAGGAGACCTAAAAACACTCAGATGACCAACCTTTTCTGTCCTCTACCCCAAAACGAACCGGGCCAAGGCAGAAGTTCTCCTCATAGGAACCGTCATAGGGCTGCCCGAAGGAAATGCAATGAACAGAAAAAGGTCATACCCGCACCACCTGATGGGTCCACTAGGCCAATGTAACTACCCCTAGGCAAAACAGTAAGGACAATGGTTCCCTACAACTTGTGGTGCCTTTTGAACAGGGAAACGGTCGAACAGGTAATTAGATCCATTTTGGTCCACTCCCTAAGCGAGAAGTATTTCGGTTTGGGAAGGAAGAAGACAAAATAGTGAGCCTATATGAGGGAATGTATTCACAACAGGAAATAATAGCTGTTTAGGAAAACGAAGACTTCAGTAGTTACAATGTACAAGCGGATGTTAACCTGTGTCTGCTCTTGCACTATGGATTTGTATCAGATGGACAGTTGTGTTGTTACTGCACATTTTGCTAGACATCGTTGTCACTCATAAGATTATGATTCTGTTTCAGTGCAAATGTTCTTGTGACTGATGGTCATGTTGGGTTTTGCATATTGTTTACACAGAAGAAGTGCACTAGACTGGTGGACTAGTTCATGTAATAAACCCGTAAGTAATTGGCGACCGAAATAAAATTTATCGATAACCCAGAGAACCTCACCAGTAGGGCAAAGTTCGTTCTGCCACAGTTCCCACGTGTGTGTTCATATTCATGGGCAAGTATACATTCAGGGGACACATACATTCAGGGGCAAACCTATTGTTATGCTGATTCATTGACCCCTGAGGTTTGATTTATGACCCTCTGAGGTTAATCTGTCCTTCTGAGAAATCCCACATTTTAAGGTCCACTTCCTAAGCACCATACCTAACACTTTGGGGAGGAACACCCTGAGATAGATCTTTTGCAGCTGTAAATATGAGTTAATTTGGAAAAAAAAAGATTCTTTTAGTGACACGAGAAAGAATACAATGACTTCGACCAATATTGAAATCCTATCACTGTATAACACTGTTATCAGCTATTGGAAAATCTTTTGAGCCCATATTAATCAGACGATTACATAAATTTACAGAAGACCAAAGGCTTATACCTGACAAGCAGGTTTTAGACAACAACATTCAACTATAGATCCGATTATTAGAATATGTACTAGTATTACCAAGGTCTTAGATATAACAGATTGTGCATCAGCCTTATATTTGAATATAGACAGAGTTTTTGATAGGGTATGGTGACCACGATTATATTACAAGATTATAAACCTTGGTATCCCAATGCAATTTATCTTACTCCTTAGTTCTATCATTGACAATAGGCCTACATATGTGTCGGTCAATAACAAACTTTCTAGTTCATTCATTCCAGAAGCCAGGGTGCCACAGGGTGCTATTCTTTCAGCTTTGTCTTATAGCTTATATACAGCTGATATTCCACAGCCTACCCATTGGAATGAAGGCTTGGCACTTTATGCAGATGATACAGTCTATTGGTGTCATGAGAGAACACCCAAAGAATTGAATAAATTGGAAAAATGGCTCAGCACCTGGCATATTAAACCTAATGTGCAGAAGAGTCAATTGGCGATATTTAGACATAGAAATTTTACTACTACTAAATTACAAACACCAGATAAAGTAAAGTTAAAACTCTGGGGAGAAGAAATCCTACCAAAACCAAAAACAAATTATTTAGGTCTTATACTGGACAGAACACTGTCATGGAAGCATCACCTAGACAATATCCTAGTCAAGACAAGGAGAAGAATCGGTCTTCTAAAGTTAATTAGATGATGTATAAGAGGAGCACCTAATAGTACTTTAATTTATACTTATAAAACGTTTATAAGATCAGTCCTGGAATATGGGACACCAGTACGGATTGCAAGTAAACAGCAAACAGAAAGGGTTGTAAGCACAGAAAGAAGAATCCTACAAATTGCTACTAGACCAAGTCCCTATACTACAAATCAAGACATATATAATTTAGTAAATATATTACCGCTACAGCGCCGACTTATTGAGCTTGTCAGCAATATAGGAATGAATATACTTCACTCTGATACGTTAATAAATAAAATCTTAAAAGAAGAATTTACGAAATTTAATTTTCCACACTATCAATATAAATTTCCATAACACACTATAGCACAATATATTAGGGAGAGTAATGAAAAATTTCATAGAACAAATACACCTGGATCTTCTAATAATATTAGCCATTTAGTTAATGAAGCTGAAGTGTAAATGTCAGTTCTGTAATAAAATTTAAATAAACCAAGTAAGATACTACAGAATAAATACGATATAAAGTAAAATATTTTGTACGATACATTATCCCAGGTGGGGTTTTTGAGCGGTTTTCCTTACCTGTAAGGCGAATGCTGTGATATAACATGATTTGCCCTCAGGAACAAGAAGAAAAAGAGGAAGAAGCAGATTGAGAAGGAAAAAGGAAGAAAGTAATCATAGGAATAGAAGACATACAATGAATTATTGAAGAATTATTGTTACTGAATTGGATAATCAATATTTCAAGTAAAACAGGAAATATCAATGTTTTCCAAATAATATAAGTAAATGGAGTCCCAACAGTATTAAAGCACCTATGGCTGAAAAGAGCTAAGCTCTAGATACAGCCCAACGTCGTAAGAGGGGATCAAAGATGGAAAAAAAATAATTCTGCCTTCATTGGCTGCCACTGTGTGTAGTTGTTTGTCTTGTTCTCGCTCATATGCATTAATCGTTAGTTTAGTTTGTCTCTGATCTAACATGAAGCGACGAATGGCATCAGGTAGTAGTGGAGCCAGTGGTGGCAAGTAACAGAGACGATCAGAGGTGGATAGAGAATTACCTGGTAAGTACAGATTCAAATCGAAACCGTAACTTTTTTTCACTAAGAGTTTCGTGGTATTGAATGAATGTCATCTTATTGTTTCAGTGTACGTCCACCAAATTGCTGATGAACGAAGTGCTGAGATGCATAAGTGCCAACAACAGCAGTGGCAGAAGCATCTGCAGCAGCAGAAACAGCGGCATTATCGTCGTAAGTATATATTTTCATCTTCCTGTTTGTACTATACATAATAGATTGCGACCAACGTGTCTGATGTTGTAGATGACTTCAAGACACCAAAATCGATAAATGTAGCTTTTCCACTAAGAATTTCTTAATATTGAATACATTTCATCTTATTGTTTCAGCATTTGTCCAGCAGATAACTGACCATCTGGATGGTGAGAAGCTACAGCAGCAGCAGCAATGTCCTCAAAAGTTTGTGTATATATGTATATTCTTCCTCTCCATCCTATACATAATTTCTTTCTAAACAAATTTCATCATGTAGATAATATGTTGGATATACTTTGCTGTTTCGAGGAACCAAAATAGACAATTGTAACCATATTGTCTTATTCTTTCAAAATTTGTCCAGCAGATAACTGACAAGCTGGATGCTGAGAAGCAACAGCAGCAGCAGCAGCTATATCGTCATATATATTGTTTCTCTTCATAGTATTCATAAACTCTTTCTATAAAATTTCATTGTATATGTAAGATGTTGCGAGTTCTGTGCTAATGTAGATGATTTTGGGGATCAAAACTGATAACTGTAGCTTTTTTCACTAAGAATTTCGTATTACATACATTTCATCATATTGTTTCAGTATTTGTCCAGCGGCTAATTGACCAGCTGGATACTGAAAAGCAGCAACTGCAAAAGCAGAGACAGCATTGTAAGTAGTATAAATATTTTATTCCACATAGCACTGTGTATACATATTACGTTACTGTGTGACATATTTTTATATTTCATAGAGTAAGTAATATGTTGCATATTCTTTGTTGTAAATGATTTCCTGGAAGAAGCAGGAGAAGAAGAAGAAGAGGAAGAAGAGGGGGTGATATGCGCTGAGGATAAGCAGGTCCATCGCAGATCTCATGTAAGTGTAGATTCTAAAAAAAATTCTTAGTTTTGTGTGTGTGCGTTTTTTTATTAAATCAGTATTTTGCTGTTGCAGATAGTATCAGTGAGATAGATTGGGGGCTCCATACCATTTCAGGCATGTGTGGAATGCCAGAGTGGGTGGAGGAGATGGAGAGGGAGATGTATGCTAGATGATATGAGGTAAATGCCATGGAGCCAGAGCGATATAGATAATTTATATATACATGCACTCATTTTTACATATAACCAGTATTCTTTATTTCCTTGCAGGCAATGTCTGGAACGCGGTACTTAATTGTGTTTATTACTCTCTCTCTTCTACAGTGACAACATCTGGGGAGCAATCCTCACAGTACACTATGGCGTGGGTACCAGGGGTGGTGAAGAAGCAACTGTCTAGATGAGTTCTTGTGTGGCATGCTCCACGGTGTTAGACGAACCTCGTTGCTGTGCGGAAAGCTCCTGCTCAAGGAGCTGCAACTGTAGCTGCCCTTGTCGTTGTCGCCAGTAGTGGAACAAAGCCTTTTGTGGCGCATTTTGTTAGTGAAGTTGCCTATATCAGGGGCAGGTATGCACTCAGGTGAAAACCTATTGTTCTCCTTTGATTGACAGGTAGTTAAACAATTGTTCTTCTTTGACTGACCGATCCTTAGCCTATTGTTCTGCTAAAGGGATCCTCCCTTTTGGTGGACATGTACTTAACCTATTGGTCACCCTCCTCCTCTTTCTACCCCACCACCTTTCACGAAACCACACCCCTCACTGTTACAGGTACACTTTCGGGTCTGAGTTACTGGGATACCCCCTCTCACTAATATAAATTTGATTGAGTACATAATTAAGTTGTTGTTGATGTGGTCATCAGTCCAGAGACTGGTTTGATGTAGCTCTCCATGCTACTCTATCCTGTGCAAGCTTCTTCATCTCCCAGTACCTACTGCAACCTACATCCTTCTGAATCTATTTAGTGTATTCATCTCTTGGTCTCCCTCTACGATTTTTACCCTCCACACTGTCCTCCAATACTATATTGATGTTCCATTGACGCCTCAGAATATGCCCTACCAGCCGATCCCTTCTTCTAGTCATGTTGTGCCACAAACTTCTCTTCTATCCAGTTCTATTCAATATCTCCTCATTAGTTATTTGACTACTCATCTAATCTTCGGCATTCTTCTGTAGCACCACATTTCGAAAGCTTCTATTCTCTTCTTGTCCAAACTATTTGTCATTCATATTTCACTTCCATACGTGGCGACAATACATACAAATACTTTCAGAAACGACTTCCTGACACATAAATCTATATTCGATGTTAACAAATTTCTCTTCTTCAGAAACGCTTTCCTTGCCATTGCCAGTCTACATTTTATATCCTCTCTACTTCGACCATCATCAGTTATTTTGCTCCCCAAATAGCAAAACTCCTTACTACTTTAAGTGTTTCATTTCCTAATCTAATTCTGGCATCATCACCCATTTTAATTCAACTACATTCCATTATCATCATTTTGCTTTTGTTGATGTTCATCTTGTATCCTCCTTTCAAGACATTTTTCAACTGCTCTTCCAGGTCCTTTGCTGTCTCTGACAGAATTACAGTGTCATAGAAGAACCTCAAAGTTTTTATTTCTTCTCCATGGATTTTAATACCTACTCCGAATTTTTCTTTTGTTTCCTTTACTGCTTGCTCAATATACAGATTGAATAACACCGGGTATAGGCTACAACCCTGTCTCACTCCTTTCTCAACCACTGCTTCCCTTTCATGCCCCTCTACTCTTATAACTGCCATCTGGTTTCTGTACAAATTGTAAATAGCCTTTCGCTTCCTGTATTTTAGTCCTGCCACCCTAAGAATTTGAAAAAGGGTATTCTAGTCAACATTGTCAAAAGCTTTCTCTAAGTCTACAAATGCTAGAAACGTAGGTTTGTCTTTCCTTAATCTATTTTCTAAGATAAGTTATAGGATCAGTATTGTTGCACTTGTTCCAATATTTCTACGGAATCCAAACTGATCTTCCTCGAGGTCAGCTTCTACCAGTTTTCCCATTCATCTGTAAATAATTTTTGTTAGTATTTTACAGCCGTGGCTTATTAAACTGATAGTTCGGTTATTTTCACATCTGTCAACACATGCTTTCTTTGGGATTGGAATCATTATATTTTTCTTGAAATGTCAGGTTATTTCGCTTGTCTCATACATCTTGCTCACTAGATGGTAGAGTTTTGTTAGGCCTGGCTCTCCCAAGGCTATAATTCGTTCTAATGGGATGTTGTCTACTCGCAGGTCCTTGTTTCGACTTAGGTCTTTCAGTGCTCTGTCAAACTCTTTATCTGCTATTTCATCTTCATCTACATTCTCTTCCATTTCTACAAAATTGTCCTCAAGAACATCGCCCTTGTATAGATCCTGTATATACTCCTTCCACCTTTCTGCTTTCCCTTTGTTGTTTAGTACTGGGTTTTCATCTGAGCTCTGTATGTTTGATTTTCCTGTAGGCAGTATCTATCTTACCACCTAATGATATGCGCATCTACATCTTTACATTTGTCCTCTAGCCATCCCTGCTTAGCCATTTTGCACTTCCTGTCGATCTCATTTTTAAGATGTTTGTATTACTTTTTGTCTGTTTCATTTACTGCATTTTTGTATTTTCTCCTTTCATCAATGAAATTGATCAATTAATTAACCACTCCCCTCCCCTCCTTCCCCCGCAGAAAGTGGTGGGAAGTTCAAATTTCATCAGGACAATGCAAGACACGATGGCTACCTCCACTAACCTAAAAAATCGTGGGAAATTAGTTCACTTGGGGTACTTCCACTAACCTAAGTCATCCGACAGCAACGTCTTGTTGGAATTGGGGGGAAAAGGACTCAGCCCGTGCTGGATAGGATGGACGTACATCTATATTTAAACAATCTTTATTTAAACTATTAGAGGCAGTAACTATATCCAGTGTGTTCACCATGAGGTCTGGAGTCCAACTGACCTAATGCACAGTACTGCCATCAGAGAGCACTGTTGTACCTTTTGTAATATAATCCAAGATGGCGGTCTAAGGGGAAAAATGGCGGGAAAAGGACTCAACTGGGTTGCTGGATACGATGGACGTAAGTCTTTATTTTGCAGGCAGTCTTTACTTAAACAGTTAGAGGCAGTACTTCCACCCAGTGTGTCCACCATGAGGTCCGGAGTCCAACTGACACAGTGCTGCCACCAGAGGGCATGTGATGTAATCCAAGATGGCGATCTGGGAAGAAAAATGACCAGAAAATGACAGCCTGTGCTGGGATGCTGCAGAGAGGAAGGAGTGTACTTTATTTATTTTAGGAACAGTTTATTTAGGGAAGGATTTCTCATAGTTTATTTATTACACTGATACAAAAAACACAATCTGATGTGCTTTGGGTCGCAATTCACAGCCTACAGACCTGCATACTACTCGTAAATTACCTAAATAATGCATGTTAAATGCTCTGCAGAATTCTAAACTGTCTAAATAGTGCAATACACAGCACACAGATATGCAAAGTATACGAAAATTATCAAAATAATACAGTACACTGATGTACAGACATGAAATCAACTCGTAAATTACCGAAATAATACAGACCTGCAAACTACTCGTATATCACTGAAGTAATGCAGTGCACTCATCTGCAGACAAGCAAACAACTCGTAAATTACCGAAATAATGCAGTGCACAGCAAACAGACCTGCAAACTACTTGTAAATCACTGAAATAATGCAGTACACTGAAGTGCAGACACAAAAACAACTAGTAAATTATCAAAATAACTCATGTAAAACGCTCTGCAGACACGCTCCCTACTCATAAACTGTCCAAATAATGCATAGCACAGCCTACAGACCTGCTCGCAAAATAGTGCAACAGACACGCACCAAATCGGAAAAAATGCTCCAACGGGAGCACGTGTCGACACCACCACTGGATAGACCTACCCATTGTTCTCTGACCATTCCTCTCCAGCTGCTGTCGATGGCAAGCAGCAGGTGAAAGTCGCGTCTACAGTTAGATTTCTTCGAGTGTTATACTGACGTCACAAAACTCCAAGGTGCACTGAAGCCAGTTCCATACATGAGATGCCTCTGGGCAGCACGTGTGTTTACCATTGCTGACACGATACCTGTGGATACGGACGTCACAGGTCGCGCTATGGAAATCTGTTCGAATGCTTCCCAGAATAGCACAGGGTACATTGTTCATAGCGACCCTAACAGGTCATGTGAGCTGTGTCTAGCCTTGAACGCTTGCCCAGAGTGGTTGATGCATCACTGTGAAATGTTCGTCCTTCTGTCAATATACGTCTCAGAAACATTAAACGCCCTCACCACTAAAACCCTTCATCATGTCTGTGCACACTGGTGAAAATATCGTTAATCATACAAGCATTCTTGTTGTTTGGAAATAGAGAACTGTCTAAGTGCAGACTGGAGGAAATAAGAACAATTACACAAACAGAATTCGAAGCAATGTCTTACAGAAGAGAAAAACGGCAGGAATTTTCGGTATCCTGCAGCTACAGGTCTGGAGATGACCAAATACCACAGTGGTGGATGAGTGATGGTCTGCTTCAACTTGTCTTTGAAGACTTGCTTTCTTGGAACTTTCTGTAGTTACCTTGCCTCCATCTTGTTCGAATCATATTGTGGACACTCCTACATCCCAGCACAAAGGATGTCATGCGAATGAAGGAAGCAATATGATTGGTTTTTATTTAATTTACCCGCCAAATTACTGATAATGCTGGCGTGGAAGCACTGTTCATCTTTTTTTCTTTCTCTAGACGAGAGTTTTCAGTGGAAAAAAAATATTTTTGTGCAAATCACCATATTTCTCCGACAATTGAACCCTACAAAGTGGCCTAGAGATCGTCAAATACTCAATTACACTGCTCTGCCACTGATAATGAGAGCTGGAATATTAGAGCATGAAACCGATCTCCAACCCAGCAACATATCACCGTGTACCATGTCGGTGTAGTAAACATACAATTCGTATCGTGCACCATACAAAATCGCCTCCTTTACATCAATCGTTTAGCTATAGGCCACCAGAAACTCGCACATATATCGCGAAGACAGACAGCATAAGCACATGCACTCTAGGTATACTCCTCGTTCATTAGTTATTTTCCGCGAGGTCAGGCGGTCATCCACTCCCGATGCATGACCAGAGCGCTTTCAGAGGACTAAAGTCACTCTCAGAACTGTTGTACAAGGGCTGGGTAGGTTCCCCTTGGCACAAAGGCGTTACTGATTTTGGTCATCACCTGCTTGCTTGCTTACTTTTCTTCACCCACCTCTAGACTCTGGGATTACAAGAACATGTGCAATTTCGCATGGTTTGTCAGAATATCATACCATTTTCGAGATACCTCTCGATATCAAACACATAGCAATATCGCTTGCATAGCAGTGGCGCTCATGCAAGATAATTTCGAAGATACAGACTAGAAATTATTTCTCTAGAAACTCGAAACTTTAGCGAGGTGGAGCGTGCTGTAAGCCATCCCATTTGTGAAGACCTTTACGCGGAAACTCGAAAAAAAAAAGAGGTAACTGATATTTCCACTCGCGAATACTAATGTCGGTGATATAAGAACAGATTCCAAATCATCCCTATAATTTACAAAGTCAACTAAGGTGTTTCTCGTGTCTAGAGAAAAAGCAAATGAGTCTTCCACCTGTCTTTCACCTACTAGATGCACAAACCACAGTCGATGTTCCCTCAACTAAATAAAGGCGCGAAATGTGCAGAAGCAATCAATGGGACAGTTTACATGGGAGGGAATAATAGTCCAGCGCTAACACACGTCCATATTGAATCTTCTCAAATTTCCACGCGGTGACGAAAGCTGTCCAATACATACTAAGTATTAGTTTGCCATTCGGCCGTCTAGAGGACGACACGGTTACGTCAGCTACATTCCTCTCTCCATTCAGACAGCTCCTACCATTAGCCGGAAACGTGAATCATTCCCGCCACAGGTCACTTGCACTGCACAACAAGCATTCATAGACAAAATCGTCCTAGGAAAAACCACCTACATATATACTTCATCTGTGTACTTACAATTAAATATTACGATCATGGTCTCAATTGGACTACATTTGACAGCGAGCGATGTATTGGAAATACACCCTGCTGACGGCCGTGGCTCTGGAAATAGAAATATCTGTACCATTCTTATGACTTTTCTGTCATAGTATTCCACGTCAAATCCATACCTTCCTTATGACTGAACATAGTCATTTCCTTTGCACATGTCTGAACATACACTCCTGGAAATGGAAAAAAGAACACACTGACACCGGTGTGTCAGACCCACCATACTTGCTCCAGACACTGCGAGAGGGCTGTACAAGCAATGATCACACGCACGGCACAGCGGACACACCAGGAACCGCGGTGTTGGCCGTCGAATGGCGCTAGCTGGGCAGCATTTGTGCACCGCCGCCGTCAGTGTCAGCCAGTTTGCCGTGGCATACGGAGCTCCATCGCAGTCTTTAACACTGGTAGCATGCCGCGACAGCGTGGACGTGAACCGTATGTGCAGTTGACGGACTTTGAGCGAGGGCGTATAGTGGGCATGCGGGAGGCCGGGAGGACGTACCGCCGAATTGCTGAACACGTGGGGCGTGAGGTCTCCACAGTACATCGATGTTGTCGCCAGTGGTCGGCGGAAGGGACACGTGCCCGTCGACCTGGGACCAGACTGCAGCGACGCACGGATGCACGCCAAGACCGTAGGATCCTACGCAGTGCCGTAGGGGACCGCACCGCCACTTCCCAGCAAATTAGGGACACTGTTGCTCCTGGGGTATCGGCCGTCTTCCGCTCACGCCCCAACATCGTGCAGCCCGCCTCCAGTGGTGTCGCGACAGGCGTGAATGGAGGGACGTGTCGTCTTCAGCGATGAGAGTCGCTTCTGCCTCGGTGCCAATGATGGTCGTATGCGTGTATGGCTCCGTGCAGGTGAGCGCCACAATCAGGACTGCATACGACCGGGGCACACAGGGCCAACACCCGGAATCATGGTGTGGGGAGCGATCTCCTACACTGGCCGTACACCTCTGGTGATCGTCGAGGGGACGCTGAATAGTGCACAGTACATCCAAACCGTCATCGAACCCATCGTTGTACCATTCCTAGACCGGCAAGGGAACTTGCTGTTCCAACAGGACAATGCACGTCCGCATGTATCCCGTGCCACCCAACGTGCTCTAGAAGGTGTAAGTCAACTACCCTGGCCAGCAAGATCTCCGGATCTGTCCCCCATTGAGCATGTTTGGGACTGGATGAAGCGTCGTCTCACGCGGTCTGCACGTCCAGCACGAACGCTGGTCCAACTGAGGCGCCAGGTGGAAATGGCATGGCAAGCCGTTCCACAGGACTACATCCAGCATGTCTACGATCGTCTCCATGGGAGAATAGCAGCCTGCATTGCTGCGAAAGGTGGATATACACTGTACTAGTGCCGACATTGTGCATGCTCTGTTGCCTGTGTCTATGTGCCTGTGGTTCTGTCAGTGTGATCATGTGATGTATCTGACCCCAAGAATGTGTCAATAAAGTTTCCCCTTCCTGGGACAATGAATTCACGGTGTTCTTATTTCAATTTCCAGGAGTGTACATACTTTACATGCCTGATGCTCAAGGCGAACCTGTGCCGCATCCCCTACTACAAAGTAGAATACCAATAACTGATTGCTGGCGATACGAAATAGTACTGAGAGAAAAATCACCGATGGGTGGACATGTCTCAGAAGTTTTTCCGGCGAGTTCGATCCCAGTGTCTTAGAAAGAGAGGCGTAATCGTCTTACAAACCACCAGATGTTAAAAAACACGACCATATTACTATCACAAACAGTCTTGATTCTACAGGTACATACAAGTATCCATGTTAAAAGCTCTACCAGCTGTCAGAGGTTATGTTATGATCGCATGGGTGGAATTGACATAAAAAATCGATAAAATTGTGGAATTGAGGGAATATACAACGAAATGCGAGGAAACTGAGGAAGTATTTGCATGTCTTTTGATTGTTGCAGAACAGTTCTTTTACATGGGAACAAGTATGTGGCAGCTAGAGGAATCCGAGAAAACGTTGACATGAAAGCGAAAGGTGCCAGGGAAACAGTCACTTTTTTCCATTGAGGCAGCATTCTATTGTATGTGCATTGAGGTAACAGTGATACATGCGAGTTGACTACTGTATTTGACATTTTTCAGGAAGACAGACAACCATCTGCCTCTAAACGTACTTGTATCTGCGTTAAAGGATGACGCAGATTGGAAGGAATGGATGGTTGAGATGGAGTTGTAATGAGGTACGCTTTAATGGTAGACTCATGATGCATTCTTGACAGAGAAGGGGAGGGGGGAAGTTGCTGCAAGTCATTTGACCATTTTTTTCCTGATGTTCTGTCAGGACGCATCAGCTGTGTAACATAGCTGTATTTGACGATATCTAGACCACTTTGTAGGGAGTAACATGGTGATTTCTACAAAAATAGTTTTTTGCCACTGAAAACTCGTGTCTACAGAAAGAAAAAAGGTGGACAATGTTTCCACACCAGCATTATCAGTAATTTGGAGGGTAAATTGAAAAAGAGCCAGTTATAATGCTCCATTCCTTCACAAGACATCTTTTACGTCAGGACGTAGGAGCATCTACCAAATGATTCGAACAAGATGGAGGCAAGGTATCTGCAGAAAGTTCTGAGAAAGCAAGTCTTCAAAGACAAGTTGAAGCAGATCATCCATCTATGGCGTGGAAGCCATCACTCATATGCGACTGTGGCTGTAGGATACCGAAACTTCCCGCCATTTTTCTCTTCTGTATGACAGTGCTTCGAATTCTGTTTGTGTAATTGTTCTGATTTCCCCCTGTCTGTACTTAGACAGTGCTCTATTTCCAAAAAAACAAGAATTATTTTATGATTAATGATGTTTACACGAGCATGCACAGACATGATGAAGGCTTTTAGCGGTGAGAGATTTAACATTTCTGAGATGTATATTGACAGCAGGGCGAACATTTGCCAGCCACGCAGGGCATGCGTTCAAGGCTCGCATGTCCCATTAGGGTTGCTGGGAACAATGCACCCTGTGCTATTCTGTGAAGCATTGGAACAGATTTCTATAGCGCGACCTGTGTTATCGTTATCCACAGGTATCGCGACAGTAAACACACATGCTGCCCAGAGGCGCCTCACGTAAGGGACTGGCATGAGTGCACCTTGAGGCTCTTTGTCGTCAGTATAACACTTGAATAAATCTAACTGTAGACGTAACATTCGCCTACTGGTTGCTGTCAGCAGTGGCACGAGAGGAATAGTCAGTGTCCAATGCGTTCGTATATCCGGTGGTCGCATCAATGCCTGCACGCGTTTGAGCCTTTTTTTACGATTTGTTTGCATATCTGTTGCATTTTTTTACGAGCAGGTCTGTAGGCTGTGCTACGCATTATTTGGACAGTTTACGAGAAGGGAGCATGTCTACAGAGGGTTTTAAATGCATTATTTTGATAATTTACGAGTTGTTATCGTGTCTGTACTTCAGTGTGCTACATTACTTCATTGGTTTACAAGCAGTTTGCAGCTCTGTATGCTGTGTACTGCATTATTTCGATGATTTACGAGTAATTTGCAGATCTGTAGACTGTGAATTGCGTCCCAAAGCATGTCAGAACGTCTGTTTTGTATCAGTGTAATAAATAAACTATGTGAAATCCGTCCCTTAATAAATTGTTCCAAAAATAAATAAAGTACACTCCTTCCTCTCTCCAGCAGCCCAGCACAGGCTCTCATTTACCTGCCTTTTTTCTCCCCAGACCGTCAACTTGAATCACATCAGGGGAGGGATAACAGTGCCCTCTGGTGGCAGTACTGTGTACTAGGTCAGCTGGAATCCAGACCTCATGGTGGATGGAGGTACTGCCTCTAACTGTTTAAATAAAGACTGCCTGCAAAATAAAGATTTACATCCATCTTATCCAGCAGCCCAGCATAGGCTGAGTCCTTTTCCCGCCATTTCCCCCCCTCCCCAGTCCCCCCCAGACCTCCATCTTGGATCACACCACAAAAGGGACGAAATTGCCCTCTCGTGGTAGTACTGTGCACTATGTCAGTTGGACTCCAGGCCTTATGGTGAACACACTGGATGGAGCTTCTGCCTCTGATTGCTTAAATAAAGAGTGTTTAAACAAAGACTTATGTCCATCTGGTCCAGCACAGGCTGAGTCCTTTACCGCCAAATCCTAGGAAGAGGTGGCGGTCGGATGACTTAGTTTAGTGGAGGTAGCGTTTTAAATGCATTATTTTGATAATTTACGAGTTGTTATCGTGTCTGTACTTCAGTATACTGCATTACTTCAGTGGTTCACAAGTAGTTTGCAGCTCTGTATGCTGTGTACTGCATTATTTCGGTAATTTACGAGTTGTTTCTGTGTCTGCAGATGTGTGAACTGCATTATTTAGATGATTTACTAGTAATTTGCAGATCTGTAGACTTAGTTTAGTGGAGGTAGCCCAAGTGAGCTATTTTCCCACCTTTTTCTTAGGTTAGTGGAGGTAGCCATGGTGTGTTGCATTGTCCTGATGAAATTTGAACTTCCCGCCATTTTATGGGGGGAGGGAGGGGGAGGGCAGGGGAAGGGGGAGGGGAGGGACAGTGGTTAATTAATTGATCAATTTAATTAAGTAGTCAATCAAATTGTTGAGAATGAGAGGGGCTATTCTAATAACTTAGACCTGAAAGTGTATCTGTAGCAGCAAGGGATGATGTCTCGTGAGAGATGGTGGGATGGGACAGGGGGAGGGGAACAAGAGGTTAAGTGCATGACAATCAAAATGAAAGATCCTTTTAGTAGAACAGCAGGCTAAGGGCCTGTCAGTCAACAGAGAACAATAAGTTAAGTACCTGTCAATCAAAAGAGAACAATAGGTTTGCCCCTCGCTGCATACCTGCCCCTGATGTAGGCAACCCACACTAACTTTGTTCCATTACTGTCGCCATCCCTGGTGACACCTCAGCACCTCTCTGGTGTCCATGGGGCACCCTCCCTCCAGAAACAGGTTCATCGATGTGGCAACAGCCATCTCCACAGTCGCAGTTACCTCTCCCGTCCTTTAAGTGAAGAATATCAGAATAGTAACACCATACCGCAATTACAAAGGGCGTTCAAAATGTTTTTCATGGTCATCTCTTATTTTTTTATTGTTTGCAGGAGGAAAATGAAATGTGTTTTGAACATACACGGAACATTTAGCTGTAAGTTGGTATATACAAGTATTTTCTTTTATTTGCAGGTGAGCCATAATGGATCCTGAAGTGTATGTCAGGTTGTGACAATGGTCAGTGATGAAGTTCCTGTTCAAGACCAGTGATAAATCTGTCACATCGATTCACTGGTAGTTGCTCTCTTTTTATGGGGAGGACACAGTGGGTCGCAGTAGTATCCAGCGGTGGTTGCAGAGGTTTAAAGAAGGTGATTTCTCTCTACTGGACAATTCACAGTGCAGTAGACCACCAATGGCAGTGAGTGATGTGCATAAGGAGACCATTGATCAAATCATCCAAAATCACAGATGTGTGACGACATGACATCTTGGTGAAATGACTCGTTTATTATTCGGTAGTGTGGTACACTGGTACAGTCACTAGGGTACAGAAAAATCTGTGCATGTTGGGTGCCTAGATTATTGACAAGAGAAATGAAAATGATGAGGAAGAATGTGTGCGAGGGTCTCATGAAGACCTTTACTAAAGAGTGGAAACAATGTTATGATGGCGTCACTACCCAGGATGAAACTTGGTTGTTTTGTCCGAACTTGAGAGCAAAACCTAATCCATGGAGTCGCGGCATCCAGGTTCCTGTTGGAAGAAGAAACCAAGACTTTCACGAACAGCAGACCTAAAGGTGATGGCCTACTTCTTCTGGGACCAGTGTGGTGTCATTTTCATTGACTTTTGGGAACCTGGCTCCACAATTAACTGGGACCGTTACTGTTTGTCATTGGACAAGCTGCGACGTGCCAACAAGATACACAGACCACAGCTTCAGGGTCAGCTCATCAGACTACACCATGACAATACCAAACCCCACAAAATAAAAAAATTAGAGACGACTGTGCAAAACCTTTTGAACGTCCTTTGTAGATACTTGATGATTATGGATGCCTTTGAGAAGCATACCTCGTTCATTACAATCGAGGAACCAGCAAAAGCATATCAAGACTCTGTAAGGTTTCTGAAAGTGTGCTTTCTTATTCTGGGAACAGAGTTCCTCAAGGTTGTCAATGTTCCACAGTATCCCGCCATTAAATGTAGTGCTGTGCTGTGATGCCCCTGACATTGAAGATATAAGCCTCCATTATCCTTGCGGGGGGGGGGGGGGGGGGATAATAATGCGACATCGTGGAGCACATCAATCGCCAGTTGGTTTCATGAGTCCACCTTGAGTGCTACACTGGATCAATTTTCCGAGATGAAAATTAGAGGGTAAGCTAAAGCACTCGGCTGAATACTACACCTCAACATCCATATGCATGTCTGTGATCCATTAAACCAAGTGTCTAACACATAGAGCTTCCTACGGATTTATATCTGATAAGAAGGCATGCGCTAAAGTCCAAAATAAAAAGATTAAGGTTTTTTTTGTATGGCCAATCCTGGCTTGCAAAAGAATATTAAACAGAAACTAGAGTATAGAGTTCCCTGTCAAGTTCCAGGTCATACTTAAATACGTATAAGGTGCAGAATACCAGAAAAGTGGTTCATGTTTATGGCCTGGAGAAACGCAAGTGAAATGAGCGGAACAAGCATGTAGTCGTTGGCCCCTCAGTTTCTTAAAATATGCCAGTGAATATAAGATACATGTTAATACTCTGTTATTCACAGATGAGAAAAGTAAAGAGAATGGCAACTGTCATTATATTTGGACCAAAGACATGCCCCGACTCATTTCCTCCCAGTTGTCAACCAATGATTGTGTAAAGCATATTTGCTTAAGATGTCTGAATTATTTTTTCACAAGCGAATATTTAGCAAAGCATCTAGTAGATTGCGCTTCCAAGGACCTGGTACAGGCCCAGTACATTATATTTTGCCTACTGAGGAAAATAAGTCCATAAAGTTTAAAAATGCTCACCATCAGGAGTAATGCCTGTTTATGGTGTATGCCGAGTTTGAATGCCTCCTCGCTCGTCTGATTCACTGTGAAAGTGACGCTATGGCCTCATACACTACCTTCACAAAAAAACACATACCATATGCACCAGCATACCAAAGTGTATCGTTCTGTGATTCTCGTCTTAACTGCTACATATCTTATGTCAGGGATAATCCTGAAGTTTGGCTTCTCACTGAGCTGAAAAAACTTTCATGGGGAGTTGATAATCTTTACAGTGACAATATTCCCGTGTCAAATCAAAGGAGAACGAAGATTTGTACAATAATGTGGTTGACTGTCATATTTGTTTCCTGGCGTTAGACAGAAAAGTGGAAACTCCTTATGGACAATTCTCATCTTAAGGCGAAGTTCTGTGGCGCAGCTCACAACACATGCAATTTGAAGTAACATTAACCAAGGCACTTACCCGCTTTCTTTCATAATTTAAGCAGGTATCATGCTCTATTTCCTTTTTGAACACTTGGCTGATTTCCACATGGAGAAAACTCAGGTCACTGTCCTACCTGAGAGCATTGAGAAATATATTTCGATCTCCAAACAAACAACGCCAAGAAGTATAGTCCGCTTCCTTGACTCGCTCCATTTATGCAGAAACTTGTTGAAACTCTACCTGGGGAGGATATGCTTATCACTCTTTCTGCATTTATCAACGAGGAAAAGTATCAACTTGTGACTAGGAAGAGGGTTTTCCCGTACAACTATCCAGATAGTATGGCACTACTAATCAAAACCAGGTTGCCCGACATAATTGCATTCTCCAACAACCTTACAGGCGATGCCATAAGAGATGTAGAGTATGGGCATGCTGTGAATGTCTGGCGGGAAGTTAGCATTTCCACTTTAGGAGAGCAAGCATAGCTTTACATGGACACAGTCATGTGCTTGTTCGCAGACGTTTTCGAGAAATTGCAGAGTCCAAACATGACTACATATTCTCTGTATCCTGCCTTTTATTAGGCGGCACTTGGGTTGTATTGGGACTCTGTGCTCAAGAAAATGAAGTGCAGGATTGAATTATTGACCAATTCTGACATGCTTGTTTCCTTTGAGTGAGGGGTCTGGGGGGGGGGGGGGGGGAGAGGACTTTGCATAGGCACATCAAGGCAAATAACCCATGGATAGGTGAGAGGTTCAGTGTATCCCTTGAGTTGAGTTAGATCATATACTTGGATGTCAATAGCTTATACAGGCATCCCATGAAACAATCACGAGTATAGGTGGCTGCACAAACGGAATACAAGGGATTAAGTGGAAAAACCAAGGGTGTAGCGGCTGATTCTTATGTATGTGGTGGAGGCAGAACTCACATTGCCATTAATTTGCATGATGCGCACACCAATTTACTTGTCCAGAGCAATTAGTTCTACAAGGAGGCTCCACCCCAAAACTGATGACAATACTGAGGACTAAGTGGAGAAACATTACTTACTATTGTAATCTCCAGCAGTGTCTCAGATTGGGGATGGAGCTGATTAGAATCGTATGGGCTATCTCCTTCAAGAAATACCCCTGGCTGAAGGAATATACTGAACTGGATTCGAGGCAGACAGCTTGTGTGATGTGTGACTTTGAGAAAGACTTTTTTTTAAAAAAAATAATGAATAATTCAATTTTCTGTGAAACAGTGGAGGATTTGAGGAAACATTGTGAAATTTTGATTAGAACTGAATGGGATGGGCGTTGGCGCATAAGAAAATTCTCTGCCAGACTAAATTTTAAAAGGGATACAATATTCAATGAGAACATTGTTGCTGCGGAGATGGAGAAAGTTGCAGTAGAGTTCATGAAACCTATCTAAGTGGGGATGTGCATATTAGACCTATCCAAACTCCACATGTACCACTTTCATTATGAGTGTACGAAACCTCATTTCACTGATCCTAAATTACTTTATATAGATGCAGATAGCTTCATCTATTGCTTGAAGAACTATGATCCATATGAAGTAATGAGGTACCATGGTAGTGAAATCGATATGTCCTCATACACAGCCAATAATCCTCGCAGGATTGTTTCACAAAACCAGAAAGATACTGGCCTCACAAAAGACGAGGTGAGTGGATTGCCGATTGTGGAATTTTTAGGACTGGCAGCAAAAATATACGCATATCACACATTGGAAGGTGCCACCCAGAGGTGGGCTAAGAGTGTGTGCACTGTGTGGCATCGAGAGCACTCTCTATTGAGGACTATTTGCAGTGTCTGCGCAGCAGTGCTCGCAATGATCTGCCACAGCTGTAGCACATGGTGCAGCAAACTAGTATTCGTTTGAGAGGACATGAGGTGTATTCTGTGCTGCAGTCTAAAGCCCAGGCTGTGGCCTTATGATGCTATAAGGATCATTTGTGATGGCAGGATTGATACTCGCCTTTACTCACACCATTCACTTGTAGCAAGAGAAGGGGTGGGGGACTCTGAGTGAGAGAAAGAGTGAGTGAAGGAGTGTGTGTGTGTGTGCATGTGGAGTAAATACACTCCTGGAAATGGAAAAAAGAACACGTTGACACCGGTGTGTCAGACCCACCATACTTGCTCCGGACACTGCGAGAGGGCTGTACAAGCAATGATCACACGCACGGCACAGCGGACACACCAGAAACAGCGGTGTTGGCCGTCGAATGGCGCTAGCTGGGCAGCATTTGTGCACCGCCGCCGTCAGTGTCAGCCAGTTTGCCGTGGCATACGGAGCTCCATCGCAGTCTTTAACACTGGTAGCATGCCGCGACAACGTGGACGTTAACCGTATGTGCAGTTGACGGAGTTTGAGCGAGGGCGTATAGTGCGCATGCGGGAGGCTGGGTGGACGTACCCCCGAATTGCTCAACACGTGGGGCGTGAGGTCTCCACAGTACATCGATGTTGTCGCCAGTGGTCGGCGGAAGGTGCACGTGCCCGTCGACCTGGGACCGGACCGCAGCGACGCACGGATGCATGCCAAGACCGTAGGATCCTACGCAGCGCGCGTAGGGGACCGCACCGCCACTTCCCAGCAAATTAGGGACACTGTTGCTCCTGGGGTATCGGCGAGGACCATTCGCAACCGTCTCCATGAAGCTGGGCTACGGTCCCGCACACCGTTAGGCCGTCTTCCGCTCACGCCCCAACATCGTGCAGCCCGCCTCCAGTGGTGTCGCGACAGGCGTGAATGGAGGGACGAATGGAGACGTGTCGTCTTCAGCGATGAGAGTCGCTTCTGCCTTGGTGCCAATGACGGTCGTATGCGTGTTTGGCGCCGTGCAGGTGAGCGCCACAATCAGGACTGCATACGACCGAGGCACACAGGGCCAACACCCGGCATCATGGTGTGGGGAGCGATCTCCTCCACTGGCAGTACACCTCTGGTGATCGTCGAGGGGACACTGAATAGTGCACGGTACATCCAAACCGCCATCGAACCCATCGTTGTACCATTCCTAGACCGGCAAGGGAACTTGCTGTTCCAACAGGACAATGCACGTCCGCATGTATGCCGTGCCACCCAACGTGCTCTAGAAGGTGTAAGTCAACTACCCTGGCCAGCAAGATCTCCGGATCTGTCCCCCATTGAGCATGTATGCGACTGGATGAAGTG
Organism: Schistocerca gregaria; assembly: GCF_023897955.1. Classification (NCBI taxonomy): domain Eukaryota; kingdom Metazoa; phylum Arthropoda; class Insecta; order Orthoptera; family Acrididae; genus Schistocerca; species Schistocerca gregaria. The sequence continues at coordinate 151,671,161 of NC_064921.1, read as the reverse complement.
TCGTCTCACGCGGTCTGCACGTCCAGCACGAACGCTGGTCCAACTGAGGCGCCAGGTGGAAATGACATGGCAAGCCGTTCCACAGGACTACATCCAGCATCTCTACGATTGTCTCCAAGGGAGGATAGCAGCCTGCATTGCTGCGAAAGGTGGATATACACTGTACTAGTGCAGACATTGTGCATGCTCTGTTGCCTGTGTCTATGTGCCTGTGGTTCTGTCAGTGTGATCATGTGATGTATCTGACCCCAGGAATGTGTCAATAAAGTTTCCCCTTCCTGGGACAATGAATTCACAGTGTTCTTATTTCAATTTCCAGGAGTGTATTTATTTATGTATATGAGGACTGTGTACCATGTACACACATTTGTGAATATATAAATGCACAGTGCGTGTGCTGTGAAAAAAGTAAAAAAAATGCAATAAAAGGATAAACAAATATATGTCTGTTGCTAGTTATCTAAATATTTATTTATCCACACACAGCATATGTATACTGCCTACATATATCTGAATATATCAATGCACCATGTGTATGATGTAAATAGAGTAGTTTTTAAGTTTCTCCTGCTGCAAGCTGCCCAAGTCAGATTAGGTTTTAGTTGTAAATAGTTCACAGTCCATCAGAATTATTGGAAAACCTATGTTATTTGGACTAAAGAAATTAGTTGTAGTAAAAACGTATCTCCACATTAGTTTTTAGCATAGATTTATAAAAATTGTAAAATATTCTCATCCAGTGCTTCTGGAAAAAATTGTATAAGTATTCCCAATCAGTATTGCTGTTGGGACATTCTTGTTTTCCTAGCTTTTATAATAGAATGTATATTAAAAGTATCTCTGCCCTCAAATAACAGAGTCAAACTGTGTTTCAGGGACTGTGCTGTACCTTTAGAACTGGTCTGTACCTCAATAACTAAACTGAAACATTAAGAAGCATATTTTACCTCAAGAACTAAACAGTTTTGCAAGAATTGAATTGTATCTCAAGAACTGAACTGTATCTCAAGAAGCAAATTTATCTGTGTGAATTAAATACATGAAAAAATCATTGTGAAATCTCTTTGTTGTTGCTGTTGTGTACAAAAGAAAAAAAACATATCCTCTATTGCATTGTGTATATTAAGGATGTGCAGGACACAAATGACATCAGTTTTGAACAAGAAGATGAAATTTAACATGGAAGATAACAAAATATATAGAATGATTGCATGGGATTTCGCACACCATGCTGTACATATTGGATTGTGGGAGCAGGTGGCATGTGACCATGCCCACTTCCAAAGACACATACAAACATGTCAAAAATTATATCCCCTTTGTCCAAAGAAAACCACAGACATGGTGTAAGGACAAAGTTGCATAATATCAAAGTGGAAAAGGGTGAAGAAAAATCTTACACAGGCTGTGAGTAAAAAAAATAATTTATTTCTCAACCAACTTAAAAGTAATTTTCATGTTCAGGTACAACAACACTTATTTTCTCACATCTTCTTCTTGAGTCCATGGAGAGTAGATCACCTGTAGCATTTCAGGTTTTGAATAGCAGCGTACTTGAAGATTCAGTACATCCATGCGATCTTCCTCTTGACGTAGATGATGGTCGAATAATCGAAGTGACGCCACCAAATCTTTATAGGGGTTACCAGTGAATTCCATGGGGAAAACATTGCATTCCTCCGTGTTTTAGAATACTTCACATCCTTGAAAGAACTCAGCGGTGCAATACTAGCTGATAGTGTCTCTATTATACCAGTTCTTCTGTGTATGCAGTATCTTTAAATGCGAACTGTCTACGCTCATCATCATAGGAGCTTAGCAAGAGGAACAGTTCTGCAATAACATTATGTTATGCAAATGTTTTTCTACCCGTTTGCTTGGCTCTTGAAAATTAACCCTGAATGTACGTACTCTAGTGTTTTGCAATGATGTCTTAGTCGAGAAATTTGTATGATCCAGGCGTCAGGTCTACGATACTTCTGCATGTAAACATGTCATAAGGCTCAAATGTACTAACACAAACTCCAGCTTGGCGTTCCGAATTATACGACGCCACTGTGTTGGCTGGATTTACAATTATCAAAAATACATAAAGGTTTCGTGGAAGTGGCGAAATCGCGAAAATTAAAGAGCTGAGGAATTTAATTGTAATTGTATCCTTTATTTTTCGATAAGTATGTGATAACGGCGATGTAGCGGGTGGGGGTTGCTTGTACGACACCCAGTCGTGGCGTGTGTGGACATATCATAATTTCTTCGGACGCTATTCACCTATGAATAATAATCAGAAATGGTATACTGTTTGAATGTAAGGTTACTGTGGCTTATATTTAGACATGTCACCAGACGTTTGTAGGAAGTGATCAGACTACTATTCATGCACAAAAATTACGTTTGTCCAGACGTAAGGGGAGGATAGATTTGGTATGGATAATTGTGATTTCAACGCTCTGAGGAGTATACCCGACCGTAAGGGGTGATAGATTCATTTCGTAAATAGGATGCTACGGTTCAACTGGATCTGCTATAGTGTACAAACAGGGCGGTCAATGACGCCGTAACATAATGGATACACAGAACGTCCTCTCGTCGGCTCCCCTAAGCAGATCCTCACATGTTCTTTGTCGTATTATCGACTGCAATGTTTACTGCATTACACCAACACGTATCACTGACGTCTTTCCAACTCTTTCGTCTACAGGAGCTTTGTTGATTGTCACACATTGTCAGACATCTGTGCTTTACAACACTTGTTTGAGAGAGTCTTGGCGAGATGCAGCACCTTTCGTAAGTGCTACTGATAATATCTGCAGTCTTTTTTCGAATCTGATTGGCTGGATGAGATAAATGTCAAAAATTTCCTAGAAGAGAGGAGAATCGAGACACCTAGCCGGGGTGAGTGTGGACATATAATAATTTTTTCGGATGCTATACACATATAAACGATAATCGGAAATGTATGTCCGGTCATAAGGGAAGTGTAGATCTGATGTGGAAAACTGCGATTTCAGTGTATCGATAGTCATAAGTTGACGAAATATTTTCCGTGGAAAATTATGTCCAGTCAGAAGAAGGATATACAGGGCTATTTAGAAAGTAGGGAACGTTTCCGTCTGACGCCGGTAGGCGCGCACCGATCGCGTATATTTTGGTATGTGCGTGCTCGGCACCTCAGTCGGCATCCATCCGTGGCATCTGGAGCGTCTCTGCGAGTCTGGTTTTTTCGATATTCGAATTTGAAATTTGTGCTGCAATTGAAAATCCCTTCACTTGTGAGGTGCGGTCTGTGACACGGTTTTTGTTGGCAAAAAACCTAAAGCATATAGAAATTTATCTTGAACTGTGCGAAGTGTACGGAAACAATGTAATGAGTGAATGTTCCATCCAGAAATGGCGCATTCGGTTTAAAAATGGCCGAACCAACGTTCATGATGAAGAGAAGAGTGGGCGCCCGAGCATTGTGTCTGACGATCTTGTCGCTCAAGTTGATGAAACCATTCGTGAAAACCGTCGCTTCACAATAACGTAGCTTTTGCTTTCTTTTCCACAAGTTTCACGGACTTTGTTGTTTGAAATTGTCACTCAAAAGCTAAGCTACCACAAATTTTATGCACGATGGGTGCCCAAAATGCTTACCGAGCACCATAAATAACAGTGAATGGGGGCAATGCTGACATTTCTGGAGGCCTACCACAAACATGGTGATTCATTACTGGATCGAATCGTAACTGGTTACGAGACTTTGGTGAAACACGTCAATTTCGAAACAAAATTACAGAGGATGTAGTAGGGACACACAAGGTCCCCGCCCCCCCCCCCCCCCAAAAAAAAATACAAGAAAACGTTTTTGCAAACCTTGTCAGAGCAAGGAAGTTGATGGCGACAGTGTTTTAGGATAGGCAAGGTGTGCTTCTTATTGATTTTCTCGAACGTGGAGCAGCCATAAATTCAGCCTGGTACTGTCAAACTTTGCACAGCCTTAGAAGAGCAGTTCCAAACAAACTGACGTCCAAAACTTTGTTTTTGCACGACAATGCCTGACCTCACACGACAAACCACACTAAAGAACTCCTTAATTCTTTCAAATGGGAAATTTTCCGTCAACCGCCCTACAGCCCCGATCTTGCACCAAGCGACTTCTACTTGTTTCCCAAGATGAAGAACTGACTTGCAACGCAGCACTTTGATGACGACGCGGAACTCCGTTTGGGCGTGACTCACTGGCTGAAGTCTCAGGAAGCAGAATTTTACGACGAAGGTTTTTCAAAGCTTGTCCATCGCTATAAGTGCCTCAATGTGTCTAGTGACTATGTGGAAAAGTAGTATGTCAGTTGCTCTTTCAGATGTATATAATAAAATGTACTTCTTGTACTTAGTTTCTTTAATGTCAAAACGTTCCCTACTTTCTGAATAGCCCTCGTAGATATTTAATATTTCCAGACTCACAGTCGACAGGAGGAGGTACTTCCGATACTTCACTCATTGTCAAATGTCTCGAGATTGGGGCTGCAATCATATTATTTAATTACAATTACACTGATAAATATGTGGCTGGTTTCCTAGGACAACTATGCCTGCAATCCAGGTCGTCCTCTAGGCAGGTGAATAGCGAATTAATACTCAGTGTGTGTTGGGCAGCCTTCATGATAGTGTGTGTTGCGAGTATTTTCTGGTTTTTACGTGGATATTTGAGAAGATTCAATATTGATCACTGACAAGTGCTGGCACTGGACATATTAATAACATCTGAATTCCTACCACACCGGTTATCCTTGACACACTCCACCGTTCGGTGGTCCTCTCCAATGGGCTGAGTCTGGCTGCACACCTGACGCGATTGCTGAGACGCACGTCCATGGCGGCAACTGGCACTGCATGATATCTGGACTGGGGCACTGCATGTGGACATCTGGACAGGAGCACGTGAAATGTGCAACTGTTTCAGCGATCTCCGACATCTAACTGTGACAACTGCTACTATGGAATTGGACATGGTTTAACTGCTTCTTAATATAATCCATTGGACTCTGTCTTGCAGTGGATATTTGTTATTGTTACCATCATATCATGTGTTAGGCCCTTCCTCCTCCTTCTCCTCTCCTTCCTCCTCCTCCTCCTCCTCCACCTCATTCGTCGTCCTGGTGTAGCTGAGAGAACCAACTTAGGCATTATACAGTGCTTTAGAAACCAACATTAACATCAAATTTTCGATTGATAATTTTATTGTTTCTGATAGTGGTATTGTGAGCACACGCTCCAGTCAAACGCTGACCCCATCTCCTGTAATTTCGTTAAGGACGTAGCCCAACTGAGTTGAAATTTGAAAACTTCAGCCAACGTAATTGGCTTACTGCAAAACCACCTATCTGTGCCAGTGTCCACCAATGAAAAAATCTGGAAGAGGAAAGAGTAAGGTTCTGAAACTAGGCAGCTGCAGGATCGAATCCCAGAATTTCCCACCAAATATTCCAATCCTAATATCCACCAATAGGAAGCAAGGATGAACTGTCCCACACAGAGGGTATAGATTTCATTAATTATTTAATAAGTCTGGTAGAGTGAGGGACTAATTCCAAGACATTCATTCCCAGCATTTTTGGGAGGGCTGGGGATTTACCATGTATTCACTACTTTGTTGAGGACAAAAGAGGCGTTGTGTGGTACATGATAAACGATAGCTGGGATGGAAGTAGCCACCTGAGAGACAGAGAGAGTAAAGGTAAAGGATGGAGAGAGAGAGAGAGAGAGAGAGAGAGAGAGCATGTGTTTCGACAGGAATTTCTCAGCTATTAATATCAAAGAGTTGCTGCCACATGATACTTTGTTCGACAGGAAGTAACTGGAGGAGTGAGTGGCATGGGAAGAGGGGATTGGAGGGAGGAAGGGTGGGGAGGATGCTTCTCCCAGTGTCCTCTACTGGTGGTATTGTGAAATAACTCAGTCAATATCTGCACAGCAGGGCGAACACATAGATCAGCTGCTTCCACTGACCTCGTATGCAAGATGTGTGTTGAGGAGGGAGACAAACAGTGAGTCTGCTATCAAAGGGACGCCAAGACCTGATGCTTTGTTCAAGGATTAAGGAGAGGCGACTGGAGGCTGCTCCCAACAGTGGCCTGTCATTCCCGCAGTCGCTGTCCATTGTTCTGCTTGCATGTGGCCATGGCCCCATTGCCCAGTAATCTGCAGATGCCTTGCAGGAAGAAGCCAGTGTGTGGAATCGGAAATTTGTTTTTTCGCCAGTTATGTTTAGCGCTATTTGTAACAGTGCAACTACGTGTGGTGAGTTCTATCGACTTTCATGATAAACGATCGAGAAAAAGCGATCTGTTTATATATTTTATTACCTTATTTATATATTTCACAAGACCTGCGTTTTCCAAAACAGAAGAGAAAGACGAGCTTTTCCCATCAAATAAAAGAGAGATCCAACCTCTTCAGGTTGAATCTTATAAATGAACAATATATTAGTAGATCCTCTGCAATGGAGTTGAATTTCCTGTGCTGGAATCCTTCCAGTCCACTTGCTCAGTGATTTTCCCCCCAATTTTTTTCTGAGAAAGGTGGGGTGCAGAGGGTGATGGAAGAATTGTGCACAAACTGCACAAGGTGAGCACACATGTAAAAATTGTGTGTTGATTGTCACAAAATCAATCAACACAACCAATCTGCAGCAATGTAATTATGTGATTAGGACATGTTGTTGCTGGGATAATACTTGCACCTTCCACACCAACAGCTCTGCACAGACTGACAAATTTTCCTCTCACTTTTTTTCTTGGCAGGAAGAGGGTAAGTGTAGTGATGGGAGGGGAGGGATTTCCTAGGAGGAGAAGGGAGTAATTAATTGATCAATTAGTCAATTAATTTGCCATCAAAAACATGCTTGTATCGGTGAGAGGGATGGGGAATGTTGGACGTTTCCCTGAGGGATGAGAGAGGAGGAGGGGGAGGGGGGGGTGTTTTTTTTCAGAAGGATGGATTATCCCCAGAGGTTCATAAATCAACCCCAAGGACGTCATTAATCAATTAGCACAACAACAGGTTTTCCCCTGAAGGGATGCTTGCCCCTGAATGTATACAACCAACATAAACAAATGCACCAGAACGAATTTTACCCTTTCACTAGCCTTTTCTATGGCTATTGAGGGAATAATTAGTAGGATAGTGTGCTAACCACTAAATGACGATCGATATATGCACAGCCAGTTGACATGCTAGAAGGTAGCATTGTACTTGTAAATGTTTCTTTTCTCATAGTGCACCACTACACTATTTGTCCCCATTTCCTGTTTTATTTATTTGACTAATTCCCCTCTTCAGGGGTTTGATTTTTTGACTTTGAACGCTGAGGGTATCTTGGTGCAGTAATGTGACTCTGTTGTACATTTTAATTTTGATTTTTCTGCTTATTTAAATACTTTACACACGATCCATAAAAACATTAAAAACATTTTTCTCAAAAATTCTCGAAAAATCAAATTTTTATAAAAAATGTATAAAATTCCTATAATATTTCGGCCATTTGTATTACATGGGATCCTTTCATTCTTATATAGCTCACCTGACGATGCTGTTTTAATGCAGTGAGACCTGTTGTGACAATAAAGAAATCACGAATTACAGCTGTCTTGTGATTCATTTTAGTTCCATTTGTTATGAAGTTTGACAGTTGTAGTTGCTCGCTTTGGAAAATTCTGTGCTACAAGATAGAACTGACAAACCTCTGAGATATTAAAATAACACAACAATTTAGCTCACAGTTGTGTAGTGATGTTATATTCGAGCCTCCTCTGTCAGTTTACACAAGGGGGCAATCCATGTGCATTTGTGTTTTCCAATACCCACTAACAACAGCCAGCAGTCACTGGTTTGCTCCACAAAGCTATAATCTATGGCAGATGCATAAACAGAGCACACTAAGAACAGTCCAAGCTACGTTTAGCTCACTCCTCTACACACACAGTAGACATTGGTACACCCAGTCTCTTTCCCTAACAAACAGTGGTACGAACCTTTACATACTTTTGAATATTGGTCACGACTAGATGCATTTCTGACGCTGGACAGCTTTGAGATCTTTGTTAGGTTCTGATTTCGAATGTGTAACTGATCACAATATCTAATAATGGCACAGCACGCTAGATACATTACGACACCCCAATTTATACAATAAATACTCCCTCTTGTACACCATCCCCTGAAGAGTTACCAAGAAAATTGCTGCCCTGACCACTCATATTTATCGAACGCGAGTTCTGGAAGATGAGATGCAATGGGTTTCGCTGAAGTTTTCGTGGACAGTTATTTTGTGGTTTTGCTTTTTAGGGAATTGCAGGCGCTGCATTATGTGTGTAAGTGCACATTGCTGCACTGTAAATTGTTAGAAAGCTGCACGAATTCTTTCTAACCTATAGGGCGCAATGCTACCTTATAATTTCTAATACAAAGCGGGGCAAATAAAAGTGGCCCGAACGTTGAGCGCGTTACATTGCCAACATTTTGAAACCATTTGTGGCACCATTAACGGAGGAGGAAAAGATCCGCAGTTACTTCCAACAGGATCTAGCAGCTTCCCATACAGCTGGCCGATCCTTGAAGCACATATACACAATATTCACGCCTTACAGAGTTGTTAGCAAAGGTCAGTCTGCTCGAGGCCCTATCTGGCCACCCAGGTCACTGATCTGTCAGAGTGCGATTACTTTATGTGGGAAGCCCTCAAGTCTAAGGCATATAGCAACAACCGTCATAGTCTTGAAGAACTTCAGCAGAACATTTCAGATGAGACTGCAGCAATTCCAGCAGTCCAGCGATCCGCCTTCAGCAACTTGCTGACCAGGGTCCAAAACTGCCAAGAGATGAATGATGGTCACTTTCAAAATATGCTGTAGTCAAGTTAGTACTGTATTTCCTTTCCTCTGTTGTGTTTCTTTGTACCCTGGAACCCTGTTCTCTTGGCCACTTTTACTTGCCCCACCCTGTATTAAGGCTGTAGTAACAAGAGCAGTGGTCAGTGAGGATATACACTGAAGCGC